>NW_023601433.1:18155640-18722244 GCF_014898055.3 Talpa occidentalis
GCAAGAAGTAAATGATGCCCACACCATACATAGTTTTATATGCCAAAAACACGTTAGGGTTCAGTTAAAAACAAATAGGTCTACCCAGGCCTTTCAGTATAAGATCAAACTATTTATTCATGATTTATTCATATTCTCATAATACTGGAGAACTCAAGAATGTTACACGTGAACACGTGTTTACTTATGTGTTTGGAATCTTGAAATAGAAAACACTTGAATTCTAAAACAACTGCACAGAACATATTTGTACCCTAATTATGTACATTTTATTTAAGGTCTGTGCGTGCCTGCACACACCTATCAGTTGTTCTCAATGCTGTCTGATCCTATATTTTGTAATGCCTGCTTTACTATGCTAAAATCAAATCATAGGTAATCTTACATATGTGAATAGAAGTAAGTGGTGATAGTGCTCTAACTGCAAAATAAAGAAAAATTAAATGGAAAAAAAATTGTGAGAAAACATCAGGAGTTAAATGCCCAGGTGCCATGACACTGGAACATAGATGGTGTAGTCAGATCCTCTAGCCTAGCGTAGACTCCCCTGAGTGCCCTGCTGCAAATGCAGAGGGATACAGATAGGTCATTGAACTTGAATTGTGTGAGTAGCATTGTTAGTCAATGCTCTGATTTTCCAGTATACTGAGCCCTTGGTAAATTTCCTTATAAGGCAATGTTTAGTTTAATTTATATGATGGTGCCAATCCTAGAAAATGCAGTATCTATTAAAACTGTGGAAAAAATGTGTTGTGGTTTTCAAGTAGAAATAGGTTCTAGTCTCAGGTTTTATTTACCTGGAGTTTTTCCCCTGGTAGATGCCTGCAGATTACAGAGAAATTCTTTCTCTTAGGTGACTGATCTGCATATTCAGGGCATCTGGCATTCTTGGTCCTTATAGCTAAGCTCCAGGGATCCCCCTTGCTATTGTTTTGATAATAAAATGTCTGTATAATCCTTCTGCACTGCTTCCCAGCAGCCAGTACAGCCCCCTCGAGGATCACCGAGCTTAGATGTTCCTGGTCCCGGATTTCAAGATTAAATAAAGTACAGAAAGTAAAACCTCCAAGTCATTTATTGGGAATCTTGATACTTCTGAGTTTTTGTAATAGCGATGGGAGGGAAAACTAAATTTTAAGAAACATTTACAGCAATTCTAATATTCTGGAAGAACTTAATGATCAGTTATTATCAATGAGAATAGTTTACCAATGAGAAATCAATCAAGTACAGATTATCTGGAAGGAAAAAAAAAACAGCTTTGAATAGTCATTATGGATTCATGTCAGAACTTGTTTCCTAATTTGGCTCATTTAACTAACGTTGCTGATAATGTTCTCTTTTTAAAAGATTACTATCTGTTTCGACAAAGGGAACTTTTGAGATTTAGAGGAGGTAAAAAATTAATTTGAATTTGTTTAAAAGATTAACGCTATGCTGTTTTTGATTACCAATTTAGATAAACAGGATAAAAAGATGCTCATTTGTTCTCACATCTCTTACATTTGCTCTTAAGAAAGTTGTGAATGACAATAAAATATTCTGGGCAGGACATTGTGAACAGGGAGTACAATGTTTGGATTGTTCAGATAGTCTCATTAATAGGATCAATATGTACTATCAATGTGTACTATAATTTTCAGAAAAAAATATATTTCACAGCAAGGTTCAAGAGCAATTAGATAACTAACAGCAAGAGCAATTAGATAACTAACAAAATGAGCCTCTCAGATTAATAAGAAGAATGTGGGTTGGGTAGTATACTTCAAAATCTTGACTATGAAAAATGTCCCAATGAAAAGGTCTGTCTCTAATTCTTTCTACTCTGATGTAGTGTGGGTGTTAAACTCAGATCTGAACATTGACGGATCCCATGGGTGTGGCACTGACCAGGTCAGCGCAGTGGACTGCTGCTGGACGTGGGACTGGAGCCTTGGAAATTACCCCTCTAAATGAAGTGATATTGAAGGAAATTATTATGTTTGTGGAGAGTTTTATCTATAAATATCCCCTGGAGTCAAAATATGTTTTTATGGAACCACTGGAATGGAAAACAGACTTGCACCCTTCAGTATTTGAATCAGGTTACGTTGTCAGGTAAGCCAGCTAAATGCTTCTAGAATTGGCTTTCTTTGTAATACATATTTTTGTTCATTGGGTGTGGACTTTGGGCAAATCATTTAACCTATATAAATTTCAGAATATCTCTGAACCAAGAATTGCAAGATGGAGGCAATCAGGTGAAATCTGAAAATGTTTCATTTGACCAAACACACTATTTACTGAATTTTTAAATTTAAATTTATTTTGGTGGGAGATGAAGTCCTGTTGACTTATGCCTAACCTTGCTACTCAGCCATATTACCTTCCATATGTTTATTTAAAATAGATCACATATGTTTATTTTAAATGAACATTTATATATTTATGTTATAATTATACATGATAAACAATTATATAATCAATGTATATAAATTTATTTATTTTTCCTTAGACCAGTTTTCTATCTATTCTTGTTTCTGACCTTTTGGTTGGTTGGTACTTTGGATGTTGCAAAGGATGAAAAAAAATTTTTTTAAACATTTATTTATTTATGCATACAAGAACTGGGGTATAGGCCAGAGGTGTGGGGGGTGAGAGGATTCACCAGAGACAGAGTGGGGAACAGAACAGAGAGACTGACTGAAATACACTGCTGAGGGAGCAGTGGGAGAGTCAGGAGAGTTCTGCTGCACCATCAAACTAGTGCTGCAGTGTCTGCTGATAGCTTCATAGGTTGTGTCTTAACCCCTTGCACCACCAGGGAGGCCTGAAAAAAATTTGCAAAGGGAGAAATCTTGCCTGGATGGCTTGAGGAATACCAACTAGGTACAGGTTAAGCTAAGGATTCAGCTAAGACCTTGGTAATCATAGAAAATACCAAATGTTTTCACACCTGGGTCTTGACCATACATACCCCTTTGTCTACCCTCTAAACCAGAGAACTTTTAGCAACTTATAGCACTCGGTTGTTTGCTACCTCAAAGAACATAACAAGTGATGTAAACAAGAGAGATGTCCTCAATGGCTAGAAGAATGTGTTATTAATACAGCCCCTTCTGTCCCCTTCTTTGCACATTTCTTTCTCAGCTGCTAACCATGTACAATGTAAGTCCTACCTAAAGTGTGGGAAGCTGCCCTCCTTCCGCACAGGATTTAGGTCTGATGGCTCAAGTGATTCTGAAGGATTTGAGCTTAGAGTCTCTGCATGTGTTTCTATTAAATAAGACTATCCGTGGATGTTTTAAAATATAGATAAATTCTTCTTGGGGATATACAATTTCTCAGGCCTCTTGTTCCAAACCAAGTCAATTTTATCTATGCTCAAAGTCTGTTCAGAATAGGTAAGCTACTCTCTTTTGTTGATCTTTGAAGATGTTTATGGGAATATATTTATACTTGTGGCCTCACATCTCACTGGATGTATGTCTCCAAACGTACCCTCTGCAACAGTCAACAAAAGTTTGCTCGGCCTTCTGAATTAGGCTAATTGGCATCTAGCATGGAAACTGCTCCTTTTGTCACAAACTGAAAAGGCTTTTCATTTCATCAGCTGTTTTTCCTTTTTTGCAATTGTTTTGAAGTGGATATGTAGGCACAGAACTTCTCACACACTGCACGCCTCATTCTTTACCCTTTAGAATCATTCTCACTGTGCAGCTTCTTCTCTTGTAATAACATTTGTCATCATCTCTCTGTGTTCATTTTTTGGGGGAGAAATATCTCAGGTTCATTTTAGTAAGCCTATAACTTACTAGGCTGCATCTCTCTCTCTCCCCCGTCAGTCAGCTGAAACCTGAGAATATTTTGTTTGACCAGATGCGCTAGCTATTGAATTTTTAAATTTTAATTTATTTTGGTGGGGAGTGCAGTCTCTGGGGCACTGCACTCCCAGTGTTTGCTGTGGACCCCCCAATTTTCAACTGCTTTTGCTCATATCAGACAGGATGAGATTAATAATAATAATCCTGAAACACTTCCTAATGAAGCCCTATCCACTATGGACTAACGACATCTGAGGACACCACTCAATGGTGACACCATCCATTGGTGATACATAGAACTTTGAGATTCTTAGTTCCCTACTTTGAACATCCATGTGGACTTTGAACAGACCTAAATCCTAAAAATTTGGGAAATGTGTGATTGGATAAACATTGAGAATCACTTTGTAAAATTGTCAATATGTTTCTTTTTCTCTCCTCTAGTAGAGCTATGATTTTTGAATCATGTCTGCTTTAATTCTGTGTTTTAGCTACAAATCTTGCTTTGCTGTGTCTCAGTGATATATATATATTATATATATAGAGAGAGATCTATCTATATATATATATAATATATATAGGGAGGGGGAGAGAGAGAGAGAGAGAGAATGATGTGCTGTAAACCCCCAGCGTGGCCCTCTTCCCCCCAGTAACATGCACTTCACTCAGAGTTCATGCCTCTCTGGTTCTTAGTTTTGTGTTTGTATCATGAAGGACTGAGTTACCTGACCTCCAAGTTAGACCCAACCCTTGTTATTACTATTATCGCATTTTGGTAAAATTTCTAAATCATGATACTGAGATCAGTGGCCATATGTTTTGTTATTAAGCTTTTTGGTCTTTGTCTCTGAGAATTACTAGTTTCTCAAGGGTAGCCTTATATCCTATGTGTCGAGTTAGACATGCATTTACAGAGTAGTGACTACGTTTAGACACTAAGCTAGATACCAGGAATTAAAGAAATGAGACTTTTTTTCTGGTCTCTTGCTTTCGAGTATAAGCTGCGTATTGTAACTCCCTTAACTCCATTTTAAAAGCCTCTTGATCAGTCCGTGGATTTACAGTGCATTTCTTCCTGGCCCTCTCAGGGTGGATACAATATTTTTCTTCCCAAGAGCTCTTTATTCAGATGTTAGAAATGGTCAAGCCAGAAACTGAACTATCCTCTGTCTAGCTGGCATTTTATTTCTTCTTGCTCTTCTGAGTTATAGGCTTCAACGTGTAGAAGGAACGTGAAATGTCGCCTGTCCCGTCTGCTCTGCTCCTTCTCTCCTTGAGTTGCAAGTTAAGCAGCTCGACATTGCTGGCATCGGGTCAGCCTATAACTTAGTCCTATCATCATCCACTTAGCGGAGTAGCCAGCCCAGGTAGAGCTTTTGGCAGGACTGCTCTCCTTCATGCGGATGAAGGAAAATTTGTTCTTGCCTTTCCCAGCTTCTCGAGGCCACTGAATTCCTTGGCTCATGGTTCTGATTACTCAGACCTGTTTCTGCCATCTCACCGCCTTCTCTGACTGCCCACTCCTGCCTTTAAGGATCCCCTGGATAACATTGGATATTCCAGACGAGTCTCCCTATCTCTAGATCCACGACTTAATCCATCTGCCAAGTTCCTTTTGCCATGTAAGGTAACATAATCACAGGTGTCCAAAATTAGAACATAAGCATTTTGTGGGGAGCTGTTACCCTGCCTCCCGCAGTTTTTGTCTTCTGGTTTCTGTTCTAGAGAAATGGTGCTAGGTGATAGCTCAAGTCTGGCAAAGTTACTTTTTTTTCTGATGGACTGGCAAAATTTCATATTTGATTATCTGTGTTACAGATTAAAATATGTTAGCTCAGTTCTTAAGATGTGGGCCATTTTACGAGGGGGAGTAATAAAAAAAACCTACACAGTTTAATTAATGCTGTAATCACGGAGATCTATAGACATATCATTGCCAGAGAAACTTCTTAATATTTCTGTATACTAACCTAAAAAAAAATCATTAGATGGATAGAAATGCAAAAAAGAGTTCTGATAAATTTCTCATCAGAAAAAGCCATCTAGAAAAGCTAATTACTATCACAAAGTAAGCCAAATTAGGGGGTTTGGAGTGGGAGTAACCAATCCACAGAGAGGATCTAGGCTGTCAAATATATGCACATACATATGTCTATGTCCATGTATGTCTGTGTTCATAAACACAGAGTAGTCAAGAAAAGTTCTTTATTTTAGAGAAAATGTACATTTTTTGGACACAGTGCACATCACTGCCATTAGTTATTGTGGTGTAAACATTATATAAATAACAATAAAAATCCTCAAAACATGAATGCTCTAAGGAACCAATGATTTTTTAAAGCTGCCCAATGCAGTACTGGGAAAACAAAACCAAAACGTGGGACTCAGATCATGTAGATATTCTGGGAATTGCTAAAAACTTTCTTCCTAGATATATCATGTTAAGCATGCTGTTTGTTAATAAGTTCGAGGTCCAATAGTCTGAATGTGGATGAGAGAGAAAAATAGAGCAGCTTATAGTAGGAGGTATTTACAGCCTTTTTAAATTTTATAATGAGATATAAGAATAATTTCATGAAATGTCTTTAACTTCTGATATACAGGTAACTTAGACTTTTGAGTTTTTTCCCCCCTTTTTTTAGTGAAACAACAGCCAACTCAAAAGAAGTTGATAAAAACGGACAGCCTTTGCTCTCTCTCTCTGTACCACAAATTAAAATTAGGACCTTTGGGCAGCTGTCGCGCTTTTTATATTTTGCCAAAGACACAAAGCTGAAGGAAGCACAAGCATGTATTGAAGGTAATATTTACCCGCCACGGTGAGAGTGAACTTTCTAGAAACACATCCAAGGGGCAATAATTTGTTATGATATCTTGGAAAAAGTTCTAAAACCTCAAAAGTCATATGTTCAACTTCATAAAAATGTTATTTATTTCCTCGGCTGAAATGTTGTGCCCCTATATCAAATTTTCACTGTAAATGGAAGGCCTGATGCTTTCCCATTAATAAGATTCTAGAACTGTCATAGCTTCTGGAATGACAAGAGGCCTGTAGCCTTTGAGGTCCATGACAGGAGAAAAAATGGTATTACAAGCACCAGCATAGATTCCCCCCTCCACACATGTTGCTATAATGGATGAGGATCTGTTTCCCTTAAAGTGATTGTAGCCTGTTCATTTAGCAGAAATAGTCCATAATAATCTTGCTTTTTTCTCAGCTGTATTTCACTGTGGCATCACAGCCTTCTGAGTAGTTTACATTCATTCTTGGGAAATACAGTTCCTCTTCATTAAGGATATAGACTGTTCTCATTATTGTCTAATCATACAGAAAAAGAATGTACTTGATTGCATGTTATTACTGTGCTATAAATATTTCTTGTAAGTAGAAATACCTACAGCTAGGTAATGAGGTTATATATGTCATTTGCTTCTCTGGAATTGTGACTGGTGGGTTCCAGGCATAAGGTGCCTGAGTTCTTCTCACTCTTCCATCCGTTGCAATGAGGTGAGAAGATAGTCTTTTAAAAATTTTTTTTAAAGATGTGAACTTTTAGGACAGCAGTCTCTTTTTATCTCTTGCCCATTCTTCCCTGTACATCAAAATACCTTCTTAAGAAGGCAGCAACGTGGATGGAACTAGAAGGAATTATGCTCAGTGAAATAAGGAAAAAGAAAAATATCAGATGGTTTCACTTGTAGCAGGAATATAGGGGAACCAAATAAAACATCAATGTAAAAAAATATTAACAGTACAAAACACAACAAAGCAAAAATGGACAATTATAAATCAGAGACATCCTGCAGGGGAGGAGGCGGGAGAGGGATTAGAGGGAGAGAGGGAGGAGCACAGGGGACTGAGGTGATGGTGTGTCCACTGGGTGCACTGGAGAAGGAAACTCTATGGGGACCACCCCTGGGGCGGGGGAAGCAAATATTGTTTAAAAATGAACAATGATGTAAAAAATTTAAAAAAATAAAAAAATTTTAAAAGGAAGGGATGAAATCTGGAGAGTAAAGCAGAATACAAGAGGAGGCATGATTGTTCATTAAATTCAACTTGATATGTAAACTTAATATATAAACTGTCATATCTAGATTGGCTAAATGTGTATATCCTTCCTTTTACCCTTTTGGAAGGGTTCTAGGTACAACTCTTAGTTTTAGGTCCAGATTATATGGCACTTGGCAATTTGAGAGTCAAATGTCTCTTCTTAAAATTCATATAGTGTCTCTTTTCACAAATTTTTATAGATGGCAACCATATCTGGTTGCTAAGTTGAGATGCTCAGTAAACATCTAGGTCTCCTTTCAAACTCACACCTCGCTCATGCAGTCTTTCCTCGGCCCTGAGCCTTTTCTGGTATTTTCTCCTGGCACAGTCTTAATGCCATCCCTCTCCTTTATTTTAATCAGGTTAAACTTTCTGAATTATTTCCATAGGCATTCTCTTCCCCCTGTCACACTACATCAATATTTTCAGCTTAATTTGAATTCCTCTTTGAAAACAAGGTTTTGCCCCTTTCTCCCTTATTTTTTAAACATATATTTTTCTTTGCCTTTACCAAATTTTGCTTTCAGCATCTCTAGGTTCAACCTTTATATCTATGTCAGCTTTACTCATGAGTTGGCGCTTATGTTTTTGGCTATAATTTTAGTATATGTGTAAATACTATTTAGACTTGCTCCTCAAACTCTAACATCAAAGGAATTGAAAATATATGCAGTAGGAACAGGTAGAAAAGACTGGCAGGAGATCTGTAGACTGAGAAAATCGTGCTGTTTTGGAAAGAAAGCATTTGTGAACCCTGACACTGGCATGCGTGCACAGAGTTCTAGTAATGATTCTTCTAAGGAAGCCAGTATTTCAAGTCAATTTTTAAAATTTTTTTTAAAGATTTATTTATTTATGCATACAGGAACTGGGGTACAGGTCAGAGGTGTGGGGGAGTGAGAGGATTCACCAGAGACAGAGAGGGGAGCAGAACAGGCAGATTGACTGAAATACACTGCTGAGGGGAGCAGCGGGTGAGACAGGAGAGGTCTGCTGCACCATGTGGGTTGCTCCCAGGCAGGCAGGGGATTAGAACTCGTGCTGCAGAGGGTGCAGATTGCTTCATAGTGCTGTGCTTAACCCCTTTTGCCACCAGGGAGGCCTTCAAGTCAGTTTTGAATATGTTAATTAATGGCTTTTCTGAACAATGGCTTACAGTCAACTAAACAGTGTGTTTTGGCTCCTATTATGGAGATGTGATGTATAGGTTAGATTACAGTACAAGGTAGAACATCTCAAGAATTATAAAAAAAATTTCTAAACACAGAAGAATCTGAGAAGTAGACAGTAATTCTAATCAGATCGATCAGAGCAAACTTAATACAACAAACACTTGTGAGTGGGTTTCCAAAGATATGTTCATCTTTATGTTTTTTGTAATAGATGTAATAAGTTCAATTTATTTACTTTTTTGGCCAGCTAACAGAGATCCCATAGCAAAAATCCTGGGCTTGGACTATAATGCAGTGAAAGAAGACTTATTTGTATTAAATCATCTTGATAAAATTCCCAAAGATGACAATCCTGAAAATGAGGTTAAGATTAAGGTTGCCAGGCTGCTTAAGCAACTGGATCTGCACCTCCTCAATCATTCTCTGAAACACATTTCACTGTGAGTCTTTAAAAAACACTCTAAATATTTGATCCAAATAATGCTTTCAGAATTTAGAAATATCACAAAAATAAAGTATGGTAGTTATTATGATTGATTTAACATTTTATTGGAGCAAATTTTTTTTTAGAGTATTGCATGTATATCATGTGTATTTCTAGTTCTAAAAATTAAAATTTGCAGTTGACATGTTTAAAACATTCTGAGGTTCCATCTAATTCTGAAGACATTAAGTGGCCTCTTTATTTTCAATGTCTTCTAAGATTCATAGATAAGGCATTAAATTATAATGCAAATGTTATGTGGTGTTGTAAGGTTTAAAACTTGTTTGTGTTTTTTTCCTGGTCTTTTCTAGTATTATATAGTATTATCATTAAGAAATGAAATGACTATTTAAGCCATGATATTTTAAGTCATATTCAGTATTGCATTAAACTTGAGTCACTAGTTCCTTGATATTTTGACAGTCTTAAGAGACAATAACATGGCTAAAATTAGTTTCATTGTTTGGTGTACAATTTTACTATTTTAATTACAAAAAAAGATATTCCCCTGAATGTTTTCATGTATTTTCTGAGGATTCTGTCTTAAAGTACTTGAAATAAATTTCTAAATATTTATTGCAGAGAAATACGTTTAAACCCATCAGCTGTTAAAAATGACATAGCAATGCTCCAGAGTTGCTCAGGAAAAGGGGAGCAAACCGTTCTGGAATCAATCGAATATACCTCAAGTTTGTATCTTCTCAGATTCATATTATTTTTTACTTTTAAAAAAGATTTATTTATTCATGCATACAACAACTGGGGTACAAGCCAGAGGTGTGGGGGAGTTAGAGGAATCCCCAGAGACAGAGTGGGGAGCAGAACAGGCAGACTGACTGAAATACACTTCTGAGGCAGCAGTAGGTGAGACAGGAGAAGTCTGCTGCGCCATGTGGGTAGCTCCCTGGCTAGGGATAGAACTTGTGCTGCAGTGGCTGCGGATAGCTTCACAGTGCTGTACTTAACCCCTTGCACCACCAGGGAGACCTCTCAGATTCATTTTATGTTTATAAAACGAATTATATTCCCAAGATGCTTCCATAACTACTTTAGAATTAGACATTTAATAAAATTACTTAAGATTTGATCATTTTTTGAAGCAAACATATTTTATAAAAGTTTAGATTAAGAAGCTCCTTCTAATTGATTGATGATTGGTTTCAGATTATGAATTTTCAAATGGATGTCGAGCCCCACCTTGGAGACAGATTCATGGGGACATTTGTTATGTGCTGGTGAAACCACATGATGCTGAGACATTGTGTGTTACTTGTAGCTCACAAGGAGTATTTTTAAATGGTGTAAGTACTTTTTAAAAAGCAATATTGTAAATAGTGCTCCAATAAACATAAGGGTACAGGTATTCTTTTGGATCAATGATTTTGTGTCCTTTGGGTAGATCTCTAGGAGTGGAATTGCTGGGTCCTGTGGTATCTCCATTTTTAGTAGACTGAGGACCCTCCAGACAGCTTTTTATAGTGGTTGCACCAATTTGCACTCCCACCAGCAATGTAGGAGAGTTTCTTTTTCACGACATCCTTGCCAACATTTGTTGTTGCTAGTTTTTTTGATATGTACCATTAGGGGGAAGCAAATATTGTTTAAAAATGAACAATGATGTAAAAAATAAAATTTAAAAAAAACACCAGTATTGACTTTGGTACTTAGCTCAGTCTTGGCAAATACAGGCCTGTCTCCAGGATTGGATCCCAGTTACCACAGAAAATTATTCTGTCTGTGGGATTCAGACAGATCCCTTTGCTATGTTTGTTGGGCAAATCCAAAACTATCCCAGAACTAGGCCCAGTATCCCCCGCTGTAGGTCCTTGCATCAGTCTTCTAAGAAATGACCCATTCTACTACTTAATAAAATGAAAGCGTCTTTAACATCATCAGTTCACTGATTTGTTATGTAATTATTATAGGAAAGAAAAGGCAAAAAGAAAAAACCAGCAACTCCAAGGTAAAGCAGGAGCAGTGACTAAGAGTTGAGGAGACAAACAGGAAGAGGATGAGGTGGGGTTTTCCAACTGTGGAAGCATGGAGGAAGTGCCCCTTGAAGCAGCTCCTGGATGTGTGGGGAGGGGCACTGCTAGGTGGTGAGGGTACCTTAAGATGTCAGTGGAGAGACCCCCACAGAATAGGACCCAGACCTCCTAGGAGTGTCTCTTCTAGGCTGGTTGATCCACTCAGAGCTTGGGTGGTGTCTATGAATCTGGGGCCCAGATGTCTGGACAGTGGACACTGCCCGTGAGTCCTCAGGAACTCAGAGAAGCATCTTTGCAGAGCAGAGCCTTTGACCTTGGAAGATGGAGGCCTGATGGGCTGATAACGGTGTCTCTGAGAGGCTGTGATGGACCCAGTTCTGGGAGTGTGGGGGAAAACCCTTTGGAAATTGGAACCAACTGTTGCTACTGGAAGCAACTGCCACTGCCAGGGGTGAAGGGTCATTGCTGTGGTGACTCAGCGGGACACTAGGCAAATAGGAGGGAGCGTGTCTTTTTTGCCTCTTCCAGACATCCTCTCATTTTCTCCTGACTGAAGCCAACTTCACCTGGCAAAGGAAAAACACACAAAACATAGTGTGGACGGTAGGCTTTGAGTCCAGAGATAAATGGCACCTCGCCTTCATATTTGGATTAAAAAACTTAATTTTAGCCTCGCCTATTCACTGAACCTAGGTAGGAGCTCAGCTGTCTCTTCAATACCCTGTCCTCGGTAGGTATCGCCAGTGTAAGTGTTGGCACTCACCCCCAGAATTCTTAGGGCAGACACAGATCCTGAGGGGGCACCAGCCACCCACAGGGGAGTGTTTGGAGAGTTGTTGCATCTTGACTCGGGTGGGGGTCTGAATGCCGGTGCTGCTTTCTAGATCACTCCTGACATGCCTTTGGTGTTTTTCTTAGTATATTTCTGCATGGAGGAAAGAGACAGCCTAACTATGATTTTGCTTTTAGTTTGTTTTGATACTTTAGGGAAGTGAAATCTCCAATTAGGAGCTAAGAGATGAGGAAAAGGAATGATTTTCTTTGACCTTATAAATGGGACAAGGATCCTTTGTTTCTGCTAAAAGCTATCGATCTCCATACACGGGAACATCTAAGTATTCCTCTCAGTTAAAAAGATGAAAAGCAAGGAGCATGAAACTAACTCAGCATGAGTGGGCTGGGGCCTCTTAGTCTGTTTCATCCTCCCACAACACCAGTGAATATGCTGGGTGTGAACCAGCTACTATGCACTGTTCCACCCGCTGGAAATCAGAGGGATGGACTGAGGGGTTCTGCCTTCCAGGCTGAGAAAGGTCTGTTGAGACCCTCTGGTCAAGATTTAAAAGAGGACTCCACAGACATGAGTAAAGACAGGGAAGGAGTCAGTGTTAACTGATTAGCAAAAAAAGTAGGAAAAAGGAGCTCTGGGGCTGCCTCTCTGGGCATGAGACTCCCCGAGTTGTCAAGGAGAGTGGCCTTGGGGAAAGTCCTTTTATTGCTGCTAGTTGTGAGCACCCACCAGCTGCAGCTCAGTGCTTGTGCAGGGCTCTCAGCATCTCCAAAGCAAACACCTCATGGAGACTGTGTCTGCAGCTGCAGTGCAACCCTGTCTGGTCTCAAGATCTGATGCTTTCCTCCTGGGTCTGCAACTCCCTTTTCTTCCCATAGCAGCCAACTTGATAAGCTGCGGAAAGAGCTCAGACATGGTAAAAACGAAATGAACTAAGGAAATTTAAGGCAGCAAGTGTTCAGGCCTTAGAGTCATCAGGATTTTAACCTCTTATTTACCTGTCCATAGGAGCAGCAAAATTCTTGTAATGTCTTTGTCCTTGAATCCTGTCTTGTCCTTGTCCTGAAACCAGACTAGAAAAGACTAGAAGATGAACCTGTTTTAAACCTCACATTGATATAATATTGCAGTATTATATAATGGGTTAAGAGAGAATAGTGGAGGAAGGAAAGGGAAGGGAAATGAAGGGGAACTGACAAGAAGAGGGACAGTTACAGAAGCTTCTAGAACATTGAGAGACAGATGGTTACATAAGGATCATAACCCTAGAAAATAAGCCTATAGCAATAATACTACACACAGAACACGAGCAGAGAGTGACAAACAGAAATAGGCTTTTCCTGGTGAGATTCTAATCTTGAGGCCTTTTATGACTTCATCAGAGGCTATTGAAGTCATAATGTATTTTCATATTAGAGGGATGAAGAAAGGGGGAGGTTCTCACTATTTTTCTGAGTAGTGGAATCACATTCATGTAGGAGGTACTCATTAAAGGCTTGCTGAATACATGGATGAATGAATGGATAAGTAATATTTTGGGGGAAGGATTTTACCTGAACATTGCATGATTCACAACTACCACATGGATCGTTTAGAGATCAGATGTAGTTGGGCTGTAATGTACTGCTTAGAGTTCTGTATTGCTATTACATTAATTATAGCATCAAGTTTTTCTCCCAAAGGGCAAAACAGACAATGATGGGGAAATTGATTATGAAAGAAAAGGTGAAATTTACAAAGACCTTGTTACATTTTTAAAAGAAAAATCAGCAAAATTTTCAGAAAATATGTCCATACAGGTAAGTTTCATATTCTCTTTTTGATTTTCGTAATGCATGACTTGACTGCAACTTTCTGCTTTCCATTTATTTAGGACTTAGTTATGCTTATCAATGTTCTGTAACTTTAAGTGACCACATCTTTCACATCTCTTGTGAAAACGATCTGTAATTATTTCACATTTGGGGCATATTGTTAATGGTATTTTAGAAATTTCAATTTCTGATTATTTGTGGTTACTGTATAAAAATACACTTGATTTTTATATATTGATTTTATATTCTGAAATCTGGCTAGATCACATGTGGTATGTATATGTATGTTTCAGTCAATATGTAATCATATGGATTGTGAATAAAATCAGTTTCCATGCAATTCTGTGTTCCTGGTACAGAACCGAAGTGGTCTCTTGTTCCTTACTTAAGTATGATGTTGGTAGTATTTTTCATTGATGACATTTATAAGATTGAGGAGATTCTCCTCTAAGTTATTAAGAACTTTTATCAGGAATGGATGTTGGCTTTTATCAAATGATATGTCTGCAGCTATTGTGATAATCATATGTTTTTCTTTTTTATAGTTGTGTTAATGTGCTAAATTATGTTGGCTTTCAAATGATAAGCCAACCTTGTATTTCTGTGACAAACCTCATAAATTTCCCCCCCAGGATGTATTAACCTTTGCATGTATTTTTGGATTTAATTTACTCAAATTTTGTTGCATTTTATGCTATGTTCATAAGGTTATTGATGTGTAATTTTCTTTAAAATCTTTGTCTTGGGTATCAGAGTAATACTGGTCTTACAGAAGAATTGGGAAATTTTTAACTCCTCTTCAATTTTCTGGAAGAGTGTGTAGAATTGGTATTTCTGCCTTAAATACTTGGTAGAATTCACTAATGAAGCCATCTGAGCCTAGAAGATTTTCCTATTATACTTCTGTTATTATTAGCTTGATTCCATTGTGGTCAGAGAACACACCTGAATGTTCTTAATTCTTTTGAATTTATTGAGATTTGTTATACGATCCAGTGCAGATTCCTTTGATGCTTGAAAAGAATGTATATTCTGCTGTGTTGGGTGGAGTATCCTAGGATAAATGTGGTTTTGGTGTTGAGTTCTTCTACTTCTTTGCTGATTAAAAAATTTTTCTTTTTATTTACATATTTTTTACATCATTGTTCATTTTTAAACAATGTTTGCTCCCCCAACCCCTCAGGTGTAGTCCCCATAGAGTTTCCTTCCCCAAGGCACCCGTGCACCATCACCTCAGTCCCCTGTGCTCCGCCCTCCCTCCCTCTGATCCCTCTCCCGCCTCTTCCCCTGCAGGGTGTCTCTGGCTTATAACTGTCTGTTTTTGCTTTGTTGTGTTTTGTACTGTTATTATTTTTTTTACACTGATGTCTTATTTGGTTCTCCTATATTCCTGCTATAAGTGATACCATCCGATATTTTTCTTTTTCCTTCTGACTTATTTCACTGAGCATAATTCCTTCTAGCTCCATCCATGTCTTTGCTGATTTTTCTCTCAGTTGTTGAGAGAGGAGTATTGAAGTTCACCTTCCTTTTGCTTTGTTTATCTATTTGTAGGTACGTATATACATTTAGGATTTAGCATGGTATCTCTTTTGCCTTCCTTTTACTTCAAGTTACCATGTTATATTTGAGGTGCGTTTCTTGTGGAAGCATATAGTTGAGTCATTTTTTAAATTACCGTGAAATTATATTAATGTATCTACTGGTATGGTTAAGCCATTTATATTTAATTATTGAATGTCAGGTTTTAAATCTGCCAGTTTAATTTTCTTTTCTGATACTTTCTTTCTCATTCCATTGTTCTCCTTCCTGTTTTTTTTGTGGAACCCTTGACCATTTTTCAGAATTCCATTTTGATTTATCTATCATGTTTTGAGTGATTCTCTTTTATAGATTTTTGTAGTATTATCTTGCACATAATTTGTCATAAGTTTGTCACTTTATTAGTATCAGTGAACTTTAAAACCCATATCTTCTTCTAATCTATTTGCCCTCTTCCATAATTGTCTTTATTTCCTCTACCTACATTGACAGCTATGTGAGACATTGTTATAATTTTTGCTTCCACCATCAAATGTCATTTAGAGCACTTAAGAAGAGAATAAAAATATTTACCCATACTTTTATTCTTTCCATTGTTTTTTTCTTCTTTTCTGATGTTGTGATTTTCTTTCTTTTATCATATCCTTTCTAATTAGTAACTTCTTAATTCTTTTTAGGATGGGTGACAATTTTTTTTAGCTCTCCTGCATCTGGAGCATCTTGCTTTCTCCTTCATTTCTAATATTTTCACTGGATATAGTATTCTTGATTGGCAATTCTTTACTTTGAGGGCTTGAAAAATGTCCCAGTTCCTTTTGACCTTCATGGTTTCTTATGAGAAATTTGCCATTACTTGTTTTTCCCTTGTAAGTAAAAGCACTGCTGTTAAGAATTTTTTTTAACAGTTTGCTTATTATGTGTCTTGGCTTAGAGTTCCTTGGACTTTTTCTGTGTACAATTTGCTCAACTTCTTGAATTTATGTCTTTTTCCAAGTTTGGGAAAAATTCAGACATTCTTAGAATACTTATTCAGTCTGACCCTCTTTGTCCTCTCTTTCTAACGCTCTGATGATACGAACAGAACATTGGATTTTTAATTATGGTCCTACAGGTATTGAGGCTATGTCATTTTTTTCAACCTATTTTCTTTGTTATTCAGATTGGATGATTTCTATTGCTTTGTCTCCAAACTCATGGATTCTGTCCTCTGTCCTCTCCACCCTGTTGCTGAACCTACCCAGTGAGTTTTTACTTTAGTTTGTAAAATTCAATTTATAAATTTCTATTTTACTCTTCTTTATAACATCTATTTATTTGCAAGATTTTTTAGTTTTTAATTTATTTCAATATTTTTTCCATACTTGCTCACTGAGCATTTTTGTTATTGCTACTTTACAACCTTGTCAGATCATTCCAACTTTTATTTCATTTGGGATAAAGCATCTATTCATCATTCTTTTTTATTCAAGTCATGATCTTCCTGCTTCTTGTTATGATGAGTGATTTTTTATTGTGTTGCAGAAAATTTTGGCATTCTGTTATGAAATTTTGGATTTTATTTAAATTTTTTGTTTTAGTTGACTGTCTCTTAGATACATCACTGGTAGAGGTTTGTGGGGTGCTGTAAGGTAGGACAAAGTTCCTCAGTGTCATTGATAAGCTGGTAGGTGGAAGTTCAGTCTCTCCACTAGATCTCTTTTTACACTAATTGACTGGGTAGGGATGTTATGCGTAATCATAGGCTTTCTATGGGACGTCCACTTAAACCTCTACTTTGATGGTGATTTTACTACATCTTTTATTTTTTTTTTCTTTAGTCTGTTGATCTGGTCATTACACTGATTTCTTAATATTGAAATAGTGCTGTTATTCCTGGGATAAATGCCAGTTGGTCATGATTATTTTACCTTGTTTTACATTATTGGATGTGATTTGTTAATATTTTACTGAGGATTTTTCATCTGTATTCATGAAAGATATGGATTAGTAATCTTTTAGTATTTTTCCTTTTATTTTTACTATCTGTGTAATTAGGTATTATTCACTACTTTTCTTCTTCCTGGAATCATTTGTATAGAATAAGTATTATTTATTTTATTAAATGTTTGGTAGCATTTGCCACTGAAGCCATCTGTATCTAAAGATTTCTTTATGGGCCCCCCTGGTGGAGCAGCAGGTTGAGCGCAGAGCTGTGAAGCTGTCTGCAGCCGCTGCAGCGTGGGTTCAATTCCCAGCTGGCCAGGGAGATACCCACACAGTGCGGCAGACTTCTCCTGTCTTGCCTGCTGCTCCCCTCCGCAGTGTTTTTGGTCCGTCTGCCTGTTCTGCTCCGAGCTCTGTCTCTAGTGAATGCTCTCACCCTCCTGTACCTCTGGCCTGTACCCCAGCACTTGTATAAATAAATAAATCTAAAAATAAAAAAAAAGATTTCTTTATTAGATGGTTCTTAAGTTGAGGATTTGATTTCATTAACAGACATAAAAATTAGGCTTTTTTTTTATAGAGGCATGTTTATTTATTTATTTGTTTGTTTGTTTGTTTGTTTTGTTCATACATGCACTGGGTACAGTCAGAAGCGCGGGAGGGCGAGAGAATTCACCAGAGCCAGAGCAGGGAGCAGAGCAGGCAGAAGGACCGAGGTACACTGCTGAGGGGAGCAGCGGTTGGCAGGAGAGGTCTGTGCGCCATGTGGGACCCTCCTCCGGTGGCCGGGGAGCAGCCGGGGATCGAACCGGCGTCACAGAGGCTGCGGGCAGCTTCGCAACCCAGCGCTCAACCGCTGCGCCACCGGGGAGGCCCAGGCTTTTTTTTTTAATTGAGCTTTCGTAATTTGAGTCTTTCAATGGATTTACACATTTGGTCTAACTTACCTAATTTATTGGCATCAAGTGCACAACTTCATTATTATCCTTTAGTGTCTGGAGAATCTTTTGTGATGACCCTGACTCCCTCTTGCATTTCTGATACTGGTAATTTATTTCTTCTCTTTTTTTTACTGTTGATTAGTTTGGAAGGAAGTGATCAATTTTTATCAATCTTTCCAAAGTATAACTTTGTTTCATTAATTTTCTCTGTTGTTTGTATGTATTGTTATTTATCTTTGCTCATAATTATTTCCTCCTACTTATGGTTTAATTTCTTGTCCTTATTTAATTTCTTTAGTTGGAAACTCAGGCCTTCTTAGAGACCTTTATTATTTTCTACTGTAAGTTAAATGTTATGCATTTCTTTTTTTTTTTTTTTTTTTTTTTATATATAGAGGCATGTTTTATTTATTTATTTGTTTGTTTATACATGCACTGGGTACAGTCAGAAGCACGGGAGGGTGAGAGAATTCACCAGAGCCAGAGCGGGGAACAGAACAGGCAGAAGTACACTGCTGAGGGGAGCAGCGGGCAGCAGGAGAGGTCTGTGCATCATGTGGGACCCTCCTCCGGTGGCCAAGGAGCAGCCGGGGATCGAACCGGCGCCGCAGAGACCGCGGGCAGCTTCGCAACCCAGCGTTCAACCACTGCACCACTGGGGAGGCCCAAATGTTATGCATTTCTTTATAAGTGTTGACTAAACGGTATCCCAAAGATTTTGAAGTATTTTTATCAATATATTTGAGGATTTTCCAGATATTTTCATTTACTGATTTCTAGTTTAATTCTGCCATATAAAGAGAACATATTTTGTATGATTTTAGTCACTTTTAATATGTTGATGGTTGTTTTATGGCCCAGAGTATAGTCAATTTTGGTGAATTTTTCCTGTGCGCTTGAGAAGAATGTATATCCTGCTGCTGTTGGGTAGTATGTTTTATAGATGTCAACTAAGTCAAGTTCTTGCCACAAAAGTCTCTTACTCAGTTTTCTATAATTTTATTTTTTGTCTGCTCATTTTAATGATTAACGAGAAAGAAGTTTTGAGGTTTCCTAATTGTGGATTTATCTATTTCTTCTTTTAGTTCTATTTTTGCTTCATGTATTTTGAAATTCTGTTGTTTGGTGAATACATTAATAGAACTATTTGTTAATTTGTGTTTTGTCATGATGTGTCTCTTTTTTCATCTCTGATAATGTGTATTTTGAGATCATTTTGTCTACTTTTAATGGATTATTGATTTTTTTTGGATTATTGTTTGCATGGGATATTTTAATCCAGTTTTTTACTCATGGTATATTCGTATCATTATAGAGAGTGGTTTCTCTTTCAAACACAAATAGTTGAGATGTCCTCTTTCTTCCAATCTGACAAATACTTTTTTAATTGAAGTTTTAAAATAATTTTCAGATGATATAATTATAGAGCTAAATTTAAGTTTACTCTCTTACAAGTTGTTTTTTATTCATTCCACTTGTTCTTTGTTCCTTCCTATTTTTTTTTTTTTTTTGCCTTTGGAATAAATTTGACTTTTAGAAATGGTTACATTTTATTTATGCTATTAGTTCATCAGTTACATTTCTTTTTAAAAGTTTCTTAATTGCTGCCCTGGGCCTTATAGTGTGTGTGTGTAATTTATATTGTCTGTCTTTAATAGTATATACTTTTACAAATTGCTCAAGAATCTTACAGTTGTATTACTCACATGCCTCTCCCTATGATTTGTGCTTTTGTTGTCATGGATTTTACTTTTAAATGCGATTAACTCCTTAACACATGGCTACTATTTTTGCTTTAGATAGTTAGCTATATTTTACAACAATTAAAACCAACACAGGGCCCTTTCTATTTATTTTTACCATTCTCTAGATTTTTATTTCTTTGTGTCAATCCATGTTTTTTCTAATGGAAGCACTTAACATTTCTTTCAGCACAGGTCTTCTGGCTGCGGATTCTCACAGCTTTTTATTAATTTGTGAAAGTCCCTTCTTAATCTTCATTTTCGAAAGATTTTTCATCTTGGTATAGAATTCTGAATTTTTTTCCCCTTTTAGTGAAGATAACAATCCCATTGCTTCTGACTTGCATTGTTTCTGATAAGAAGTCTCTTTTAGTTGTAATGTTATGCCCTCTGGAATGTGTCTTTATCTGTGGGAGCCTGCAAGATGCTCTCTTTATTGTTGGTTTTAGCAATGTGACTATGATGTATCCCAGTTAATAGAGGGTTGAAGTTTCATTTTTCTCTTGAGGCAAGGAGTGAATAGGTGCGGCCCTGCCATTTTATTTGTGTATTTTGCAACAGAGAAACATTGCATTCCTGTCACCATGTCTTAAGAGGAGTCTCCATCCTCAAGTGATCCTCATTCAGTTTGTCACTAAACAACACAAGTTAGATGCTCCTGAGACTTCCATTTCTTAATTTATCACCAGTGTTAATTTTCAGACAACACTAGATAATTCAGAAGTGATATCATAAAATTATTCTTATATCTTTTTAATAAAGGAAAGTAAATTAAGTGACAAAGAAGAAAAAGAAAAGGATCAACGGACTGAAGCACCAAAGACAGAGGAACTGCCTGAACTTCATAAATCTGCTGGTCTCCCAAAGAGTGCACCGGAGAAGAACAAATTTAATTTGATGAAAAGTTTCGTGACCAAGAGATTAGAGCCGAGTTTGAAATGGATAGCCACTGTTAACTTAAAAGAGTATGTGGATATTTGCATGATGGGTTTTCCGACATCTCTTCAGTAACCATGTTTGCCAAACTTTTCACGTAACGATTTTGTAGCAGAAAACTACAGACTAGATATTTATACCTCCCTTCATAATCCAGATTAACTCTTCCCTGTTCTTCTTTATAGGCCAGAGAAGAAAATATCACATTGTTTATGTTTGCACATTTGCTGGGGGTGGGGGCGGGGCAGGGGGTCCTGCTGAAGGGACAGAAACAACTCTCCTATTAGTCTGTGCAAGTAACCCATGAGAATACATAAGGCAATCACAGAGGAAATGTAAATGCAGCAGCAGGGACCTGGCTAGGTTAGTGCTGGGAGAATTGGGAGTGATTGAAATTATGTGGCGTTCATTAAGATCCGCCTTCTCCCGTCCAAGTACTAACCAGGCCTGGCCCTGCTTAGCTTCCGAGATCAGACGTGATCGGGCCGTTTCAGGCATCAGCAGGAAAAAATAATAACAGTACAAAACACAACAAAACAAAAACAGACAATTATAAACCAGAGACATCCTGCAGGGGAGGAGGAGGGAGAGGGATCAGAGGGAGGGAGGAGCAGCACAGGGGCCTGAGGTGATGGCACACGGGTGCGTTGGGGAAGGAAACTCTTATGGGCACTACACCTGAGGGGCTGGGGGGAAGCAAATATTGTTTAAAAATGAACAGTGATGTAAGATAGATAGATAGACAGCTGAACCTTCTCTAGGAACAGAATTTTGGTTGTTTAAGTATACTGTGAGAAGACTACAGCCTGAAAAATATTAACAACCCTAAGTAGAGTGGACCCTGGTTTGAGGAATGTGTGAAATCTACAAAACCAGTTCCATCTATAAAAAGATGCCAAAGTGAAGATTAAGGTCTAGAGCTACTTAAATGCGGAGTCAGTCTGAAGTGCTTATTGCATTTAAAAAAATTAGCAAACAGGCTTACAAGTGTTAGCCTATTTTTAATGTTCTGTGTTATGACCTGATTGGGTTCAGAACTGGCCCCTGGCTGGTCTGGAACAGGTCTCCTCATCTCCAGGGGTTCTAAGAACCTCTTCCAGTAATGGATGCACTTCACAAGTATTTAATGAAAACCCACTAAGTGCCAGGGACTCTGCAGGCCCTGCGACATTGCCATGTGGGGAGGGTAAGAAAATAGGCCATTTTAATCCAGGGCTGTATACACCTGAAGGCACAGAATGAAGGATTTCTATGCCACTGGCAGCCTGTGAAAACCTGTTCCTAAAACAAATTATGGGCAAGATCTTTCTTCATTATATAGGACACGTGGCTATTCTTGGAGGACGAAGGGATGTCTCGGGTGCCAATGCACACTGGAGCCCATAGGCATTCTCTGCCATCTCGGGAAAGTCCATCCTGTGGATGCTTGAGATGCCAGAATGTTTACATTCATTTCTATTTTTATTTTCCTGTTGATCCGCATAAAGTAACTAATAGTCAATGATTTTTTTTTTTTTAAGCCGTAAAATTTCAGCAAAAGCCAGCCAAGAAGAAAAGCATGCAGGAAAGGTTGAAAAGTCAAAATCAACTACTTCAATTGGAAGATCTCCGTTAGCTCGGTATGTTTTTGTTGACATGACCAGTTCTTTAAAGACACCCCTTACATGACGGGACATTGCATACTCGACACTGTTCTGTTAGATGTCTGTGTCATCTATATTGACAGTGACCAGGAATGTGGTAGAAATGTTAAAGTGAGTTTCTTCAAATCTATTTAAAAACATCATTTTCATGTAGAGTTACTTGAAATACAGTGATTACCGATATTGGTGAACTCCACGAAAACAACTGTATTTACTGCAAAGAACAGTTAACTGGTAGGAAAATTGGACTCTTAACCGATCTGTTGTGTCTGAACAGTCATGTCACGGCAAAGCCAAGTCATATATCTGGACTCACTCTTCTGATCACCAGTGGCCTGCTGTCTCTAAAGCGATATACATTGTTCCTATTGTTCCTAACCAAAACAGCTCCAACAGAGTGCTAACTAATAAACTTACTCAATTTTCAGTTTGATGACAAAAATGACATATTTGGAGAAGGGTCAGCTGCTTTTATCAGAAAGATTTACAGTGGTGGTGATAAGAAATGGCAGAGATTTCACATTACTTTGTGCTGCCTTGGCAACAACCAAACTCTAAGACACATGACTACGTGTATGCGTTTTGGAGGATTCAATTTAATAAGCTATTTCATTTGACTTTTTTTTAACTTTTTGCTTTGAAGGAATTATAGATTCATAGAAAGTTGCAGAGAAAGTTGTAGAGAGAAGGTTCATGTACGCATCACCACATTGACAGTATCACCTGACATATTGACATGTGTCACCTAATGGTGACATCTTTCACAGCTATAGCACAATATCAGCACTAGGAGATTAATGTTGATAGAATGTATATGTTTTGTTCCATGTCATTTTATCACATGTAGATCTTTGTGATCACATAATCAGGATATAGGACTCTCTGAAGGCCTCTCCTGCTGCCTTTTATTGCCACACCTGTGCCTCTCTCCTCATCATTCCTGGCAACCATCAATCTACTTTCCATTTCTATAATTTTGCCATTTTGAGAATATCATATAAGTGAATCATACATTTTAAATATTTTTAATCACCATAATACCCTTGAGATATTTTGAAGTTGTTGTATGTCTTAATAGCTTGTCCCTTTTTATTGCTGAGTAAAATTCCATGGTATGAATGTACCACAGTTGGTTTAATTATTCACCCATGAGGGACATTTAGTTGTTTGCAGTTTTGGCTACCAAAAATAAAGTTGCTATGAGCAATAATACATAGATCTTCATATGAATGTAAATTTTCATTTCTCTAGGATAAATGCCCAATGCTGACACATATGGAAATTGTGTGTTTAGCTTTTTAAGAAGCTGTCAAATTTTTTCCCTGGCACTCTACCATTTTACATTCTCACCAGTGATGTATAAGTGACTTAGTTTCTCGGCATCTACAGCAGTATTGGTATTGCCAAATTTTAAATATTAGCTATTCTAAAAGATAAATGATAACATATCTCATAATGGTCATAGCATTTCCCTAATGGCTCATGACGTTGAACATCTTTTATCAAGCTTTTTGCCACTCTTATGTTTTGCAGCTGAAAATCTCATTTGCTTTTTTAAAGGTTGAGTTTGGGAAGTTCTTTACGTATACTGGATAGCTTTGGTAGGATGGGTAGTTTGCAAATATTTTCTCCCTCTGTCTGTAACTTGTCTTTTAATCCTTTTAATAGGATCTTTCATAGAGCAAGTTTTTATTTTTGATGAAGTCCAATTATCAATTTTTTTCTTTTATGGGTTGTACTTCAGGTGTCACATCTAAAAACACTTCATGAAACCCGTGGTCCTGAAAATGATCGCCTATGTTTTTTACTGAAAGTTTTTATAGTTTACAATTTACATCAAAGACTATATTCTACTTTGAGTTTCCACCTTTGAATGGCTTGGCATTTTGGTCAAAAATCAGTTGGGTGTACTAGTGTGGAGTTATTTTGGGTCTCCACTCTGTCCCTTTGATTTTTATGTCTCCCTTTTGCCAACACCACAGTCTTGATTACTGTAGCTAAGTAGTAAATCTTGAAATCTGGTAAAGTGATTCCTCTCACTTTATATTTAAAAAAAATTATTTAGCTATACTAGCACCTTTTCTTTCCACATAAATTTTAGAATAATCTTGCTATACCTACAAAATAAAAACTTACTGAGGATTATAATGGAATTTGCATTAAACCTTTTTTTTATTGCGGTAGCATTGGTTTATTACACTTTATGTAATTTAAGTCATACAACACACTTCTCAGATGCATAGCACCACAGCATACCCTCCACCAAGGCATCTCAGCTCATCACCATAATCCATGGTGTCCCTTGCCTCCTTTGTGTTCCAGCTCCCCATCACGTAACCTCAATTCCACAGTAAGATTTCAAGGGGTTGTTACCGGTTTGGGATTGTCTGATCCTTTGTTCGGCTTCTCTGTATTCCACATATAAGTGAAACTCTCTGGTGTTTGTCTTTCCCCTTCTGACTTATTTCATTTAGCGTTTTCCCTTCCAGTTCTATCCATGTTGTCACAGGTGACAAGAATTCATTTTTTTTTTTCTTATAGTTAAGTAGTATCCCATTATGTCTATATAACGTTTTTCTAACCTACACCTCTCTCCTTGGGCATTTAGGTTGTTTGTATAATTTGACTGTTGTAAGTAGGGCTTCAATGAACATGGGAGTGCATATATCCTTTGAGTTAGTGTCTTTTTATTCTTCTGATAGATACCTGGGAGTGTAATTGTAAGATCATATATTCTATTTTTAATATTTTGAGAAATGCCTACACTCTTTTCCATAGGAACTGGGCCAGTCTGTATCCCCCCATTAACAGTGGATGATGGTTACTTTATCTCTACATCCTCACTAACAATTATTGTTTCTGGTTTTTTTGAGGTGGGCTATTCTCATAGGTGTGGGATTCTCACAATCTTACCTCATTGTGGCTTTGATTGTATTTCCCTGATGATAAGTAATGATGAGCATTTTTTCATGTGCCTGTATCTGTATGTCTTCTTTGAAGATGCAGATGCATATCACATATGGGACTTCTATCTATTTTCAATTGTGTTATTTGTTTTCTTTTCATTGAGTTGCATGTGTTCTTTATATATTTTGGATATCAGCCCTTGGTCAGATGTATGATGGTTCAAATACATTCTCCTATTCGGAAAGGTGTCTTTTTATTTTACTGTTATTTTCTTTGGCCATGCAGAAGCTTTTTAGTTTAATGTAGTCCAAGATATTTATATTTGCTTTTGTTTCTCTTGATGTTGGATATGAATCTAACAAAGATATCACTGAAGCATGTGTTGTTCAGTGTTTTGTACATGTTTTCTTCCATATGTTTTATGGTATCAGGTCTTCAATCCTCCATGACTAACCCATTTTGACTTAATTTTTATGTCAGGTACAAGGTGTTGATCTAATTTTATTTTATTTTTTTAATGTGGCTCTCCTATTTTCCCAACATCATTTATTGAAGAGGTTCTTTTGTCCAGTGATTCTTTTCTCTTGACTCCATTGTTGTTAATTAATTGTCCATAGATATGTAGGTATATTTCTGGCTCTCAATTCTATTCCATTGGTCTGTGTGTCATTTTTTAATTCCCCTACCATACTGTTTTGATTACTATAGTTTTGTAGTATAGTTTGAAAACTGGGATTGTGGTGGCACTACTCTTTCTCTTTTTTTGTAAGGATTCAGTGTCTTTTGTGTTTCTACATTAATTTCTGTATTGTTTGTTCTATATCTCTGAAGAATACCATTGGAGCCTTGGTAGGGATTGCATTGAATCTGTATCTTGCTTGTGTAAGATTGCCATTTTAAGAATGTTAATTCCCCCAATCTCTGAGTAGGGAATATCTTTCCATTTCCTGTTTCTTCACCTATTTCTTTTAACAATGTCAAATAGTAGTATTTGTAGAGCTCCTTCACCTTTTTTAATTTTACTCCTGGGTATTTAATTCTTTTTGTTGTAATTGTGAATGGGACTGTTTTCTTGGTTTTTTTCTCTTCTAACTTGTGTTTGCATATAGAAACACAACTGATATTTGCAAATTGATTTTTACCCTGCCACTTTACTATGTTGAATTCATGTTTATATATAATATAAATATGTGATATATGTATTATATCTCTATTACATTTAGATATATTATTTGTTGTAGAGTCTTCATGGTTTTCTGTGTATATTGTCATGTCATCTGAAATAGGATAGTTTTCCTTCTTTCCCAATGCCTTTTTCTTGTCTGATTGCCCTAACTGGGACTTCTAATACTATGTTGAATGGTAGTGGTGAAAGTAGACTTCCTTGTCTTGTACTTGATCTTAGAGGAAAAGCTTTCAGTTTTTCACCATTGAATATAATGTTGTCTCTTGTTTGTCATACATACATTATGTTGAGGTATGTTCCATCTAGCCCCTGTTTTTTGAGGGATTTTATCATAAATGGATGTCAAATTTTATCAAGTGCTTGGTCTGCATCTATTGGTATGATCATACAATTTTTATCTTTCCTTTTGTTCATGTGGTGAATTGTATTGACTGATTTTTAGATGTTGAGGCAACTCTGTGTTCCTAGAATAAATCTTATGTGGTCATGAGGCATAATCCTTTGGATGTATTGTTGAATTGGGTTTTCTAAGATTTTGTTGAGGATTTTTGTTGAGGATTTTGTTCATCATGGATATTGGTCTTTAATTTTCCCGTTGTGCCTTCATCAGATGTTGACATCATAGAATGTGTTTGGAGCATTCCTTTTTCCTCAATTTTTGGGAAGGGTTTCAGAAGGATAGGTATTAGTTCATCTTTAATGATTTGGTAGAACTCACTAGTGATACTCTCTAGTCCTTAGGAACTTACTGTGAAGATAGAAAGCTGTCTAGTATAATTGCCTCTGGCCACTACTTAATTCCCTTGTTTATTTCTTACTATTTTCTTTATTGTTATCGCACCCAGAACAATAATACTGAACTACACCTGCCATAGAGACAGGGGCTTGTTAATCTCCTCTCACAGATCGTAAAAAAATATCTTCTAGACCTCAGTGAGTCTTGGTTTCCTATCCACTGCTTGTGTACCTGTTGCTGAAATATTAACACCACCAATCCCATGTGCTGGAGCATAAATATGTTTATTATATGATGATATTTTGTTGCCATTGTTATCCTTAGTAAGAGTACTGAGAAGATTGAGGAAATTATTAGTGAGAGCTCCTCAGAGAGTGAAGAGGATGAAGAGCCACCTGATCACCGACAGGAAGCAAATGCAGATTTGCCATCCGAATATTGGCAAATTCAGAAGCTGGTGAAATATTTAAAGGTAAGGCAGACCTGTTATACTCTCTTTGCAGAGTTTGCTCTAGATCCTTTCCCAAAATGTATACTCGGCTTCCAAGTTTATTACGTTTCTTTTCAAATGAGGGTGGTACTCATGCCTGCTATTATTTAAGCATGCAAGGGCAGCGCCCTGGACTAGCCAACCTCCCATGGCTGTGGGCAGACAGTGGCCATGGCAGCTACCAGATACTGCTTGTTGCCACAGTTTTATGGTTTGAGGCGCAGTGTGGTAAAAAGAGTCTGGGATTTTGAAATTGGGCTTAGACTAAATTTCTACTGACAGCGTGGCTGTTGAAAAGTTATGCCTTTGAGCCTTATTTTTCTCAACCTATGGAATAATGCTAATACCTCCTATAGGATTATTTTAATGGTTAAGAAAACACATTTGAAATGTGTGGTATAGTGGCTGATACATCATAGTTACTTAATATATGTATTGGATCATTTTCATCTCTTTTACAGATGATTTGTGTAAAAGCATTCACTATGCTAAATGACCCATATAAAGTTGTATTTAGGACCTGAATAGGAGCTTGGGCAAGAAAAATGATTTGCAACTCCCAGATTGATGTTAACTGCTGATATCAGACTGCTGAAATTGATAATGTTTTAGCAGTCTTTAAAACTGTAGCCTGGAAGTATTTTTGATTTCGTGTTTTCCTCCTACTTTTGCATGTCTTTGGTCAAGTCAACCCAGGGCTCTTAGCAGTGGTTTTGCATATTTAAAAACATTTGTGTGACTCCTAAATTACTAAGGTTGTGTCTCCTGTGTCTTTAATGTCATCCTAATTGACAGGAACCTATTTGTACATTGTTTTTGTGAATTCATCCAAGACCCTCTGCATGAATTTGGTCATGAGGGTATAAGGGAACTGAGAAAAGATTTTTTTCTCCAAGAAAATGATGCTTTTTTCCTCTGATGGACATAGCTTCAGCTATAATTCTCAGCATTTCTCACGAGGAAGAAAATAATGATTTTTTTCCTGAATCTTGAATCCCAAGAAAAATTAGTCAAGAAATTGGAAAAACAGAAAAAAATATTCTGATTCTCCTTTGAAAATTACAATTTTACAATCATCATAAAAGCACTGCTGGTTTCAAGGAATCTATTGACATCAGGGAACACAAAGAACATTTAATTATCTTGATCTTGGTAATGGTTCCATAATGTATAGGTTATCAAATCAGCATGTTGGATACTTTAAATACATACAAATATATTTTTAAATTATTCCTTAACAAAGTTTAGGAAAAAAGAAAAGGAAATGCTGACAGTAGAGTTAAAAGTGAAAGTAGGCATTTTCAGGCTTTAGGGGCTAGTAGGGGCCATGCTGTGGTCGGTCTGCTTTGCTGGTCACTTCATTAAATTTGAAATTTCGACCTGTGATTCCTGTAGCCTTGTCAAGCTTGCTAGGAGATTTGAATGTTATGTGTGCTGATATTTTGTGTTTTAATATTTACTTTATTGTAGATATTGTGTATTGCACAAAAACTTGTTCTTTTAAAGTAATTTACCAGAAGAAATGCAAAGAAAAGATGTGGCTGTGTGTTGTAGAACATTCCATCATGAAACCAGAAACTGATCAAAAATCCGAATTAGCGAAAATACCTTAGATTTCAATGGCCAAAACAGATGCAGGGCAAGCAGAGAAATTATTCTTGTCATTAAAATATGAAATGAACTTTTATGAAGCAGATTCTAATGTCCACCTTGGCTATGCTTTTGGAAGCCTCTTTACAATTTGACCAATGCCAGTACAAAATTAAAGTTTTCTTTCACATCTGAAATTTTTGTCATGAAACAGAAATAAAGACTATTGGCTAGGACAGTGAATACTTTGTGTATTTTAAATTTCATCTTAAGAATAAAAGTATTTTTGGTAGGCCTCCCCTGGTGGTGCAGGCGGTTGAGAGCTGCGTTGTGAAGCTGTCCACAGCCTTTGCAGCGCCGGTTCTATCCTGGCCTGCCAGCGAGGGTCCCACATGGCGCGGCAGACCTCTCCTGTCGCTCCTGCTGCTCCCCTCAGCAGTGTATTTCGTCAGTCTTCCTGTTCTGTTCCCCACTCTGTCTCTGGTGAATCCTCTCACCTCCCACTTGTCTGGCCTGTACTCCGGTTCTTGTATAAAATAAATAAATAAATCTTAAAAAAAAAAGAAGTATTTTTGGGCATTTGGGTTGTTTCCGTAGCTTAGCTATTGTAAAATAAAATATATTAAATTAAAAAAAAAGTGAATAAGATGCCAAAAAAAAGAGTAAGATAAATAGAAAATACTTTTATATCATCTTTCAATTTTTTTAAAGATTTATTTATTTATGCGTACAAGAACTGGGGTAAAGGCCAGAGGTGTGGGGGTGAGAGGATTCACCAGAGACAGAGTGAGCAACAGAACAGGCAGATCGACTGAAATACACTGCTGAGGGGAGCAGCGGGCGAGTCAGGAGAGGTCTGCTGTGCCATGTGGATAGCTTCCTGACCGGGGATTGAATTCGTGCTGCAGTGGCTGCAGATTGCTTCATCTTGCTGCATCTTAACCCCTTGTCCAACCAGGTAGGCCCCATCTTTCAATTTTTAAAATGGCTTTTATTTGGCTCTCATTGTGCATCATGTTCCTCTTCTCTGGTGTTTTCTGTTATAAAATATCAGGTGGACATCATTTCTATACATTATAGCATTATCATTTTTCTCTTTCACAGAAAACCTCTGAAAATTTTAAAATCTCTAACACAAAAATTGATTCACCTCTTTGGTATTGTGGCAATGGCTCACTCTTACAGTCATGCTTCTTATGAAAAGAAAATTTAGGAAACATTCATGAATAGCATATGATTTCAGGCATTCCTAAGAATATCTGGGAATTCCAATTCTCTGTTCTGGAATCTTGGAGATTCAGATCTGTGGGGATTTGGAAGCACTAAAGTAGAGCACAGGGTGGAGTTCATCCTGCAACACCCCCCACCTTGGGTGTGTCTTTGTGCACAGACTGCACAGCACAACGGCCCACTCAGCACACCCAGCAGCTCTGTGCAGAGACCTTCTTGACAGCCACTCCACTCCTTTAGGGAACCGCTCACTGCTGGCAATCCCTCCCCTCTCCTCCTAAGATCACTGACATCAGGGGATGAAACTGACAACAGAGTACTTTACTACCAGCACTTGAGAAGCTTGAGGAGGTGGACAGTGAGGCTCAGACATGGTCTTTTGGAGGAAGATTGGAGGAGACCTGCTCTTTAGCCAAAGAATCTGATCTATTATCTTCATTTTATTAGTTAGTAGAAATAGTCAAAGGGGCAGAAACTTCAGTGGGACCAGTAGGCAGAGGACAAAGCAGTTAGAAGTGTGAACTTGAACATCAAAAAGGCTTCAGTTGAGTCAGACTTGTGCCCCTGACACACTAAGTGGCCTTGGGGAATTGGTGGACTTCTGTAAATAGCAGTGCCTTGTTGGCCAAGGTGGAAAATGATACTTCTGATATATTTGGGTTATTAGGAACATGAAGGGAATCTACCCAAGTACTCAGTACACATTGGCAGCAATCATCATTCTTGTTGTATGTTGTTACTATAGAAAATGTAGGACATGAAGTTGTGCTGACCTACCCTGGCCACCTTCCACTTCTGCTTGGTTTTCTTTTTTCTTTTTTTAAAGATTTATTTATTTATGCATGCAAGAACTGGGGTACAGGCCAGAGGTGTGAGGGGTGAGAGGATTGACCAGAGACAGAGTGGGGAGCAGAACAGGCGGATTTACTGAAATACACTGCTGAGGGGAGCAGGGGGCAAGACAGGAGAGGTCTGCTACACTATGTGGGTAGCTCCCTGGCTGGGGATCAAACTCATGCTGCAGTGGCTGCAAATAGCTTCATAGTGCTGCGTCTTAACCCCTTGTGCCACCAGGGAGGCCCACTGCTTGAAGTTTTCTAGCAACCACTAAGAGAAGGGAAAGACAGTGAGTCTGAACATTGAGGGACAGACTCTTACCATCGTTAAGATATAAATAACCCTCTTGTATATATGAGTGTAACTAAGCCTGGTGCTAAGAGCAAAAGAATTTTCTCCCTGAGGACTTAATGGGGCAAACTGTGAGGGAGGAAGCAAACAACCTACTCAATAGTATCCTCCCACTGAACATGGCAGAGAAAGTCCCTCATAATATTCTAATTATTGAATAACTGTGTAGAGCTTTTTGAACTATTTAGGATAAGTCCATAAATTTTCAGCCAGAAAGGGATGCACTATTTCTGTCCCAGAACAGCTAAGGAAAACATTTATTGATGAAGTGTTACTTAAGCTCACACAAGTTATTCACCAATAAATCATGTGCAAATGTGATACTTTTGGCCAGACGGTAAATTGCTTGGAATTATTATAGTTCCCACAGGTAAATATTCTTAACATAGCCAATAAGTGAAAAAGTATATCTCTAAATGACTTCAAGTTTCCTGACACAGATAAATGTGTGATATGAAGACACAAAAGGGTATGAAAAGTCTCTGAAATGCATAATTGAATGTCACTAGCTAATCTCAAAATAACTACACCTGACATTTTAATTTGTAAAAGATTATGTCTTATGTGTAGACTTAGACTAGCAGAGAAATGTTAATGTTGACCTGACTTTCTACTTAACCGTTTTCCAACTACAGCAATGTCTGTGATTGTTGCATAAAATTTGATGGGCTCATTAATACCCAAACTGGTCAATGAACTATGCTTGTTATTTATCCAGAGTCATGAGCTCAGATCTTGGCACATAGGTAGAGGGAGTTTGTATTTAATTATTTGACTTTGATGTATGTTCACTTTAACTTGCAACCTTTATATATGTAATAGTCTTTGAATCTGAATTTGTAAAACACAGTTTAATTTTTAAATTAATGAATACATTGCATTTCTACTTACTAGCCCCCAACTTTTCTTGTTCCTCATGACTGATGACTCTGTACTCTAATTCTTTTTTTTAAGATTTATTTATTTGTGCATACAAGAACTGGGGTACAGGCCAGAGGTGCAGGGGGTTGGTGAGAGGATTCATCAGAGACAGAGTGGGGAACAGAACAGGCGGATTGACTGAAAGACTTGCTGAGGGGAGCAGTGGGCGAGACAGGAGAGGTCTGCTGCGCCTTAGCTCCCTGGCCAGAGATTGAACTCGTGCTGCAGTAGGTGCTGATAGCTTCATAGTGCTGAGACTTAACCTTTGTGCCACCAGGGAGGCCCCTGTACCCTAATTCGAAATGCATCAAGAAACCCCCTTTCCAATTATCTTAGTGAGAAACATATTTTGTATTCTGCCATCCTGGTGGTTCAGCTTGTCTGTCCTGTCAGCTATACCTTGCGCCACCATGTTCATCTCACTTCTGTGTCTTGCAGGACATCTTGCTAGTGAGTGCAGCCTGCCTCTCACTCTCTGCCCAGAAGCTGTGATCGGGAGAGGACAATTTTCCCAAGAATGGGACTGTGCTCTTCTCATTCTCAACTCCTTGACAGCAGGTGTTTCTTCCTCTGAGTCAGGCATGCTTCCTGCTGTTGGCATGTCTTTCCTCACCATCTCTTACTTTTTTCTTTCCTCCTTTTCTTGCCACATTTCTTCTTACATATACTATCTTTTTATACATATGCTATACATATACATATATTATCTAAATTTGCTGGCCCATAGATAGTGTTTTAAAACCTTGCCATTAAAATGTTTTGCTTAGAATCAATCCCAGGGACTGGGAGTCTCTCTAAGAACAGAATAAAACTTCCCTCATTTATAAGTAAGGTATATGGAGAAAATCCCTTTGTAAAATAGTAGGTGAGTTGGTGGATTTTATGTTTAGGAAAGTGAACTTATGAGTCACATGTATTATAAATTAGAGTACAAAGGAATATTCTATTCTACAGTGGAGATACATTGATTATAGGCCATCATTAGAAGGAGATCTGCATTTCATGCACATTGATGTAAGTGTCCTTAAACTGAAGAATTTCTGGACCCAAGGTTGAAAGGGTGTTGAGCTTCATTTGTATGTGGGTTGTAGGTGCATCAGGTATGAAGTGTAATACTACAGGATCAGAAAATGCAAGAGACAATTGAAGAGTGAGGCCAAGAAAATGGCTGGTCTGTCTATAGGTGGCTTGGAGGACCTCAGAGACTGGGTCTAGCGTCACAGGATAAGATGTCTAACCTGTTCTGCTGTCAACTCCAGTTGCGGTAATGTTAGTGAGCACGTGTGGAGATGTCTGCCTCTCCTCTGGAGTTCTTCATTTATCTGGCTTTATCCCAAGTACTTGCTGCAATAATGGAGGATGTAGGGTTAATTTCTTCAAGTGTACCTTCTCCCTGTGGGATGCGTATTTCTGCCCCTGAGATTTTGATCAAAGGCCAACTGAGGCATCAGCAGGAAAGGTGAATCTAGTGTAGGTAGTATGCAAAGTGAAGTCCAGCCGGAGGCGATCCGGGGTCTGTGACTAGGGGGTTGGGTGGCTAAAGAGGGTGTGGGGGTGGGAGGCTCGGAATAGGGTAGTACCCTTGGAAGCAGCGAGAAATGACTAAGAAGGTTACAAGGAAGGTTTGTGGCAGATTAAGTTTGAAGAGAGGGAGCATTGCAAATGCAATAGAAAAGCCCTTGTAATAGTTGAAAAATAAAGAACTGGGGCTCAGATTCATTAGATCTGGGGTTGCCATTTTAGAAGCCAGAGGAAGAAATGAGCCTGGGGAGAGTAAGTGAACATCCGTGCCTTTTTTGTCCTTTTTTCATGCTTGAATGTGATCTTGGTTGCTAATCAGAAAGTAGCTGCCTTTCACTACAATTAAGGCAGTTGTTCTGGATCAAAATTTCTATGTTAAGCTGGTGGTCTTAAACATTAATCTGCTATCTTATAAGCAAATTGCTTCATCCGTCTTTTTTTTTAATCTTAAATTGGCACTTTATTTTGTAATTTTATCTAATTTGCTAGTAGATAGAAAAGATTGATTAGACGAAGATTTAATTAGGAAAGTTGAGGCAAAAGAGAAAAATGCTATTTTAAAATTGTTTTTTTCTAGCTGAACACTCCTATCCCCTTCAACAGTCAGGAGCTAGATAAGAAAACTGCAAAAATGTGTGGCTTTTAATGTAAATTCACAAATGTGGTATTTGAATGTCAGATTGAGGCAGTTTTTGGTCTCTGGCCCTAGAGGGAATGGTGATGCAATCTGAATTTTTGTTGCTCAGCAGTCACTTGTGCTGAGGGGCAGATGTGTCCAAACTGGCTGTCCCTGCTCAGTGTCCTCCCCACCCACACTGTGTTGTGAGGTGCAGGCCTCTTTTATAGTTATTCTATACTATCAAATTCGGAAAGCACTGATGTTGATTTCAACTTTCGTGTGAGCCATGGATCTTGCTAGTTTTTCTTCTATTCTAATTCTGAATTTTCAGGCAATGAAAAATGAAGGTATTCGGTGGTTCCTCCAGCTTAACAGTGATCAGGTCTCCAGAGTGAGGTCTAGAAGGCATCAAAAATCTCAGGAGGCTTCCAAAGAGTTTTAAATTTCCTCTTTGAAAGGGTAGTCTCTCAGCAGAAACATTTTCAGACTTGCAAACCATTGCTTTTGTGGTGGTGAGTTGCTTAATAGTCTTTGACTAACATTAAAACACACACACACCATCTTAATTGGTTAAAAAGTTCTTCTAAGTGGTAATTGGGAGTTATATGATTTTTCATCGCAGGAATTTGATATACTTTGCAATCAATTGCAGTTAATTAAATTCCTTTCCCATGACTTAGGTTTTGGGTGTGGCGTGGCAGCTACTGTGATCCTGTTTCATTGGTGGAAAAGCTGAGAAGCACTTTGCTCCAGGCCACACAGAAGGCGGCCGCTAGCTGGGAGGCTGTCCAGAGCTCTCGCGTGATTGCCAGTTGCCTGGTGGTTCTGTCCCTCTGTTAAGAAATTCAGAACCCACAGGACCTGCAGTCTTTGCTGTTGTATGTTCCTAATTTTTCTTTGGTTTGATTTTCTTCATCTGAGTAAGAGAGTAATTGGGAGAATTTCTTAACAAGGGAACTCAGTGTTCATTTTTTGAAAGTCAGTAATAGAGTGTGCCCTTTTGCTAGGTTTTTAACTTAGAGAGATGGAGAAGAATGTGCCAGTGCATTATTATTATGTTGATTCTTTTAAAAATGGAAACCAGTGATTACTGGTTGATGTGGGTTAACTTTTTTTTAATATTTTATTTAATATAATTCTTACATCATTTTTCATTTTTGCACAATGTATGTATTTTCATTTTGGTTATATTCCCCATACAATTGCACCCCCCCTTATTTTGACCCTAATCCTTCCTCTCCCTGCCTCCCCCAGCCCCCTGTAGTGTGTCTCTGGTTTATAGTTGCTTGTTGATTTTGATTTTACTTTGTATTAATTAGTCTTTTTCCTGATTTCTTATTTAGGTCTCAGTGGCAAAGGGCAAAAGGAAGATTTTTGTGCTTAAAAGAATTACCTAATAGATATAAAATATTTAAATTCTATCCTCTAACCAAACTTGTACTTAGTAGAGTTTGCATTTGTGCTTTCTTAATGTGTAAGATTTTAGGTATTTGAATTACTTGAGATGTGTGTTATTTGTATGTTTATATTACCCCCCCCCAGAGAAATCATTTTTCCCCTTTTATTTTTATTACCAAGGAGCTGTATGTGATTTAGGAGAATAGATTCACACTGTCTCAGAGGTATGGGGTGAAAGTGATAGAGGCTTCTCGTCTCCACAGAGGAATCTGTATTCCAAGAATAAAAGAAATAAATTTTTTGGTTTTGACCTTGAAACACTCCATGCCTTGTGGCTATTGTAAAAGCAGAATAAAGATCTATGAAAATACGGCCCTACTCAGTCCTAACGCCTCATGCCCACTGCCTAGCATTATATTCCCATGTCAGCTTAACTGTTGAAAAATGACAATATTAAAGATTTCAGAGGAGGTTTTTTAATACTTAACTCATTCTTTCATCCATGTGTTTATGCATGAATGTGTGCTATGAAATGGCATGCAATTATATGACAACTGGAATGTAATTATAAAACACATCTAGCGATTCATAAGATTTTTGATTGGGAAGAATTTTGAGCTCTCAGGCAGTTTTATATAGTGATCTGAAAATGGAATTCATCTTTTAGGAGCATTTGTTGCCTAATGTATTTGCAGCAACACTATTTATTTTTTGTTCCTCAAAGCCTGTTTTCCCCCAAAATTTATTTGAGAGACTAAATAAGTTGGAGAACAGTAGTATTGGCTGGTTCCCGGTTTGCTTAAGTCACTAGGCTGCTGAACTTTTGTTTTAAAACACAGACTCATGTCCTGTTGGAGAAGTGTGTGTGCTGGGGAATTTCTAAGTATGTGAGTAAAGGCATGAGAGGCACCAGCTTTGGTATAAACAACCTTTCATTTTACATGTTGCTGAGTGTATTGTAGCTGTTATGAGAAATTGCATATTTGTAGGAAGGCTGTCAAACTCCTTGTCCCTATTCAGTCCACTCTCCTGGGAACCCATGGAAAACAGCCGCTCTTCTTCCCCAGCTCTTGCGCTCTGGGTGGGTGAGGCCGGCTGCACATGGCCTGCTGTAGGCATGTCCTCTTCTACCCTTCCCTCGCCCTGTGTCTAAAATCTTAAAGGATTATAAAATACTACATTAACATATGCTCACAAAAACTTACAGCAAGAAAAAGAATAAGAGTGAAAGCCTCCTTCCAGAAGTTTCTCTGCACACACACACATATGTAATTTTTACACATAAAATAAAGTGCTACTGCATTGTGCTTTTGATATTTAGTGCTGTCTAGGTGATATTCCACGAATCTCCTCAGTCCTTTTAATGAGAGGTGCCCATCAATAATTTAACAGTGCCCACAAAGATCATTTTTTAAGTTACCTCCAAATCAATTTTTATATTTTACAATGATGCTGCAGCAGATATTTTTACAAATTCTTTGGAAATGCACACTATGTCTCATGTGATAGATACTTTGAAATGGAATTGCTTGGCTCACAGAGTATGTACATTTAAAATGTTTCCTAGTTCTATCGGAGAGTCAGCATCAGTGTAAAGTTGCAGTTGTTCAAGATGAATAAGTTGTAGAGACCTCCTGTCACTCACGGTACTGTGCTGTGCACTTAGTAGAATTAAGAGGGCAGATGTCATGTTGAGTGCAGATATCAAAAAAGGGGAAAAATAAGGAAACCTTATTTCCCCCTTTATTGAGGTAACATTAGTTTACAGTGCTGTATGTGATTTAGGGGAATAGATTCACTGTCTCAGAGGAATGGAATCCCCACCATCTAAGCACCCGTAGTCCTCAGGGAACTTCTGTAGATGGTAAAGATCCTTGATTGTGGTGATGGTTTCACGGGTGTGTTTATGTCCAAATCCATCAAATTGTACATATATTAAGTATGCTCAATTTTTGTGTATTGATTATACCTCAATAAAGCTGGTCAAATTTGAGATGTGCACTGCATTAAAATTGTTTAATTTAAAAGGAATAAAACAAACAAGCTCAGTTTATATGCAAAATGTTTTAATCCTGCCTACAGAATTTACACTCTGTAATATACTGAAGGTTTTCAACCTTGGATACAGAGTGAAGTCTGTCTTTCTCTGAAAAACCAACCAGCCAAACAAAAGGCCAGAAGCATTCGTAGAAATTTGAATTGAATTGATGTAGAATAGGATGTAAGCATTAATAGTCTTTTAAATCTCCCCAGGTTATTAAAATTGTCTATCTAGGGTAGAGATTTACTGTTAAAAATTTTCAACCATTTTCAGTCTTTTTTTTTTTTTTTTTTCCTTTATCTGATCGCAGGGAGATGCACCTTTGTGTTAATTTGCAGAGTCATGATTACTAGTGAGGCTAATAGAGTTTTTCATATATTAAGTAGACGTTGTTTGTATACTTTGCCTATTTTTCTGTGTGACTATTTGTCTTTTGATTCCTGACATAAATGATTTCTTTGTTACATTATTTGCAAATACTTTCTCTCACTTTTTCAGACATCATTTTACCTACTTTTATGCTATGAAGACTTGTAAAATTGTACATGAACAAATATATTGACTGCCTTTTACATGGGTTATTGGTTTTGTGTTTTAGGAACTAATAGGTTCTTTTAAAAACATTCTAAGATAATAAAATATTTTCTATTTCCTTGTGGTATTTTCATAACTTAAAAAAAATTCAAATCCTAAATCTACTTGAAATTCAGTTTACATATAGTGTATAAATATAGTGTGTAAATATATTTTGCCTTTTTCCCTTTAGATGTATAATCATTTTATAGATTTTTGAATCATCCACTCTTTCTCCCAATGCAGAGGGGCATGCTGCTTTTATTAAATATTGTAATCTCACACATGAGCGTTTGTTTCTGGATCTTTCTCTGTTCATTATTTATTTGGATAGTTCCATGCCAGTTTCATGCTGTTTTAAAATTGCCATAGCTTTGGTATGTTTTTAGTGTTTTATTAGTCAGAGATTTTCTTAAAAATTTTAAACTACTTTTTGCATATCTTCCATTCTAGATCATCTTTAGAAGAGGTGAAAATTAAGGTTAAAAGAAAACCTTAAGAAAATGTTGTGGGGATTTTGGTTGGTTTGCATGAATTTATAAATTACTTTTGGAATATTTATAATTTTAATAACATTGAGTAATCTTAACATGGCATGACCATTTAATCTTTTATGTACTTTAGTAAAACTTAATAGCTTTTCCCCATGTATTTCCAACACATTTCTTATGAGATTTACTCATATTTTTGTTACCAGTTTCCCAATACTGGCAGAGAGTATTTTTTTAAAATTACACATTTTGATTTCTTCTTCTTAGTATACAGTAGGTACTCATTTTTGAATCTATCCCTGAATCCAGTCACTTTGCTGAGTTTTTTAATTATTAATTATCATAATTATTCAGTTCATTCTTCTGAATCTTTTTAGGAAGATAGCTACATTTACTACTTTTTGGAAAGAGAAAAATTACTAATATTTTTCCTCATTGCAGTGACCAGGACATTCCAGTAAATTGTCAATTTCTGTAAATATTCCATGTGTAGGGAATTCTTGCATTGTCCTTTACCCATTCCAGATAAAAATTCTTAGCAAGCTTGTGATTCAACAGTCTAATTTCTTTTTTTCTTCAGTGTCTTAGGTTTATGGATACTGAATCATCAGTATGAAATCGCTTTGCATATAAACAGAAGGCAGAGCAATGCATTTTACTACCTTGACTTATGTGGTTCTATGCCCCTCACTTTGAGCATTGCCTCTTTACCCTTTCTGGTCCTGGGGTCTGACGAAGATCTCTAAGCCAACTTCTGTCATCATTAATAACAGTCATTGGCAGGGGTTCCCTTTTCTTGCTCTCTGAGTGGCGTGTTTGGAGGAAAAAATGCTGAGGACATTGAAGGCCAGCTGGATGACTGTGTGACAGTGTGTCAGCTCATCAGGTCTCACCTGCTGCCTCCTGATTGCAGGCAGCGGGCACCAAAAGAGACAGGCCTCTGTGTCTCTGCTGCCCTCAGCTGCCTTCTGGCCTCACTGTCCTCGTGCAGAACTCTGCAGCGTCCAGTGATGATGCAGTGAGGTGTTGCCCTTCATAGTTTCATCTGGTAGCTTATAGTATCTTTTTCTGAACCAGGTTGCTCGAAATCTTTACAGCACATGATGACCTTAGCTTCCTAATCCAAGTTACCCCCTTTTCTGGATGGCTCTAACATCCACACCAAGGGCCACAGCAGCCAGAGTGAGCTTTTAAAGATATGCTCAACTCATGTTAGTTCTCCCCTACCCAGCCCCAAACAACCACCTTGAATAGATCCTGTCAGTCTTGATTAAAGATTGAAAGTCTCAACCCAGTCCATGAGCCCAGCAGGTTCTATTGCCCATCTATTGTTCTGCCCACCTTGGGCCACTCTGTACTGCATTCTCTGGGTCTGAGCCACACTGGCACTCTGTAGGTATTAAACATGCCATCATCTGCTCTAGGGTTTTCATGCTTCTGTTTCCCTGGATGGGCCTGCCTCATCACTCTGGCTGCTTCTACCGGGACAAATTCCTACCCTGAGTTCAGACCCCAGCTCAGACTGTCTTTACTCAGGAAACCTTCCCTGATGCCCTGGCTTGGTCTAAAACTCTGTTCCAGTCTCTCTCTGGACTTCTGTAGATCCATGTGTCCTCGTGATGGTGCTTCTCAGACTTCAAGTTTCCATGTGTTTGGACTGGCTTTGAAAAATTAAAAACTTCTCCATGAAACTGTGAGATCTGTGAAGGCAGAGATTGTCTGTTTTCGTTGACCAAATATGTCTAGTGCCTGATTTGGCAGATAGCCAGTGTGCAACAAATTTGTTGAATGAAAGAACACAAAAATGAATTAATGCAGCTTGCTCTGTATATTACTCTTGAATCCATTCTTCATCTCAACTTAGTAAAGACATTGTTTTAACAGCAGCAGTGTGTGTGGGTAATGTTCTGTGCAGTTGGCCCACACATTTCAAAAGCTCGAGTTATGCCACTTTACTTTCATGAAAGAGCTACGCTGGTACCTGTTTTTTACTAATTGAAGGAAATCTGAGGAGAAATTTCACTTTTATGACAAAAGATGAAAAGCAAGAATAGCATCAGCATTTGTTTTGCAGCAACATTCTAGGGTGGTATGCCCCAGGGTCGGTACTGCCAAGACGCTTTCCCAGGAACTGCTTTATTTAGGGTGCATATTTATCAGCTCATTCCAGCTCTTACACTGTTAGTCTTATTTTAGGTTTTATGTGTTGTTTGGTATAATTTGGTACGTTTGTTTTTGGGAATTGGGATGCACAAAATTTTTTCCACATAAGCGAATGGTAATTGCTTCCTCACTTAATGCCATTTTGACTCATGAAGGGTTTTTATTTATTTATTTAATTTTTAAACAATATTTGCTTCCCCTCATCCCCTCAGATTGAGTCCCCATAGAATTTCCTTCCCCATGGCACCCATGTACCATCACCACGGTCCCCTGTGCTCCTCCCTCTCTCTTGAAGGGTATTATAGAAATGCTCCTTTTTGGGAGGGGGGATAGTAGGGGAAACCTGTGTACCAATCAGGGCAATATTTTATCTCAAAGATTTTATTTAAAATAATGAAAAAACGTTGTTTAGAAAAATGTCCTCTATTCATCAGCCTTTCCAAAAGAAATTTTGAGAAAAGTGAGAGAAAACAACATTCATTCAAACTCTGTATGGTTGAAACCTGATTTTGACAATGAACAAATACCACCTGGTCCTAGAAAGGAATGTGAGCTGCAAAATATCCAAAAGCTGACAGAACCTAGAGATGTTTGAGGAGAAGCAGGGGTGGGAAGACAACTAGTAAAAGAATTGCATTACTTTAAGCAGTGGAAAAGCTTATGGAGCGTTCTGCAAAACCCTGCAAAAGCTAGTAAAATAATATTTTACTATGTTTTCTCCAGCTCTTGAAACCTCACAAATACAAATGTATGACAAAACGTGAAAATAAGTATTGGCAACTAATTGCATTCTCAGGGGTGATTTAATTGAAAAGGAGCATAGTCACACTACTTCTCCAGAGTGAGATGTTTATGGCATCTGGTCAAAGTAGAATGAACATTTGAAAATCCTTTGACATAGCTGGTATTTAAAGAATAGCAATTGGCTAACATTTGTGGCTCTGTATGTTGAATATTTTGGCTCCCATCCCCTGGTATTCATTCTGAGAGATTTATAATCCTTTGGGGAATATGGTCAGTGACAAGAGTGGAGCTAAATCCTGAAATGTGGAAAAACTAACTTTCCCTAATATAAAACTGTTTTAAAAAAAATGCCCTCAAACCTTATGAATATGTTTCCAGATTTAAAAAAAAAAAACAACCTGATGATTTAGAGAAATTATTTTTCTGTAAAGATCTAGCTACTTAATTATAAATGTAAACCTTCCATGCTTTGACTTCAAAATTGGCCTAGAGATAATTAAAAAAAAAATAGAAACTTTGACCTTGGGGGCATCTGTTGTAACTATAATACATTACTTTAAAAAGTTGTGTTGTGGGTTTCAGTGTAAATAATGAAATAAAGGTGAAATGACAGAAGTCACTAAAGAGAAAAACTAAGAGAACTTGAAATAAGAAACAACAGTTGTGCTGGGTATATAAGCAGGAAATTGTTACCAAAAAGAAAATGCTTTGCAAGAATAGCAGTCCTCGATCATGCACAATGAAGAAATTCCAGTCAGTACTTGCTTCCTCAGGGAGCTGTCTGGGTGGGGAAGACATCCCTCAACTGAAAGCTTGTCTTCCTGCTTTCTTTCTATTCCTGAGTCTAACGCCTCTGCCTAAAGAACTCTCTCTATCTGGTGTTTTTCAAACCTTTAATCTCAAACCCACCTCTGTTCCTTCTGGTCCCCCAGGGGGACTTTCTGCCTCCTAAACCATTTAAATGCAGAAAAGAGCTTTCTTTCCTAAGTTGTTTTTCTGTTTTTTTTTTTTTTTGATTTCTTCTGTATCATTTTCCTTAATTATGGATTTAGAGTCTTCTTTACAGTTTACACAATATCTCCCCCTTATTTTCCTGTAAGAAGTTCTAGACCTGCTAGTGTGGGGCATCACTGTGCCCTCAAACAAGGGAATAAGACAACATGAAGGGACAGTAACAAATAGGTAGTTTATCATTTTAAAACCAACTGTGGGAAATTTAGTCATGGTAAAATTTATGTCAAGAAGAAGACACTCAAAGTTGTGAGAACAGAACTAGTGTTTTTTTTTTTTAAGATTTATTTATTTATGCATACAAGAACTGGGGTACAGGCAAGAGGTGTGTATGTTGGGGGGGAGGGTGAGAGGATTCACCAGAGACAGAGTGGGGAACAGAACAGGCAGAATGACTGAAATACACTGCTGAGGGGAGCAGCGGGTGAGTCAGAGAGGTTTCCTGTGCCGTATGGGTAGCTCCCTGGCTGGGGATCAAAATCATGCTGCAGTGGCTGCGAATAGTTTCATAGGTTGCATCTTAACCCCTTGCGCCACCAGGGAGGCCCAGAACTAGTTTTAAATATTAGTAGGAAAATTAAATATCTTGTTATTCTAAACTGAATCTTGACTAGAGGACAGTCCAATATAGCCACAGGGAGAATCATTGTGAATGGAAGACGGAAGTTGTCAGTGATGTCACTATAGAGAGTGGTTCACAATGTTTTTAGAGATGTGGAAGGAATTTTCTGGCAAGGAGTAAAAGGAAGAGATTAAGTCTAAACCTTGCCACCACTTTGTCATCTTTGCTTGCTAGTAATCCCACTTTAGTTTCTTATTTTGTAGGTAACATATTGTCTTGAATTCACAAAGAAGATTTATGTTTGTGTCCATGTATAATATGAAGGAAGAGGTTGGGAAGCTTGAATATAATTTTCATTTTTTTTTGTGCTAAGTCTTTACACGTGAGTGTGTGGTAGCTATGACAATAAAAACTAATGATTAGCAAGTTAAACATAATTTGAAGGTGTCTTCCCTCAAAAAGGACTTATTTGAGGTCACTGGTACTATGTTTTGAGGTAGGAATCCTAGGCTGTCTTTTATGAGCATCTTTAAAAAAAATAGTTTATTCTGAGCATCATTGGAAATGCTGCTTTAGTGTCTTACAGACTATTTCAGTTCTGACAGTGGAATTCTTACCAGCCAGTCTCAGTAGCAGTAGGTGTGTGAGTTGTGAATTGTGTGAAGTGTGTAATGTGAATTGTGCTGTGTTCTACAGAAAATGTTCAAAGCATTCTTATCAGTGGACATTTCCTAAGAATTCCTGCAGCGAATTCTGATTTTAATTTCCAGGTCTCTTTCTCTGATCAGTGTTTGCATTTTTTTTTTCCTCTTGGATTTTTTTTTTTATTTTAAAGGAACAATTCCCTGCTACTCTCGAGGGTAGAGGCCAGCTAAGTGGACACTGATTCGCATTTTGATCACAAGTGTGAAGCTTTCTATTTTTTTCCTCCATCATATGCCCATTGACCCTCATGGTCATGTCTTAATGGAATTTCCTCCTCTCTTCCCAACCCACAGCCCCAATTCCACTGACTGAGGGTTCCAGTATTTATTGCTGTGCTGCTCCCTCTCCATGGCATTCCTTTCTCCAGGTTTTCCCTGTTCCAGACTGTTCTAAGTACACTGTAAGAATAAATTTCAGAAGTGGGTTGTGTGGCACAGTTATTCTATTCAGAAACCACATAGACTACCTTTTACATCTGCATAAAACATAAATACCTCAGTTGATCTTCCAAGGTTTGCCCCTCAACTCTACTTAAAATAATAATGTGCTAAAAACTATTAGCTGGTTTAAGCAAACAGATCACCTTTAAATGTTGACTCTTAATTGGAGTATTGATTTGATACTTTGTATGGATTTTCATGTGTTTCTGCGCTACATTATTCATTTCACAAATTATAAGCCACTTGGAGAACTTAAAATTTAGTGTGCTGTCTGTGGGGAGGCACCTTTCCCAGTTCATGAATTCAGTCATTTGGTAATTTCTATGACAATGTGATCATAACTAACTATCCTGGGGCACTGTGTCTTTGTAGGGAGGAAATCAGACAGCTACAGTGATTGCGTTATGTTCGATGAAAGATTTCAACTTAGCTCAAGAGACCTGCCAGTTGGCAATCAGGGATGTTGGAGGCCTTGAAGTTTTAATAAATTTGCTTGATACAGATGAAGTCAAATGTAAAGTGAGTAGTTTTGCCACATGGATGAAGAATCTGGGCCAGGCCTCCTCGTGGTCCTTTTGTTAGTGCTGGGTGTCTGCCACTCCCGCTGCTTCCTGCCTTATCTGCTGTTAATTACTGCTATTAATAATCTGCTATTATTTCTAACAACCTGCTGCTTCTGTTAACTGCACTGCTCTTTTCTTCTCTTCTGATTCTTTTGTGTTACTCTGTTCTTAAATGATGAGTGTCTTTATGTAATAGAAGGATAATACAGAGGCGATGCGTCATCCCTGGGGGTAGGAAATATCTCTTTGAATAATTAAATTGGGGGAGGATTTTAGATAGACTTGGAATTTATAAAAATATAACACCAATTATATCTTAAGCACTCTAATTTTTAAATTTTTTTATTTTTATCTCTAAATATTTATTGTGTTTAATATTAATTTTTTTTACATCATTGTCCATTTTTAAACAATATTTGCTTCCCCCCACTCTCCCAGGGGTAGTCCCCATAGTCTCCTTCCCCAACACACCTGTGCACCATCACCTCAGTCCCCTGTGCTCCTCCTCCATCCCTCTGATCCCTCTCACGCCTCCTCCCCTGCAGGATGTCTCTGATTTATAAATTGTCCGTTTTTAAGCACTCCTTCTTATATAACTTTTCTTCTCATTTAGATTGGTTCATTAAAAATTCTGAAGGAAATCAGTCACCATCCCCAAATCAGACGGAATATTGTTGACCTTGGGGGCTTACCAATTATGGTTAATATACTTGATTCTCCACACAAGATCCTGAAATGCTTGGCAGCTGAGACAATTGCAAATGTGGCCAAGTTTAGAAGAGCCCGGCGGGCCGTGAGGCGGCACGGGGGCATCACGAAGCTGGTGAGTACCGGGAGCGGCCGTCAGCACCCAGGGGCCCCAGCGGCCAGGCCCTGCTGCTCCCCCGCCTGCCCGGAACACCGGACGGCCGCGGGCGTGTGCTGGGAATTGGCCTTTTGTGTAACATGTCCTTGAAAATGATTTTTGTATATTTACATGAGCAAGTCACCAAGAAGCACGTTCAGTCTCAATTTTTGAAAAAACGTTAATATTAAAAAATGATGGTGATTCTCACCTGCCGCTTTGGCCACACGACCACCTGCGCGCACAGCGCGGGGCGGGGGAGCGAGCACCTGTGCAGTGGACGCGACAGGTGGGTAACCCGGCCGGTGCGGTGACCTCGCTGGAGGGCCCTTCCCCAAGGGGACAGTCAGATGTGCAGACCCTTCTTCTCCTCACTGTGGCTTGTAAGGGGAACGATTGGACAAGAGCCTAGTGAGCTGAGACCAGTGAAGTAACTTGCAGCATGTGAAGGGGGGGAGCGAGAGGGGGCAAGACAGGGGCGGGTGCTGTGGTGGTGGGAGATGTAGGGGGACTACACCTGAGGGGAGACGTCAAATACGGTACAGAAATGAACAACCATGTAAGAAAATAAAAACTTTTAATCAATTAGATGTAAAGGAAAATAAAAGGCAAGTCTCAAACATAGCTATCTAAAGGGAATTATATCCAAAATATATACAGAACACTTACAACTCGACAATACAGACAGAAACCCAATTAAACCCGGGCGAAAGATTTAATCACATTCACAAAAGAGAATGTAAAATGGCCAATAAGCTCATGAAAAGATGTTCGAAACCCCAAGTCATCAAGAAAATGCAAATGGAAAATATTAAGAAAGAAAATGTGGTCGTGGTGGCATTAAATTTCTAGCGAGGAGGAAAAGCAGCAGCTTCTGAATTTGGAGGGGGAGGGGCTCTGGGTTTTGGAGGGTTTCTTCGCTTCTTTGCATTTACTCACGGCTGCGAAGTAGAAAGTCAGTTTTGAAAAGCATTGTCATTTTCGACCGAGGTGAGTCTGGAGCAGCCGTGCAGCGTTTGCCGGGCGCCTTGTCTTACTTGGAGGGCCCCACGTCTGTCGCCCTTGTCTGTCCTTGCAGGTGGCCCTCCTGGACTTCAGGCAGAGTTCCACAGCCTCGGCGCAGTTCAGCCTCTACGAGACCAGGAACGTGGAGGTGGCCCGCTGCGGGGCGCTGGCCCTGTGGAGCTGCAGTAAGAGCTATGCCAACAAGGAGGCCATCCGCAAGGCGGGGGGCATCCCGCTGCTGGCGCGGCTGCTGAAGACGTCCCCAGAGAACATGCTGATCCCGGTGGTGGGGACCTTGCAAGAATGCGCATCCGAGGTGCCGGCACAAGCTCTGCTTCTCTTGCTTTCCTTTCCTTTGAGCTTTAGTCAAAAAGTAATTTTGAAGATTATCATGACTGCTAAGGATTTTTTTTCCCTCAAAAAACAAAAACAAAAAAACAAAACACCTATCAGAGAACAAACTAATAGATCATTATATTGCTTCCCGTGTGATACATTTTTGAAAATTATGGTTAAATCCTCATTGTTACATCACTATGTTTAGCTTGGACGATGTTGTTTATTTACTGTCTGTTCAGTTTCATTATTGATACATGTGAATAGATTCTTGTGTTCTCATTATAAGAGCAGAAATATGTACACTTGTGCTCCTATAGGAAAGCTACCGAGCTGTAATCAAGGCAGAAAAGATCATTGAAAATCTAGTCAAGAACCTCAATAGCGAGAACGAGGAGCTGCAGGAGCACTGTGCCATGGCTATCTACCAGGTAAGGGGGCGCTGGGCGTTTGGGGTGGATTCCACTGGAATCCTTTCTTGAGGTCTCATTCTTGGGGAGGAGGTTATGGAAACTGCATTTTTTTTAAAGATTGATTTATTTGTACAAGAGCTGGGGTACAGGCCAGAGGCATGGGAGGGTGAGACAGAGACAGAGCAGGGAGCAGAACAGGCAGACTGACTGAAACACCCTGCTGAGGGGAGCAGCGGGCGAGTGAGTCAGGAGAGGTCTGCCGCGCCATGTGGGTATCTCCCTGGTGGGCCAGGAATCAAACCCACACTGCAGAGGTTGAGGACAGCTCCACAGCATGGTGCTCAACCCGCTGCACCACCAGGGAGGCCCTGGGATCTGCATTTTGACAGGTTCCCTGAGGATTTTCCTGTACACAGAGGTATAAGAGCCACTGTGCTGTGTTAGTAGCAGACACCCTATATGTCAGTGAGAAAACTGCTTCACATCTGATCATTGACATTTCTTGAAGACACTTCCAGAGCTTGTTTGCTAAAGCTGTTCCCTTAGTGGGAAATAGCTAAATATGGATGTGGTGTCTCTGTACTGCTTTTCATGATCCTGTTCCAATCTAGTGATCTCAGGAAATCTGTTTCCTACCAGGACAAGATGGGTGAAGGAGTGTGTGTGTGTTGGTGATGTGTGTGTTCCTCTTTTATCTTTTTTTTTTTTTAAAAGATTTGTTTATTCATACAGGAGCTGGGGTACAGGCCAGAGGTGTGGGGGGTGAGAGAATTCACCAGAGACAGAGTGGGGAATAGAACAGGCAGACTGACTGACATACACTGCTGAGGGGAGCAGCGGGCGAGTCAGGAGAGGTCTGCAGTGCCATGTGGGTTGCTCTCTGGCTGGCCTGGCAATTGAACTCATGCTGCAGTGGCTGCCAATAGCTTCATAGTTTGCGTTTTAACCCCTTGCGCCACCAGGGAGGCCCTCCTCTTTTATCTTTTTATGATTTTGCTTCTTCTAATCTTCACTAACTTTTCATGGGATCTAAAGTTCATAATATGCAGAAAACAGATTAGAATGATAAAAGAGAAGCAACAATAGCTTTGACAAACTAGTATATGACTGGTTACTGGCCACACCAGCTTTTCCCTAACCAGAGGTTTCCTGAAGGAATGCACTTTAAAACATGCCAAGTGAGAGAATGTGCCTCCAAAAAGGTAGAGTCAGAGAAGGGGTTATGTCAGCAGAGGACTGTATTAAATTTTCTTGGGTTGTCATAACAAAATACCACGCAGGTGTTAACAATAGAAATTTATTTCCTCTCAGCTCTGGAGGCTGGAAGCCCAAGATCAAGGTGCTGACAGAGTTGTTTCCCTCTGAGACCTCTCTCCTTGGCTTGAGCATGAATGTCTTCATGTCCGTGTGCTTTCCCCCCTTCGCCCTCATGTGGTGCTTCCTCTGGGTCCTAATAGCCTCTCCTTGTAAAGGCACCAGTGATGTTGGAGTAGAGTCCATTTCAGTGACCTCATCTGACCTTTATTATCTCTTTAGACATCTCATCTTTGAATAGTGTCATCACATTCTGAGGGTTGGGGGTTAGAACTTCAACATCAGAATTTTGAGGGGTCACATGCCTCATAACAAGGATATATATAACCTCGACTTGCATACATGTCTGTATGAGTAACCATTAAGAGTAAGTAAGAAATAGAGTTTAATTTTTGAAAGTTGCTGCTAAACAAGAACCAAAAATCACACATAGAAGATACCCATGGCAGGTGCCTTGTGGTTATCACAAGGATGATTTCTCCTAAAACCCTCCTGGATGGTGCATGACATGCATCTGCCACACATGGCCTCAGATACCAACCTGGCTTAGGAAAGAGTAAATCACATATGGAATTTATCTTTTAGCTCTATTACCCAGGAAGGATGATCGGCTGGGAACATCTATGCAGTGCATATTTATGTCGTAGGATACACAGACATGGATAAACATGTTTGAGTGTGTTCTTCGCTATTGACTTTACCACTGTTCAGGGCACAGAGACTACTGGGAAAATTGCTTGTAGGGGTCATTGAAGAGCCTGCTGAGCCCCTATCAACTCATCTATCTTCTCTAGTAAATTTTCCCAAGACTCTGAATTGCATCACTGCAAAAATCCCCCATCCATCATGTGAATTTCTGGGTTCCTTGCCTACCTCTTCCTCTGTCTCCATGGAAGCCTTGGCTACTTCAGGGTTGGTTTGGGAGAATTGCCAAGTATGTAGAAACTACTAGACATTGCCAAAATCATGTTAAGGGAAGAGACACATTGTCAGATAGCTGCCAGTATAGAGAAGAATTATATTTTACTTGGAGGATTGTTCAGAAAATGATACTCTCTGGAAGCTACTAGAATGGCAACCTCTTTAGCAATCACTGACAGCCTGACTTGCCTTGATCACTGACAGCCTCTGAATTGACTTTTTGTGTAGTGTGCTGAAGATGAGGAAACCCGGGACCTGGTTCGGATGCACGGGGGACTTAAAACTCTGGCCAATCTGCTCAGTAACACTGACAATAAAGAAAGGCTGGCGGCTGTCACGGGGGCAATATGGAAGTGTTCCATCAGCAAAAAGAATGTGACCAAGTAAGAGAAAAGGTGTTCAATATTCAGTAATGAAAATATGACCATGGAAACACATTCATGTAATTTCATGCAATTTTAATACAGTCCATTCTAATGCTACTTCTGTAGTTTTCATAGCCGTACATTCTAGATTAAGTTGACAGAATTAAGAGATTCTCAGAAAGGAAACGGTCCTGCTTCCCATCCCACCTCTTACCAATGGTCAATTTCAAATATGATTTTATCAAATTTTAAAGTAATTCTATGCAAACTCTGTGACCATTTTATATTAATCTTCAAGTTGTCTCTTTATATATATTTTAGAGCTCACACAGTATCCTCCTTGATGTGATGATTTTCTTTAGCAAGACATTCACGTGTTCTTTCTATTTAGCATAAAATATGTTTGTTTTGCTTTGTTCTTGTAAAATTGTCTCTGAAATATGGAGTGGAAACCCTTAGCATAGTAGAATCCTTGCTCAACCTTCTCAGGAGAGGAATTATAATAGTATCAATATCATAAGGTTTTCATAGGGATTAAACGAGCATAGAGTAGAGACATATAATAGTTTTTTGTCTATTAACACGTCAGTTAACTTTATGACACAATAATACTGTTTCCTCTCCCCTCCCCTTCTCTTTTTCTTGTGATGAACTTAGGTTTCGGGAATACAAAGTCATTGAAACCCTGGTAGGACTTCTGACTGATCAGCCTGAAGAAGTTCTTGTGAATGTGGTCGGCGCCTTGGGAGAATGCTGCCAGGAGTATGAAAACAGAGTCATTGTCCGGAGGTGTGGTGGCATCCAGCCGCTCGTCAACCTCCTTGTGGGTGTGAACCAAGCTCTTCTTGTCAATGTCACCAAAGCAGTTGGTGCTTGTGCTGTAGAACCTGAGAGCATGATGTAAGTTACCCAGGGGACAGAGATGTTTTGAATGTCGGGGGAAATGTGGTGTCATCACTTAGCATTGATGTGCCTGAATGGTGAAAAAGTAAGATATGTTTATATATGTGAAGAGCCTCAAGGTTACCAAATCAGAACACAGCCAGATGTTCTCTTAGATGGGGTGGACGGCTGAAATTGGGCATATTGGCAAGATTAAAATACCCAGTGACCAGTTTTCCTCGCAGAAACCTTAGTGCAATTAATACAGTTTTCCTCTGCCTCCTAGGGGAGAATTATCTGTGTCTTTGTCTGAGTTCCCAGGTAATTCTAGGTAGCTTTGCCATAGTATCTTTTTTGTTCCTCACTTCAGTTCTGCAAACTATGAACTGATGTGGAAGAAACAAAGGATTTTAAGCTATGATCTTGGTCCTGAAGCAAATTATTGTCTAATTTGGAATAAAAGATTTAAATGTGGTGCAATTTGAGAACAGTGCAAGATTCTATTATATAATATAAAGGAGGGAACTCATATGGGTTACATTTGTTGCTTTAGGGTTCTCCAGAGAATCAGAACCCAGCAGAATGAGCGTGTAGATCTATATATTTATATCTAGATATACTGAGAGAGAGAGAGAGAGAGAGAGAGAGAGAGAGAGAGAGAGAGAGAATCACAGAGAGAGAGAGATTTTAAGGAATTTGATTCATGAAATTGTGGCAGCTTGAGGAGTCCAAATTCTGATGGAGCAGTCTGGCAGACAGGAAGCTCAGGTGTAAGTTGCAGTTTGAGTTTCAGAAGCAGTTGAATAAATTTTCATTCATTTTGTTTCTCAGGGAGTGTCATGTTTTAGTGACCTGCTGGCGGAACTCTTCTTGCCAGAGAGGTGGTCTGTTCTATAAGCTTTCAATGGATTGGATGAGGTTCACCCACATTATGGAGGGTAATCTGCTTTACATAATATCTACCAATTTAAATGTTCATCTCACCCAAAAAACACCTTCACAGGAATAGGTAGAATGTTTGACCAGTATCTGTGTCTCCCTTAGCCCAGTCAATTTGACACAAAATTAGCCAATACAAGTTCACCCTTTGTCAATTTGGCACTCGTACATGTATCTCCTTAAACCATCCTTAATCTATGAATGACACTGTAGTCCCCTTTAATTAGCCATTTTCCCTTTCTAAGGTTTCATTCACCAGTTAACCAACATCCCCAAAATATTACATACTATTAGATATTTTCAGGAAAAGAAAGTGGGGTGAGATGACATTCACATAACTTTTTTTACAACATATTGTTATAATTGTGTTCTATTGTTGTTAATCTTACTATGCTTAATTTACAAATTAAAATTTATCATAGGTGAATATATATTAGAGGAAAAAATAGTGTAGACAGAGTTTGGTACTATCTCTGTTTCGGGTTCTTCTGGGTGTCTTGGATTGTATTGCCATGGATAAGGGGGCGCTATGCTATCTAGGTCATACCTCTGCTACCACTATATAGCTGTCCTTTGTGTGACAGAGGTTGCCAAGTCTTTGGTGATGCTTACTCTTCTCCATGATATCCTGTAACTTAAATACTATGATGAAAAGCTTAACATTTTTTATCTTCTTTTTAAAATTTTATTATTTTTTTATTGAGGCATATATTAAACCATATAGGTTTAATAATATATGGTTTAATTAAACCATATAGGTTTTATTTTTTTTTTAATTTTTTTTTTATTAAGGCATGTTTTATTTATTTATTTGTTTGTTTGTTTTTTTTATACATGCACTGGGTACAGTCAGAAGCGCGGGAGGGTGAGAGAATTCACCAGAGCCAGAGCGGGGAGCAGAGCAGGCAGAAGGACCGAAGTACACTGCTGAGGGGAGCAGCGGGCGGCAGGAGAGGTCTGCGCGCCATGTGGGATCCTCCTCTGGTGGCCGGGGAGCAGCCGGGGATCAAACCGGCGCCGCAGAGGCCGCGGGCAGCTTCGCAACCCAGCGCTCAACCGCTGCGCCACCGGGGAGGACCAAACCATATAGGTTTTTTATTGAGGCATATATTAAAACCATATAGGTTCACACCTCCTCAGATGCATGTCACCACCCAACTCTACCACCACGGCATCCACTGTCTTCCATCATAGTCCACTGGGCTCTATTCACCCTTTGGTCCCCACTCTCCCCCTCCCCATGTCGTATAATTGATATGGGTAATAGTTATCGTATTGTTTTGTATTCTCTTTGAAATTTATTTTTGAGTTATCATTGGTTTGCATGACTGTATGATTCAGAGAAACAGGTTCACACCTCCTCAGATGTGCACCACACCTTACCCACCCCAGAACACCCATATCCTTTCATTATACACCACTGGGCCCCATCCCTGTTTTGTTCCTAACCCTACCATTCCCCTCGAGTAGCCTCAGTTCTGCAGGATTATTTCCAGATTTTGTCTTGGTTTAGTTTTATCAGGTCCTTTGTTTTGTTTCTCTATATTCCACATGAGTGAAATCATCCAGCATTTTTCTTTCTTCCTTTGATTTATTTCACTTAGCATAATCTCCAGTTCCAGGATGATGTCACAAATGGCAGGAATATTATAAAACAACTTTATCTTACTGAGGTAACACTGGTTTGGTTTACACACTGTATCTGATTCAGAGGTATAGGAGCACACCTCTTCAGAGGCCTCTCCCGCACCACACCCATCACCAAGGCACCCATAGTGCTCCACCACAGTCCACTGGGCCCTCCACCCTTTGTTCTTCACCCTGCCCTTACCCTTCAGGTAGCCTTAATTCTACACACAGATTTCTAGAATTTGTTATTGGTTTGGTTTTGACCCTTTGTTTTGCTTTTCCAAACTCTACATATAAATGAAACCCTGTGACACTTGTCTTCCTCCTTCTAATGTATTCCACTTAGTCATGCCCTCTCTACCCCCGCTGGTGTGGTCACAAATAGCAAGAGTTCATCTTTTTTTTTTTTTTAATCACTGAGTAGTATTCCATTTTGTATATATACCGTATCTTCTCTCTTTTTTAAAAAGATTCATTTATTTAGGCATACAAGAACTGGGATACAGGCCAGAGATGTGGGGGGGTGAGAGGATTCACCAGAGACAGAGTGGGGAACAGAACAGGCAGACTGACTGAAATACACTGCAGAGGGGAGCAATGGGTGAGTCAGGAGAGGTCTGCTGTGCCATGTGGGTAGCTCCTTGGCCGGGGATTGAACTTGTGCTGTAGTGGCTGCGGATAGCTTCATAGGTTGTGTCTTAACTCCTTGTGCCACCAGAGAGGCCCTATACCACATTTTCTTTTTTTTTTTTTTTTTTATTTATTTATTTATTTATTTATTTATTTATTTATTTATTTTTAAATATTAAATTTTATTTTTATATTCCCCCATACAATTGCAAACGCCCCATTCTGACCCCAATCCTTCCCCTCCTGCCCCCCACCCCCCAACAAGTGTCTCTGGTTCATAGTTTTTTGTTGATTTTGATTTTCACTTTCTTATATTCATTTTCCTGGTCCCTTATTTAAGTTTTCTAGATTCCTGCTATGAGTGAGACCATCCGGTATTTTTCTTTTTCTTTTTGGCTTATTTCGCTGAGCATGATCCCTTCCAGTGCCATCCATGTTGCTGCAAATTGCATGTGTTTATCTTTTTTGAATGCTGAGTAATATTCCATGGGTATACCACATTTTCTTAACCGCTCATTTGTCCTTGGATACTGGGTTGTTTTCATCCTTGGCTATTATAAATAGTGCTGCAATAAATATAGGCGTGCATATATTCCATAGAATTACTGTTTTTGTATTTTTAGGTAGATACCTAGGAGTGAATTTGCTGGATCGTATAGTAGGCCTATTTCTAATATTTTGAGGAACCACCACACTGTTTGCCATAAGGGCCAGTTTACCAACTGTGTAAGAGGGTTCCTTTTTCTCCACAACCTCACCAATAATTATTGCTTCTGATCTTGTTGATATGGGCCATTGTCACAGGTGTGAGATAATATCTCATTGTGGTTTTGATTTACATTTCCCTGAGGATAAGTGGTGATGAATATTTGTTCATGTTCCTGTTGGCCGCATGTATGTCTTCTTTGCAGAAGTGTCCATTTAGTTCTTCTGCCCATTTTTTTGTTTGGGTTATTTCTTTTTCTTGAATTCTATGAGTTCTTTGTAGATCTTGGATATCAGCCCCTGGTCAGTTGTATGATGTACAAATATTTTTTTTTTCCATTCAGTAGGGTGTCTTTTTGTTTTATTGATAGTTTCTTTGGCTGCACAGAAGCTTTTTAGTTTGATGTAGTCCTATATGTTTATATACTTTTTGTTTCTCTTGAGGTTACATAAAAATCTTTAAAGATATCACTGCAGCTAATATCGTGGAGTGTTTTGCCTGTTTCCTTCTATGTATTTTATGGTTTCAGGTCTTACATTCAAGTCTTTAATCCATTGTTGAGTTACTTTTTGTTTATGGGTTGAGATAGTAGTTTAGTTTAGTTTCATTCTTTATATGTGGCTGTCCACTATTTTTAAACACCATTTGTTGAAGAGCCTTTCCTTTCTCCAGTGTATACTCTGGGATCCTTTGTTGTAGGTTAACTGTCCATATAGGTGTGGGTTTATTTCTGGGCTCTCAGTTCTATTCCATTGATCTGTGTATCTCTTTTAATTCCAGTACCATACTGTTTTGATTACTATAGCTTTATAATATTGTTTGCTATCTGGGAGTGTGATACCATCATTGTTGTTTTTTGTAAGTATTGCTTTGGCTGTTTGGGGTCTTTTGAAAGAGAGTGTTTAAAGGAGAGAAAGTGATCAAAAGTGTCAAATTTTATAGCAAGGTTTCATAAGGTAAAACCGAATGTCTTTTCTTGTGTAACAAGGAGGTTGATGAATCCTTTTGTACTTGTGTATGTGATTTCCCCACAAATGTATTTATAAATGCAGTAAAGCAGTTACAGAAAACACAGTTGTGGGTTTGGTGAGAATTCAAACAGCATTAGCATCATATTTTAGACATACTATTATTGATATATTTATTTATTGTATCTCTGTATTTATTTATTTTAAGTGACAAATGTCTCTCTCCTGTATAAATCTTAGGTAGTTCATAAGTTATAAACTTGTTTTAATGACTGATAGTTTCATGTTTTAGTGATTTGTTTATGACTGTGGCTAAAACTTAGATTTCATATCACATTAAAGTTATATATTCATAGCATAGTTTTATCAACTTTGTGCATTTTCAATTCTCATATATTTTTCATGAAGAAGAAGAAGGATCTTCATAATGGTTTGCCTACTGAATTAAAAGTTATTTCTTAAGAAAACTGATTTCATAAAATGATTAACTCTCAGAATCTTAGAACACTGCTTTTCAGTGGGATAAATTATTTCATATTAATTATATGGCTCCTAGGTTCTGAAATGGAGTAACAAGCACCCTGATATTTTAAATTCATGAAAAAATGGGTTTAATATTGCTGGATTTTCTTTTCTTGTTGAACTTTTAGTGTCTATTTAATATGTACAGAATTCATCTGGAGGTAATTTGACCTTCAAGTATATAAAATAAAACCAACATTGCAATAAGCCATTAACACTTGTGTTTTGGGGAATGTAATTTTCTAATAAATACTATAAAACTCCAAACAAATTAAAAATATTGAAGCTAAGAACTTAAGAAATATCTGTGATTGTTTTTCCACACCTCAGGCTCTTTGCTTTTTTGAATTTCTCTTTAAATTCTATTTTAAAGTAACAGTCGACTTACAGAAACATTACAAAAAAGAGAGAGCAGAGTACAGAATCCCCATATACCTTTCACCTACCTCCCCTTAGTCTTAACTTCCTACTAGCTATAGTGAAACTATAAAAACTTCCTTTGTTTAAGTCTAGTTCTTTGACTTTGAAGAGTGTATTAAAGTTTTCTTCATATGCATTTTGTACATTTCTGTTCAGTTCATTCCTAAGTATTTAATCTTCATTGTTGAGGGTTTAAAAATTCCCCCTACCTTTATATCCTTTATCTGATTGTCATCTCTATGAAAACTACTCACTTTGTATATTTGGGTGTTAATTTGTGTGTTAATTTGTGGAACTCTCCTTATTTGAGTTCATTTTATTATTAATTCTCTAGGTTGACACATTATGACCTATGGGCTAAATTCTGCTTTTGTAAGTAAAGTTTTATTAGAACATAGTTATATTTGCTCATTTATATTATAGTCTTTGGCTGCTAAGTTCCATTGGCAGAGTGTAATAGCGGCAACAGAGACTTAATGACCCACAAAGACCATGTTCTTTACTATCTGGCCCTTTATAGAAAACTTAACTGAATTGTGCTCCAGGATATTCCAAAATTTTATTTCTTCTATATACATCCTTCTTCCTTAAATTGATTTTATCTTCTCTGATTTTATTAGTTAAGTCTCTAGTACACTATTAGTAGTGATGTTAAGCCTCTACCTATTTCTGCCGTTAGTGAAAATTCCTCTGTTAAGTAAAACAATGTCTTAAGGATGAAAATGTGCATATATGTTACCATATTTTAGAAATCTCTTAATTTCTTACTTATTGACATTAGTTTTCTGACACATCATGTGATTTTAAAGTGTTTTGTTTTTAAAAATCAGAAACAGGGCCTCCCTGGTGGCTCAAGGGGTTAAGCGCAGCACTGTGAAGCTCTCTGCAGCCTCTGTAGCACGAGTCCTGGTCCACCAGGGAGCTACCCACATGGCGCAGCAGAACTCTCCTGTCTTGCCCGCTGCTCCCCTCAGCAGTATATTTCAGTCAGTCTGCCTGTTCTGTTCCCCACTCTGTTTCTGGTGAATCCTCTCACCCTGCTCCTGACACCTCTGGCTTGTACCCCAGTTCTTATATGCCTAATTAAATAAATCTTTAAAAAATATCAAAAATAGGTATTGTCAAAGATTTTTTAAACATTTATGGAGAATATGCTCCATATTCTCCTTTATGATTTTTCTGTCTTTCAATATAATGAATGATATTAATGAGCTTCCAAACATCGTATCAAGCTTGTATTCTTGGAATAACTTTCATTTGGTCACGGTACACTTTTTCCAAGTGTGTTGTAGGATTCAAGTTGCTAATCTTATTTAATGTATTTAAATAATATTCATGGGATTGTTCTGTAGATTTTTACTTTTAAAAAATGTTGCTACATCAGTCTAGGTAAAAACGTTATACCTCCTGCTTTAAAAAGGAATTAAAGAGTTGTCTGTCATTGCAATACTCTGGAATAATATACAATGAAATCACCTAAATTTTAAGGATTTGATAGAAATCTAAACTGCAAACAGAGGAGCCAACTGTGACATTTTTTTCCCCTAGTTCTTCTGTGGAAACTGATTTATTTATACTTTTTACTCTAATGGGCTCAATTTTGGCTATCTACTTTTCCTTAAAAAATGTTCATTTAGGTTATCAAATTTATTTGAATGGTAGTTTACAAAATAATGCTTTATGATTTTTAAATTTTGCTTTTTTACAATGGTTATTTATCCATTGCCATTTTTAAATTTGGTGTATGTGAGCTCCTGTTTTTTCTCTAATCACAGCATTTCAGTTTCTTTATTTTGACTTTTTTTCTTGAAAAAGTTATGAACTAGATGTTTTGCTTTTATTTTCTGTTTCATAAATATCTTCTATGTTTATTAATTCCTTATTGATTTCTTTTTTTATTTTTATTCATTTATTTATTTTTAATTGCTGGAGAATAGTAGTTGCTTTATTTATTTATTTTTTAAAGATTTATTTATTTATTTATACAAGCACTGGGTACAGTCAGAAGCACGGGAGGGTGAGAGAATTCACCAGAGACAGAGTGGGGAACAGAACAGACAGAGTGACGAAATACACTGTTGAGGGGAGCAGCAGGCGAGTCAAGAGAGGTCTGCTGCACCATGTGCGTTGGCTCCCTGGCTGCTGCAGTGGCTGGTGATAGCTTTACAGCGCTAAGACTTTAACAAACCCTGTGCCACCAGAGATGCCTTTCCCTTTATTTTTTAAAAATAATAATGAAGTAATTTTTTTGTGAGTTTTCCTTTGAGACTGCTTTAAATGTTCCTTGTAGATTCTGATATAAAGTGTGTTCCTTATTATTTTTCCTGAATTCAGTTTGCTTTAGTGCTTTAGTGTTCACTGTTTGTTTAGTGTTTTAGTGTTTAGAGGTGTTTAAAGGAATTTTTTTTAATTCCACAAGGAAGAATCTGTTTATTTTTTCGTTTTTATCAGATCTTTCTTATTATTTTAGTCAGACTCTATTGATTGTTTTATTTCTTTGTTATGGAAATTATTGATGTTTGCTTTATCAACTAATATAAAGCAAATTTTTGTGAAGTTTTGAATGAAGCTGTATTCCCTATCAGAAGTGTGTAGAGTCTGATGTATATGCTTAGCTCTACTTTATTATGTTACCTAGGTCTTCAGTGGCTATTATTTTTTGTACACTTGAGCTGTATTATACTGAAGACGATGTGTTAAAAATCTTTTTTTATTAGTGTGCCATCTATGTCTTCATACTTTTCATGTAATTTTCGCTTCTTATAGGTGTTCTGTTATCTGGTCCCTCAGTCATTTGAGTGGTGGCTTTTAATATTCCAAGTGCTATTCCTTGTGATGATTTCCTTCAATCCATTGTCCTTTTGTACAAAATCCCTGGCATACATGATCAAAATATGCTAAAATACTAATGTCCTATGTTAATAATACTTCAAAGGAACCTTTAAATATAAAGGTCAGCTTTCAAATTTCAGGGTCTGCTTATGAGTTAAATTTCATGTTCTTTAGAAGATAATCAAAAAGAGGTACTTATATTAACATTCTGTGAATGCCCAGGATTCTAAGAAATTTTATATAACAATTTACCTAAATAATGTACTAATTCCCTACAATTTATACTATAAAATATTTTCTTTCTACACATTGTAAAATAAACATTTCCTGAACTGATTGTTATGTGGTCTAGTGTTATGTAATCATGTAATGAAAGACTTTTTAATAAAACATATACACAAGGATAGAATTAAAACTTACCATGGAATCTGTAACTCTAAATTTCCTGTCTTCTGTGGTTTAAACACAATATGTTGCATTTACATAGGTTTTTTTTTTCCCTTAACTTTTACTTTGTGTTTATTTGTTCTTTCTGAAAAGAGGGAAAAAGTAGAGCTATGCTTGTTTGTATGCAGAAGAGATTTAATCTCTTTGTGGCTGCCCAGATAGTTCTTTTGCCATAGAGCTAGTTTTTTTGACTTTTCAGGGTTTATGCAAGACACAAAGCATAATGTATGTTTTGCATGTTTGTGTCAGTAAGGACCTTTTCATTCCTTCCACATTTCCTTTTTAGTTATTCATTTTACATCTGCATATGTTTTAAAACATGTGGATTTAACTGAGATACCAGAATGCCAAATGAAACATAATTATGTGAATCATTTAATCTTCTGGATCTTATTTTTCTTAGGGATTTTTAAGTTGAGGATTATATGAATTTTATTCTCCTCATTATATGTCTCATCCAGCCAGTTGTGATATGTGCTAAGCTCAATAGCTGAACAAATGGGCCATTCAGTACTTTTTCTTGTGGGTGTATGCATGTGTTGATGAAGTTGAAACACATTTATTAAAATTTTAACTTGTGAACTATAATAATACACATTAAGAAAAGTGTATAGGGCCTCCCTGGTGGCGCAGGCGGTTGAGCGCCACATATGAAGCTGTCCACAGCCTCTGCAGCGCGGGTTCGATCCAGGCCAGCCAGCGAGAATCCCACGTGGTGTGGCAGACCCCTTCTGTCTTGCCCGCTGCTCCCCTCAGCAGTGTATTTCAGTCACTCTGTCTGTTCTGTTCCCCACTCTGTCTCTGGTGAATCCTCTCACCCTCCCGCATGTCTGGCCTGTACCCCGGTTCTTGTATAAAAATAAATAAATCTTAAAATTAAAAAAAAAAGAAAAGTAGATAATGTAAAAGTACATGTTAGTAAATTGTTGGAAAGAGAAGACTCATGTAACTGTCACCTATGACCTAAGAAGTAGGGTATTCTCTTACCCTGAAGTCCCCCTGGTTATTCCTCCTAATCATGGCCCAGCCAGGACCCCTCTCTCCCCTCTGGAGAAGGCCTTTCTCTTGTGTTTTGTGGTAACTTTCACCTTGCTTTGTTTTCATAGTTTTATGCTTGAGATTGCATCCCTATCAAGTATTAGTTTTTAAATATATATTGGAAACAAGTGGAAGCAACGAGTATGGCTTGTTTTTGTTTTTTTGTTATTGTTCAAAATTATAGGCTGGGCCTCCCTAGTGGTGAAGGGGTTAAGACGCAACCTATGAAGCTATCTGTAGCCGCTGCAATATGAGTCCAATCCCCAGCCAGGGAGTTACCCACATGGCGCAGCAGACCGCTCCTGTCTCGCCCACTGCTACTCTCAGCAGTGTATTTCAGTCAGTCTGCCTGTTCTGTTCCCCACTCTGTCTCTGGTGAATTCTCTCACCCCCCACACACCTCTGGCCTGTACTCCAGCTGTTGTGTGCATAAATAAATAAATCTTTGGGGGAAATAAAAATTTTAGGCTAACAATTATAGGCTAACAAAATTATAGGCTAACAATTGCTCAATTCCATGCATTTTATTTTAAAAAAAATTTATTTATTTATGCATACAAGAAATGGGGGATGTAAGCTAGAGGTGCGGGGGATGAGAGGATTCACCAGACAGAGTGGGGAGCAGAACAGGTAGATCTACTGAAATATACTGCTGAAGGGAGCAGTGGGCAAGGCAGAGAGGTCTGCTGCGCCATGTGTGTTGTTCCCTGGCTGGGGATTGAACTCAGCCGCAGTGGCTGGTGATAGCTTGATAGCACTGTCTTTAACCTGTGCACCAGGGATGCTCAGTTCCATGCATTTTAGAAGTGGGGTATACACATATAACCACAGCTCAGAAAGAGATGTAAAATATTTCCTTAACCCAAGAAAGTTCACTCATGCTATTTTCTGATTAATCCCCACGCCTTCTCTAAGCAACTGCTTTGTGATTTCTATCACTATGGATTAGTTTTGCATGTTCTGGGAATGGAATTTCTGAGTCACAGGATAAAAGTTTAACTTTATCATAAACTTCCAAATGGTACACAAAAGTGATTGTATAGTTTCACATTTTTGTCAGTGCCAACATTTAGTTGATGACAGTGTTTTGTTTATAATTTGGCCCTTTTCTTACAGGATAAAATGGTATGCCCTTTTATATTTTGTTTGTGTTTCCCTGATAAGTAATGATTTGAGTAATTTTCCATGTGCTTATTGCCCACATGTATATATTATTTTGTGGATTTGTCAGTCTTTTGTCCATTTTAATTGGATTTTCATCTATTTTATTTATTTGAAAATGTTCTTTATGTATTCTGGGTACAAATCCATTGTTTGATTTATGTGCAATGGAATACTTTTTTTTCTAGTCACCAGCATTAGGTCTACCTTTTGAGCAGAAACTTTTATTTGATGAAGTTCAATTTATGAATTGTTCTTTCATGATTAGTATGTTTTGTGTCCTATGATACACCTCAAGCTAGTTATGGGGTGAAATGTGAAAGGGGGTTTGAAGTTCACTTTTTCTTTCTTGTTTTTTAGAGATTTATTTATGCATACAAGAATGGGATACAGGTCAGAGGTGCGGGGAGTGAGAGGATTCACCAGAGACAGAGTGGGGAACAGAACAGGTGGATCTACTGAAATACACTGCTGTGGGGAGCAGCAGGCAAGACAGGAGAGGTCTGCTGTGCCAGGTGGATGACCTCCCTCGCTGATAATCAAACTCGTGCTGCAGTGGCTGCGGATTGCTTTATAGTGCTGTGACTTAACCCCTTGCACAACCAGGGAGGCCTTGAAGTTCACTTTTTCATGTGATATTCAATTGTTCCAGAATCAGTTATTGAAAACAATATTTCTCAACTCTTGGTTGAATTCAATTATATGTAAGTGGGTCTATTTCTGAACTCCTTTCCCCATTGATTTATTTTTCTATTCTCATGCCAGTAATACATCGTTGTCATTAGTGTAGGTTTGTAATAAGCAGCATAAATTTTAAGATGCTTTGGGTTGTTCTGGATGTTTTGCATTTTATGTACATTTTAGAATCATCTTGTTTAAATATTTTTAAAAGCTTTGTGGCATTTTAATAAATATTGTTAGAAATCTATAGCTCCATGTAGGGAGAATGGAAATCTTTAATTCTGTGCTTGCCAATCCACAAATATGTTATGTATCTCCATTTATTTACTTTAATCTTTCTCAGCAATAGTTAGTAACTGCCAGTATAGAAATCTGGTATATGCTTTGCTATATTTTTTCTAGGTATGTATTTATGCTATTGGTTTAATATTTTTAATTCATTTTCAGTTTTATAAGCAATAATACAGAATTCATTTTTAGTATGTTTGTATATCCAAATATACATATATTCTTACAATCAAGCTAATTTAGTCCTTCTAATACATTTTTATAGATTTCCTAGGACTTTTTATATATAGAATTATGTTATCAGTAAACAGCTAGGGTTCTGTCATCCCACAGTGAATTGTACCATCAGAGGATGCTCTCATTACTTTTCTTAGGATCAGCTACCTTGTGCCCATTTTCCCCTACACTTTGAGATAACCCTTCTTCCTCTTTGGGACCTGACACCTCATACTAGGCCACTAATGAAATCCCGCTTCAAACCATGAATGCCCACATTGTTCTACCTCACTCAATGACTTTAGGGTTGAAATTTTCAGGAAGTATGGAGAAGGGATTTTTTAACCATCATTTTTGAGGGATATTTTCACCGGGTATAGACGTGTAGTTTCAGTTATTTTTCTGCTGACCTTTTATAAATTCCATCCTACTATCTTATACTCTTCATTGTTTCTTGTGAAAAAATCAACTTTAATTTGTATCTTAATTCCCTATACATAATGTGCCTTTTTCCTTTACCTGCTTTTGAGTTCTGCTCTTTATTTTTGGGTTTCAACAGTTTGAATATGATATGCCTAAGTAATGTTCTTTATATATTTATTCCATTTAGAGTTCACTGAGCTTCTTGAGTCTGTGGATTATGACTTCCAACAATTTTGAAAAGACCTCAGTCATTGTTTTCACAAATATTCTTTGATCTCATTATTTCTCTCCTCCTCCTGGAATGCCAATTGCACATAAAATAACATCCTACTTCTCTTATATTCACAACTTAATAAAATTCCACATTTTAAAATAATACTCCATTGATACTGAATCCTACTTTAAAAAAAAAATGCTTTCCCTTTTTCAGTTTCAGGGTTTTTAATTAGAAGTTTACAGATTCCTTTCTTTGATGTGTCCAGATTTCTGTTAAGCCCCATCTAATAAGTTTTCATTTGTCACTATTGTAGTTTTCAAATCTAGCATTTCTACTTGGTCCTTTTAAAATTTCTTTGTTCTGAATCCATTTATAAACATTTTTGAAAAGTGAACAAATTATGGCCAACTTATAGAAGTGCTTCTGAATCAGGAAACAACAAATTATTTTATGTCTTTAAAGGGAGTCATTTGGTGCATTATTGCTGTCATTAGAATCATACATGTACTATTAAAAACAAACAAAATGGTGTAGGTATGTATGATGAATAAAATAAAAGTATCAAATATTTATATCTCTGTCTGTGTAACTACCTGTCAAAATTTAGGAGATGATCCATGAATAAGGAAAAGCTGGATCCATACTTTCTTCTTATAGAACATTCAGGTAATGAAATGATTTAAGTATAAGCAAAGTTAGTTATAAGAGACCAGAAGAAATGTTGAAGTTTTATTATCTTGGGGTAAGCATGGCTGTTCTAAGCATAACTTAAGATCAAAATCATAAAGGAAATAATGGATTCATTACATAAAATTTTAAACACTGAGGAATAATTAAAAAGAGAGAGACGAGAAAACTCTCCTCTGCTTTCAATGGAGGTGACCATTATGATAACTCTTTATTCAAAAAATTGGGAAGTGGAAAGAATTAAACATAATTTTTTTGCCTTTTTGGAGGCACTGTGACTATACCCCAGTTAATGAGAGGAAGCTCTTCTTTATAGACAAATGTCAGCTAATAAATCACTGTAACTCCCAATAAATCTCTATAACTCCCAGTAAAGTAATTTTTAGGCAAGAATAATTAATGCATGCTAAAAAATGTAAAACAGGAAAAGCTTGTTGAGAGAGGAACTTCTCAGGTGACAAAATATGACCACCAAAATTACTATTCAATAAAAATGGAAAATCTGTCTTAAAACTGGAGAGATCTCGTGGTCTCCAGTGTATTGAAATGACCAAGCTTGGCACTGATGGGAGTGGACCAGCTGGCTTTGTGAGTCCCTTGCTCTGTTGCAGAGTGAGGTACCTTAGGAAAAACACCTAAGATGTGTTTTTCCAGAAATATGTAATTGGAGTCAGACTCAGATTTTAGTTCTAAATTTCTGCTCATAGAAATACAGAGAATAGAGGGAAGAGTAAAATGACACCTTGAGGAAAACCATCAGACAAATCCAAATCGTACAGCTTTCTGTAAGACAACAGGCCTAATCTTTTTTAAAACTATGAGTGCCAAAACAAGAAGGGTAATGCTTTAGACTAAATGAGATGAAAGACATAAAAAATTATAGCATATGAAATCAAAACTACCATGAGATACCATCTCACACCAGTGAGAATGGCACATATTAAAAAAACTAGCAACAACAAATGTTGGCGAGGGTGTGGAGAAAAAGGAACTCTTCTGCACTGTTGGTGGGAGTGCAAACTGGTCCAACCACTGTGGAGAGCTGTGTGGAGATTTCTGGACCTACTAAACATAGAGCTTCCATATGATCCAGCAATTCCACTCCTAGGTATTTACCCAAAGGACACAGAAACATCAATTCCAAAGAACACCTGCACCCCTATGTTTATAGCAGCACTGTTTACAATAGCTAAGCTATGGAAACAACCCAAATGCCCAAAAATAAATGACTGGATCAAGAAGATGTGGTACATATATACCATGGAATATTACTCAGCATTCAAAAAAGATAAACACATGCAATTTGCAGCAACATGGATGGCACTGGAAGGGATCATGCTCAGCGAAATAAGCCAGAAAGAAAAAGAAAAATACTGGATGGTCTCACTCATAGCAGGAATCTAGAAAACTTAAATAAGGGACCAGGAAAACGAATAACTATAAGAAAGTGAAAATCAAAATCAACAAAAAACTACGAACCAGAGACACTTTTAGGGGGGCGGGGGTGGGAGGGGAGGGATTGGGGTCAGAATGGGGGGGCTACAATTGTATGGGGAATATAAAAATAAAATTTATTATTAAAAAAAAAGAAAAATTAAAAAAAAATAAAAAATAAATAGCAGAGGGTATTTCATTTAAAAAAAATTATAGCATATGATTTTTTAAATCCAAGCTTTGTTTGCTTTTTTAAAAGCTCGAACAAAAGATTTTAAAAACAATTGGGAATATTTGAATTTAAGCTGGAGACTAGCAAATTTTAACTCTCTTGAATGTAATTCATGTACAATAATAGTGTAAAAGAAAGTGCTTATTTCTAAAAGATGCAAATTAAAACTTTTTAGATGTGATTTGTTGTGACATTTCCACCCTACTTGTGAATGTGTTAGAAAAAAATGAACACACATATTGACAGATGATACAAATATGCTAAATTTTGAAGGTTCTGTCTTTTGGTGTTGATTTTAGCATTTAAAATAAAACCTTAAGTTTGTTTAAAATTTTCCATAATGAGGAGGTAGAAAAAATTAAGACAAAATACATTCTTTTGCACTTAATAGAAAATTAAGACTGTAGCCAATGCTGGTGACTGGTAAACTCATGATCTATTTCTGGGAATAAAATTGACATAATTGTGAAAACAGTCTGTTGATATGTATTAAAATTTAAAATTATAAAATCCTCTCCAAGCTCATTTCTCAAGATTTGTGTATTGTAAAGGTTGCAAAAATGGACCCTGAAATGTTATTCATTTTTATTCCATTATTATGTAAAACTAAAGAGATTCTAATTTCTATCAAAAAAGATCATACATCTCTTACGGTGCATCAATACAATATGATCTAGCTATTGAAAAATGGTTCATATAAGTCCATATTTTTTGCATTCATTGACAGAAAGAAGCTCCATTAAATATTATTGAATAAAAAGGGCAGATTGTAGAATGCCATATATCAAAAAAATCCTTAATATTGTGAGTGTGTGCATGTTTGCTTAGAGACTGGGTCAGTCTCTACATAGTTGATGAGTAGTGAAATGCATGTCTTGTAATTGTGGTGACCATAAATACTAATGTGTGTTGATGCATTTTGTTTGATGTGAACCTCTGAGCAGCTGCCATTAATGCACTCATCTAATGCACGTGCGCTTTTTTCCACAGAGAAAAGAAAGGAAAAGGACAACCCACACATCATACACTTTGCGTCTGTTTTCTCTTGGTTAATAAAACTCTTGGAAATCATGTGCCCTAGGCTCCACCTGATTGCTGATGTGTGCAGCGCTGACTGAGTAGCTTTCATTTAAGGCTCATTACAGCGACTAGTTTCTCATGCTAAGTACCACACTGGTGCTGGCGTGCCCTTTCCCTGACCCCCTGGATGGCTCCTTACCCCCACAGGGTTGTTGCTCACATGTCACTGTTTCATTGGAACTGTCTGTCTGCACCTCCCACTCACCACCCTTTTTGCTCCTTCTCTAATAATTTATTTTGCTCCTTCTCTAATCATTTATCAACATCTGCAAAATAATAGATTGCTCTTTCATTTCATCTCTCCCAAAAGAATATTAACTCCATGAGGGTGTGGATTTCTATTTGGCTTCATGATGGAAAAATCCTCACTACCTCAAAAATTACTTGGCACAGTGGGCCTCCCCTGGTGGCGCAGTGGTTGAGCGCTGGGCTGCGAAGCTGCCCTCAGCCTCTGTAGCGCCGGTTTGATCCCCGGACGCCGGCGAGGGTCCCACATGGCGCAACAGACCTCTCCTGTCTGGCCCACTGCTCCCCTCAGCAGTGTATTTCATCAGTCTGCCTGTTCTGCCCCCCCCACTCTGGCTCTGGTGAATTCTTCACCCTCCCGTGCTTCTGACTGTACCCAGTGCTTGTATAAATAAATAAATAAATCTTTAAAAAAAATTACTTGGCACAGTGATAAACACCAAGTTACTGTATGAATAATAATCTAGAGCTTTTCTAGTCATATTGCTTATACAATTATAAGAGGATAGATTTCCCTCCTAATTTACTGGGATCAAGGAATTCTGGAAAAGGCTTGCAGAAGTTGTCACACTCTTACCTTTTCTCCAAATTCAGACTCCCATAACCTCTTTAAAATAATATATCGTGACAAATACATAAATACTCTGGGCATGTTAGAAGAAAAGTAGAATTGTTTTCTAATTGCTCTTGCAGGAGTGATCCTTTACTTCTGACATGTATTTGTGTTTCTACTTGCACTGAATTGCCAGCCTAATTTCAATACCTATAGATTTCAGTTACATCTTTATGCGTTAAGAACATCTCAGTCATTTCTAGCGTTTGGTTTCAAGTGAGATACTTGCAACTCTTCTATTTACTTGAACACTTAGAGACTGTTTTGTAGGGTTGTTAATTGCAGTTGGTGGGGGAATCAGAACACATAATTTTTCAATTCAGTTCACCCTCTTCTGTGGGTGTGGTTGGAGGCACCCCAAAAACAGTTGCAATAGTAACATCACACAGTTACAATAGTAACATCACAAATGACCATAATAGAGATTTTAAACATGGATTTTAAAGTTTGAAGTATTGTGAGAATTACCAAAATGTGACCCAGAGACCCAAAGTGAGCACCTGCTATTGTAAAAATAATGGCCCCAGCCTGGCTCTGTCCAGGGTTGCCATGAAACTTCAGCCTCATAAAAAACACAGTATCTGCAAAGTGCAACAGCATGAGGTGTGCCTGTGTGTTTTTCCCTATGCATCCACACCCATGATAAGGTTTCATTTGTGAACTAGGCATGTAAGAGATTAGCAGTTAATAACTAGTATATAAATAGGATAGTTATAACAATACTGTAATTAAAAATATGTGAATGTGATCTATCTCCCCAAATACCTGCTGGTATATAGTTTTTGGACCTTGGTTGATCACAGGTAATTGAAAGCACAGAAATGAAACCATAGATAAGGATGGGGGGATCTGTAAATGGCTAGATACAGAGGATGTGGGAGGTGGAAGAGAACGTTAAACCCTGAAGCTTGTGACCCCAACTTTGTGAGTTCCTGCGTTTGCAAATATTTTTTGATAATATTTCTTCATTGAAGATCATGATTCTGTATTGGTCATAGGCCTCGTATGTTGTAACTAAGCAGCTGGTGAATTGCCTAGGACTTGGGGAAAACGTTGTGGACAGATCTAGTTTTAAAATTAAGTGAATTTTTATAGTTAATTATGAAATTTTGCGGGGAGAGGGAGTCCATATTGAATTATCCTTTAAAAAAATCTGGAAATGAGTGCCTTCTAAACAACTTCCACTCTAATGACAGGTTATGTCCAGAGCCTTATGAGCCAATATCTCAATAATGCAAATTTTGCTGCAACATTTGCAGAGGGTAAGACAGACCTACTGTTCCTTAAGAAACTGCATGTGAAAAAATACAGAGACGCAGGGGTCGCAGCTTGAATTATGTTTTTAGTGGCATATGCAAAACAGTAAGCTTTTTTAAGTTTGTCACATCTTCATGGTGAAGTGTTCAGTGTCTTTCTTTACAGATTCCATAAATTGGAAATTAAAACTTTGTTTACTCTCAGCAAGATACTGATGAAGATTTAGGGATGGGAAGCTATTTAGTTAAACTTTGGGCTAAAATACTCTCTCAATGTACTTTTTTCCTTATTATTTGCTAAAGAGAGTTTGTGCTTCCTATATACTATTTACATTACCAATGTAATACAGACCTTTTAACAGGTTTTGCAAAACTGATGTCCTCCTTGGAAACCTTTGGAAAAATACTTTTTCCCCCTGTTCAGCTCATCTTAACTAACCAAGACATGTAGATGTTTTATGTCAATTTTCAAGAAAGAATTTGAATGGCAGATTAAATTAGTGAGTTATCTGTGCCCAAACTCTATATGTGTTTAGCTCAACTTAGATTAAAAAAATCAAAGAAATGTTGATATTCCTTATCATTTTTCATCTGCTTTGAGTTTAATTTATCTTTCTGAGCAATATTTGTAAAGCATATCGAGTTTTTTGGCCTTCTTCTCCAAGACAAGTACTCTGTGGACCTTTAATTAGAGGTTATGCTCCCTGGCCTGATTGATGTATAAACAGAAGACAGATGGTGTGGAGATGACTCTGATGATAATTCATTTTTCAGCTAGTCATGAAGATGTTTTGATTACAGTGTGTTTAAGTAATTATAACATAATCTGCAATGTTAGTTTTGCTGGAAAGGGAACACATGGAAAACAAGTTATGTGTTATTCATGCCCAACAAAGGATGCACTGTAGTGTAATGATTTTAATTCCTAATGCTAGATTAGAACTGGAGGAGTTTAAAATATGTCATACTGCAAGGTAAGTCAATTAAACATAGACCAAATAAAAAAGGTAACTGCACACTTTAGAGGCATAAATATTTGTTTTGGAAAGTATTTAGATGTTACTATATGAAAGGAACCAGTATTTTTACATTTAGGTAACAGTCTATGTACAGCTAATTAAAAAATTTCATGGATTGATTTGAAGTTTATGTGAATTGTAATTAGCATGGAACTTGCTTTCTGTGCCATAGATCTAGAACTGAAATCAGAGAGCAAACAATTGAACAGCATGTTATATCCCCGCTGTTATTTAAAAACATTTTGTCAAATAAGGCACAATCAATAACATCACCTCTTCATGTGATAGCTGCAGTATACAAATACCAAATTATTAAGTTCTACACCTGAAACCAATATGTTAAATGTCAATTATGTCTCAAAAATATCCAACCAGGGCCTCCCTGGTGGCGCAAGGGATTAAGCACAGCACTGTGAGGCTGAACACAGCCTCTGCAGCATGAGTTTGATCCCTGGCCAGACAGGGAGCTACCCACAGCTACCTGTCTCGCCCGCTGCTCCCTTCAGCAGTGTATTTCAGTCAGTCTGCCTGTTCTGTTTCCCACTCTCTCTGGTGAAGCCTCTTGCCCCGCCCCCTGCCTGCACCTCGGGCCTGTGCCCCAGTTCTTGTATGTATAAATAAATAAATGTTTTTTAAAAAAGAGACATCCAACCATAATGTCACAAGAAGAAAGAAAGAATTCAAATTTTGTGACTAGACTAAATAAATTTTCATCCTCACTAATTTCAGTCTCCACCACTGTTTTGGGTTTCACAATAGGATCATTGACCGCTTGGATGGAGTTCGCTTGTTGTGGTCCCTGCTGAAAAACCCTCACCCTGACGTAAAGGCCAGTGCGGCGTGGGCCCTCTGCCCCTGTATTGAAAATGCAAAGGTAACAACAGGCTGCAAATCAATTCCTTGTTGAATCTGCCGTGCTAGATTGAATAATGTCACCACAAGTCACTGATTGCTTTTGACTGGCTTTTGGTCAGATTTATCTGATGGAAAATAATGCTGAACATTTGTGCCAAAATCATTTGCAAGCAATGCTTTTCCCTGGTTTTACCCGCGGTGAATCAGGATGAGGTGACGACTGTTCTTATCTCTTAGGTGATAAAACTGTCTCCATTCACCTGCTACTGTCAGAAACACCTGATGGTTTCTAGATAGAAACCATTTATAGTTATAACGAGGACAGTGAAAGAACGCCAAGTTCTTTGTTACCTTGAAAAGTCACATAATTTCATAAATCCCACTTTCCTTATCTGTCAATAAACACTGGATAAAAATTTATATGAGGGTCTGGCCAAAGAGCAGTGGAATGCAGAGCTGGGGCTGGTGTCTCCCACAGATTCAAAACGAAATTACTACAAAACACAGTCAGCGACCCCTGAAAGATGAACAGATGGCTTATTTCGCTGACCATGATCCCGTCTAGCTCCATCCATGTTGCTGCAAATTGCATGAGTTTATCTTTTTTGATTGCTGAGTAATATTCCATTGTGTATATGTACGACATCTTCTTGATCCAATCATCTATTTTTGGGCATTTGGGTTGTTTCTATAGGCTAGCTATTAGCAGGGATTTAGAAAACCTAAATAAGGGACCAGAAAAAAGACTAATTATAATAAAGTAAAAATTAAAATCAACAAGCAGGGCCTCCCCGGTGGCGCAGCGGTTGAGTGCTGGGTTGCGAAGCTGCCTGCAGCCTCTGCAACGCCGGTTTGATCCCCGGCTGCTCCCCGGCCACCGGAGGAGGGTCCCACATGGCGCGCAGACCTCTCCTGCCGCCCGCTGCTCCCCTCAGCAGTGTACTTCGGTCCTTCTGCCTGCTCTGCTCCCTGCTCTGGCTCTGGTGAATTCTCTCACCCTCCCGCGCTTCTGATTGTACCCAGTGCTTGCATAAATAAATAAAATAAAATAAAAAATAAAATAAAATAAATAAAAAAAAATAAAAAAAAATAAAATCAACAAGCAACTATAAACCAGAGACACTCTATGGGGGAGGAGGGAGTAGGATCAAAACAAGGCAGGGGAGGGGGGGCAGTAATTGTATGGGGAGTATAACCAAGATGAAAATGCATGCATTGTGCAAAAATGAAAAATGATGTAAAGTATATATAAAATTTTTTAAAATAATAATTTTTTAAAAAAGATAAACAGATGAGTATGACAGACACTAGGAACAACGGAGCAACCAGAGGGGTCAGAGAAACTGTGATGAAGCTGGGTTTGCCATGACACTAGGGCAGTGCCACCCATGGGGGGAAGGGACGGCCTCTGTACAGATTTCCTCTGCTGTGCGCTCAGGGGCATGCACACTGTGGAGACCCAGTACTGTGCTGGAGAAGGGCGTGCACAGAGCTGGTGTGCAGAACAGGAGCACTGCTAGACACTCTTGTAGCAAAAACACAAAGTGGAAACTGCTGGCTTGAACCTCAGCCTCCTGATCTAGAACAGTTGGAGTTCACACCAGTGGGGAGACTCAGATCAGATCAGCTGTGTCTCCTTATAAAAGATGCTATTATTTGCAGCATCTTTAAAGCTGTGCTATTTGAAATACCTGCCTTAACCCCACCCAGAACAGCACCAAGGCAACCTAATGCACGCTCTCACACATGGATCTTAATAACAGCATCAAGCACCCAGGGTAAAGCCCCATATTGAAAAGCAAAGAGAGCCATTCCCAGCTCATGGTCCTGTTTTAGCCATCGTCCTCAGCAGTGCTATAGAGTGCTAAGCCACAGCCTAGAGACTGAGGCAGCCACCAGACTGTACAAGATAATTTGACTGAGGAGCTGGCCTCGGGGTCGGTATCACTGTAGGTCTCTATCACATATTTATACATTACATAACCATCAAGAGGTTAATATCGAGGTTATATTAAACAAGTCACTCAATTTAACAATTAAAAAATCCAATTAATAAAAAGGCACTAGATTTCAACAGATTATTGACCAAAGAAGATATCAAAAGGCCAATAGATACATGGCATTCACTTTTAATAAGGGAGATGCAGGTCAAAATCATAATGAGATGCCATGTCACATCTCTGAGAGTGGCACATACTGAAAAGATCACCAACAACAAGTGCTGGAGAGGATGCAGGGACAAGGAGCCTATTACTCTTGGTGGGAATAGAAACTGAAGCAGCCAATTTGGAAAGTGATCTAGATTCATCAGAACTAAACATGGAAATATTCTAAGTCCCAGTACTCCCACTTCTTGGCATCTATCCAGAGAACATGAAGCCATCACCCCCTAAAATTATGTGCTCTATAATGCTTACTGCAGAGTTACGTACAATAGCTAGGACATGGAACAACCTGAGTGCCCACTGAGGGAGAGTTAGATAAAGACAATGTGGTTTATCCACACAGTGGACATTTACATAACAGATGAGTCAACAAAGCAAAGTATTTACAAAAAAGGAGTAGATGCCAATAATGAAGTGAGGTTTCTGAAGTTAAGAGGAAGTGATGGGAGGGATAAGAGGTCAAAGGGTTGAATAAATTAAAAATAATAAAATTTTGGACCTCCCCTGGTGGCGCAGCGGTTGAACGCTGGGCTGCGAAGCTGCCCGCAGCCTCTGCAGCGCTGGTTTGATCCCCGGCCACCGGCGAGGATCCCACATGGTGCACAGACCTCTCTTCTGTGCCCACCACTCCCCTCAGCGGTGTATTTCATCAGTCTGCCTGTTCTGTTTCCCGCTCTGGCTCTGGTGAAATCTCTCACCCTTCCCCACTTCTGACTGTGCCCAGTGCTTGTATAAATAAATAAATAAATCTTTAAAAAAAACAAAAACAAATTTTACTGAAAGTTTTATGAAGTCTTTTAGCACTTTATAAAGTGCATTATTGTCTTTAAAAATCTTTTCAGCCCATTTCTGTTATAATTAATATTTTTTTCTGTAGACATAGAGATTTCAAGATCATTATTGCTGAGATATTTCTCTTGAATAAAGGATAATATTCTATGATAAAATCTGGCAATGTGCTCTCTTTCTTGGTGGCACATAAAATGATAATTTTTTAAAATCAAATGCCAGGCCTCCCTGGTGGCGCAGCAGGTTAAGTGCCGCTCATGAAGCTGTCCGCAGCCTCTGTAGCATGGGTTTGTTTCCTGACCAGCCAAGGAGATACCCATATGGTGCGGCAGACCTCTCCTGTCTCACCCGTTGCTCCCCTCAGCAGTGTCTTTGGTCCATCTGCCTGTTTCTGCTCCCTGCTCTGTCTCTGGTGAATTCTCTCACCCTCCTGCACCTCTGACCTGTACCCCAGCTGTTGTATAAATAAATAACTAAAAAAAAAAAATCAAATGCCTTTGCATTGACTGAAATAATATGGGTAAAGATACCGGGAATGTCTATGTTGTGGAGGTTATGTGTATGGACAACTCTTATTTTACATCATTTTAAAATTAATCTTAATTTACATCGCCATCCAAAAATTATTCTAATTGACTATATACAATTTATCATTTCCAAGTGGCATTTTGTATATTCTTCTATTGTTTTTTGTGCATTAAATTTGTTTTCTGACAAGATTATAAGTTCTGAGGCAGGAAGTGGTTTTTGAATATGCTGGGCATTCAGTTTGCGGTAAAATAATGGAATCCAGAAGAGAATTGCCAGATATTTTGGCCCACTTTCCCTTCCATCCCCTCTACCCCATTGAGGTAAATTAATGACTCACCTTTCTAGGGAAGATCATCTTTTACTTTGTTAGGTAGAATTTCCACATTTTTTTTCACATAAAATGGCGTTGCAAATAATTTTTGAATAAACATAAATCATAGGACTTGGCATCACCTTGAAATGAGTAACTTCTTTGTCTGGATGAATGGCACTGACAGTCATGCTGCAGAAATCAGCAAAAGAGGAGAATACAGCCAGACCTTCAGACAAGTGTCACTACCCAGGGTCTCTGCCACAGCTGCAGGGGAAGCCTCAGTGTACCTAAGTGTACTGTGTGTGTCTGCACAGTAGGGAGGGGGAAATATCAACAGTTGAAAACAAATGTTACTCAATTTTTATGTTGTTAACAGCATATACGTTAGATTTTCAGATCTATCTGTTAAGAATATGAGATGTCAAAATTACTTCTTGTGAATGTATTTCATCTTTCCTTGCTGGAAAATATTTAAGGTTACTATCACTGACTGAGCCAGAATCAAAGCCATCAGTAATGAATGGTGGGATAATTCAGAGACTCATGATGTGAGCATTGTATTTGCGTTGTTGTTAGATGCATGGAAAAAATGGAATGTAGCATTTTGTAGTAAGAAGTGTTGGCATTTTCACCAGTAGACTAGTGTCTCAAATAGAAAGCTGGAAAATATCCCTCATTTTGGAGAAAGTCAGTATATTAGAGATTTTTTTTTTAAAGATTTATTTATTTTTATACAAGAACTGGGGTGCAGGCCAGAGGAGGGAGAGAGGATTCACCAGAGACAGAGCAGGGAGCAGAACAGGCAGATGGATGGAAACACACTGCTGAGAGGAGCAGTGGGTGAGGCAGGAGAGGTCTGCTGTGCCATGTGGGAATCTCCCTGGCCAGCCGGGGAATCGAACCTGCGCTACAGAGGCTGCGGACAGATTCACAGCGCTGCGCTCAACCCACTGCGCCACTGGAGAGGCCCAGTATATTAGAGCTTTTGATAGTTGGTCAGTGATAAATAAAATATATGGCATGGAAAGGTATGTTTTGCTACCTTCAAATTATCTGTCTATGTTTGGATATGATTGGAAAATCATGTGAAATATGAATTTGTGATATGATCTTATATAAAATGTGAAAGGATATTTGAGAAAATCAGCATCTGTGGTTAAAAACTACCCAGTTTTCAGGACAAAATGTTGAAGGAAAGTGAACTAGTTACAAAAGATTCATGGCATTTTTTGTAAAAAAATTTAATTGAAAGTGTACCATTTAAGCTGCTTCCTGTTTTAGACTTAGGGAAGTTTGTGGAGTTTTTCTGTTTTCTCATTAAGATTTCTAAGAAGGACTGAGATGGTAAGATTTGGTCTCTGTGGTGATGTTATTTAGTGAATTCATGAGTCACAAGTTCAGTTGCAGATGAACAATTGCCTCGTGAAGTGTGCGAGAGATTTGTAATTGGAAGTGAGAAGCTGTCCCCTTCAAGCTGAATGATCAAAAACATTTTTTGTGAAAAAGTGACTGAACATGTCTTCAGTATTAGAATTTACGGTGTAAGGAATGCCACATAAAATCTGGCATAAATCCAAGTGTTAAGTTCCTTGTTCTAAGAAGCAAAACTCTTGTAGAAAGTCAACTCAAATTTGCTTTCCATGAACAAAAAGAGATTGAGAAATATAGGAATTCAGAAATAATTTTTGAATTGTGTTACATGTATAGCAATCATGTTTCTTTTTTTAAATATCATTGTGGGTTTTTTTGGGATATGAGTTCTCCTTGTGAATGTGGTAAGATAGTCTTTAATTTCCCTAATTCTATTTCTTTTCATTAATGGCTTTTAAATCTTTTTACAAAAATAAAAGTATAAATATATTCATTGCCTTTTCATATGCATTTCACATAACTTATATTAATTTATATTTACAACTTCTGATGAATTAGATAGGAAATAGTTATTTTATAATAAATATACAATATACTTGTTAGTTATAAAACTAGGAAGAAAATTAAAAAAATATGTCATCCATTAATATATCAATGAGATTGTTTGACTTTGGAACCATCTCAAACTCAATTTTGCTACTTATTAAAAAATAACATCTAGAGTTGAATTTTGATCTTGAAGGAAAATCTCTAGTAATTTCAAAACCAATAGCCAAAGCATCTGTCCCAAACAGAGAAACCAGTCAGAGACATTTGAGAATGCTTCTCCAAAAGAGAAGAGGAAAAAGTTAATTTCTGTGAATTTGGAATACATGCCTGGCATTTTAGCCAGGAATGCTGAGCCCTGAGTGTGGATGGGCCAGCTTCCCGGCTACAGGTGTGACAGAACACAGCTGATCAAACAGGACAGGAATTTGACATCACCGTCTGTTTAACTTCAGCTGCCCAATGAGCCATGCCCAATCAGGAAGCCAGAGGGAATCTGGAGGAGGCGTGTGTAGGGGTGTGGTGTCATGCTAACAACACTTCCATAAACACAGCTTTGAGCTTTGATTTGCTAATGTTTGGGCCCCAGCGGTGTGCCAAAGAGGTTACCCAGTTGTTCAAGAAATCTAAAATCTCTTCAAAAGGCAATCCCTATTTGGGATCTGCTATCATTTTTATCACCTGTAATAATTAAAAATATGCTCTTCGTCTGCTCTCCACTTCTTAAATTTCTATAAGATTGAAGCAAATTGTATTATAACATATTTTCTGTATGGCAGATTTTCAAGTAGACACATGAAGAGCCAAAACAAAAGTGAGGGTGTTAAAAGCCTGTCTTCAGATCACATCTGGAAGGGCCGCCAGTCATAGGTCAAATCTATTCCTTTCACCTGTGTTCCCCTCCTCCCTGCTACCGCTCTCCCATTTCAACCTTCTCAGGCCCTATTCCAAAAGGGGCTACAGTGGAGGCTAGCAGTTTGGGAAGTAGAAGAGACTGAGCTATAGTGTATAAAATGGAAAGTCAACACTTTAAACACGTGTGAGCAAAATTGTACCAACAAATACCTCTTTATGAAGCCATTTCTCTTTAAGTTTGGAAGTATCGTTGTCAGTTTTCTGTTATTTTATTAAATGAATAATCTCATTCACTAAATTAATTGTATTCTATCCATCACAGGCAAGAGCTTCCAGCGCCACACACTGCACTTTGTCCCCATCACATACTGCATCACTGACTCAGATCTAACTGGGACCCCAATTTCTGGTTCCAAGTTTACATCTCTCCATCTCTCCAGCCACTTAGTTTCATATGAGAAGTAGCCAGAGGCAACAGTTAGTAGCAGTGTTTTCCTGCCTTCTCTCATGAGTTTAGAAATCCTCTTATACCTCTGTTTTCAAGAAGTGAGCTAGATTGGAGTCCACTTTCTGAACCTAAACTCATTATGCTAATAACTGTCATTGTGCTTTGGAATTTTTTTTTCTTCTAGAAGTTTTATAGTTAAGGAATTGCATTTAGATCTTTATCCATTTTGAGTTATGTTTTATGTGGTATAAGATAAGGATCTTCATTCTTTTGCATATGGATAATCAGTTTATGGTATAAACTGTTACACATATGCTGTAAATATACACCATATGTTGGAAAGATTGTCCTTTCTTCATTGATATTCATGGCAGCCTGATCAAAAAATTACTTGACAGTAATTTCTACCCAGGGCTTTTTTCTGATTCTCTATTCTAGTCCTTTGTTCTACTTGTCCATTTTTTATGCCAGTGCCACACTATTTTGATTACTGTGGCTTTGTTGTAGGTTTTGATATTGTCAGTTTAGCTTTTGAACATATTTTAGCAATTATTTTAAAACCTTTGTGTAAGTGTAATATATGCTTCTTAAGGGATGGCTTCTGGAGATGTATTTTACTCCTTTGAGCGAGCCATGTTTCCGTTTCCTAGTATGATTGTCAGCTTTTATTAAAAGTTGGGCATTTGGAAAAAAAACAGTCACTTCTCCTAGTTTTTGCAGGTTGACTTGGAAAACCTTTTCTAGTTAGTACTAAACTCCTGTCATTCCTTTTAAAATTAGCTTAGGTTGAAGGTGAAAATTCTTCTCAGGTCTTTACTGGGCGTTTTTCCTACCTGAGCCTAAGTATCTGCCTTTTTTTTTTTTTAATTTCCTCATATCACAGCTACTTGGAGTTGTCTTAATTTTCCAAAGAGGTTTAACCCAGCTTTTTGTTGTGGCCTAAGGTTCTACTGAATTCCTCTGCCTATAAACTCTTGCCCCCAGTGTCTGTGAATGTAACCCCAACCCCTACAGTTTCATGCATTGCAATGCCTGGCACTGTCTTCCACAGCTGCCACCTGAGATACGGCACTGCCACAGTTTTCTATCAGAGTTCTGCATCAGATGAGACAAAATCAGCCTCTTGGTGGCTCACAGACAGACCGAGAATGTTGCAAATGATTTTCATTCTGTTGCTTCTGCCAAAGGAAAGGAACTTGGGATTGTGCTATTCCTCCTGACTAGACTGTCTCATTGGAAATGAGGTGAGATAGGGGACAGTAAAAATCCTGGAAATTGTCTAAGGTTTTGAATGTGATTTTTTTCCCCTTGGTTTGGTGCTTATTTGCTGTATATCTCTGACCTGGTTTCCAGAGCCACAATAAAGCTACTTCAGCCAATCTATAGTTGTTCATTTGATGTTTCCAGAGGAAACAGTTATCTGGAACTTTCTGAATCTACCATATTGGTAATGTCTGCATGCTTTCTGATGAGAGATCAACTGGTGATCTAATGTGTCATGTACAGCTCTCAAATACAATTTGCAAAATCCAAGATTTTCTCATTGTCTTTCAGTAGTTTTACTTGATCTATGTAGGCACATGTCTCTGAGTTTATTCTCAGAATTTGTTATTGTTAATATTTTTTCTCAAATTTTGGAAACTTTTGCCATTATTTCTTAGTATTCTCTCTACCCCTTTCTCTCTCTCCTCCTTTTCCTGTGTATGCTGATGTGCTTAATGATATCCTACAGGTTTCTGAGGACATTTTTTTCTTCATTCATTTTATTTTGGTTCTTATGATTAGATAATCTGGATTGACCTCTCTTCAAGTTCACCGATTCTCTCTTTTGCCTGCTCAAATCTATTGTTGGGCCCATGAAGCAAATTTTCCCTTTCGTTTTGTACTTTTAAACTCTAGAATTTCTAATTGATTTTTTTCTTTATCATTTAAAATCTTTTATTGATATTTGTTACTTCCTGTGACATGGTACTCAAACTTTAATTGTGCAGACCTGGTTTCCTTTAGTTCCTTGATCATATTTATAATAGTTTATTTAAAGTCTTTGTCTAATGAGTCCAATGTGGCACAGGCTTTCTGGGGCACCGTTTGGTACACACATTCCTCATTCTTTGTATGACTCGTAATTTTTTGTTGGAAACTTAATATTTTAAATGATATAATGTAGAAACTCTGGAAATCATATTTCTCCATTCTCAGCATTTGTGTTATTGCTATTTGTTGATTTTGCTATTGTTTGTTAGTGACTTTCTTGGACTAATTTTAAAACGTTTGTGTTCTTTGTTAGTATGACCACTATGTTCTGTGCTCACTCAGTGGCCAACTAATGACTTGACAGATTTCCTTAAATGCCTCACACATCAAGGTCCGACAGAGAAGAGCAATTAGGGTCATCTCATGTCTTTTCTGAGCATGCACATAGCTCTCTACTTGGCATTTTAGATTTAAAGAATATGTTAGAAGTTTTCAAAGCCCTCTATAAATGTCTCATTTACAAGATTTTCCATTTAATTTTCCTGGCCAGCCACTTGTTTAGCCCTACTGATACTTCCGTCTACTGCTTTTATGTTAAATAATTGCCACTGATTTTATATAGCTCACTATGAGAAAAGACTTTTCTCACCGAGTGAACCCCATAAACTAAAGAGAAACCTTTGGAGCTTTTTCTAGGGGTTGGTGTTTAGATCAAATAGTCATCATTCCCATGATGTGGATTTTTTTTTGGGGGGGGTCGCTCCAAACCCATTCTTTACTCTTGTGTCAGCTACCCTGCAGATATACTCCAATGCTCTGGTTGCTAGGCTGTTGCTTTTCAAGACTACTGCAGAACTGGGGAGAAGGTGGGAACAGATATAATTTAAATGCCACAAAGCTCACTGTTTTTACTGAGCTTTAGCCATTAATTTTGAATAAATACACCTGTTGCAAACCTTTCATTAAATTCAAGAGTACTGAAAACATTGTTTTTTGTCTTTGTTCTTGTTGTAATAGTAAGGACCTCCATTCCAGAAGTGCTTCCCCTTTATTAACTTTTAAACTAACTGTTTAAAATTTGAGGTGTTTCACACTGATGTTATGATTGTGGAAGTAACGCCAATACAATTTGGCAATTATCCAGACTGGTTATTCTCTACTCTGGCTACACATTACCTTCAGAGTTTAAGAAATATTCAAAAGCCCCACCCCTCTTCTGTATATCAAAATTGAGTTCTAAGCATTCATATTTCTAAAAAAAATCATCCCAGGTGATTACAATGTGTAAATGGACTGGAATCCACTGTTCTAGATCTTAATTCTTTTGAATTTCACAACATAAAATAGCATCTTAGGTTTCTGAGGTCCACAACTTGCCAGATGAATGAATGTGTGAATGAAAGAGGTTTTAATGATGTAATAAAGATAACTTATTCTGTAACAACAGTCATAGATGTACTTTTACCAATTTATTCTTTAGATTATAAAGCAAGACTGAAAAGGTGGTAAAACATTTGTTGCTACTGAGTTATTGAACACATTTACAAGAGTGAATGATATGTGGACTCAAAACCAAGTGGTTTTCATTAAGTTGATATTCAGTTGTGCATATTATTGGTAAAAAATACACTAATAAGCAAGGGACCTTAATGTTTTCTCTTAACAACCCTAGTGGTATAAATGTTGTTATTAGCTCTATTAACAAATGAGGAAATTGAAGCTAAGTAATTTGCTCAACGCCATGTAGTTAACCAAAACAAAGCTGGGATATGCCCCAAATTGACTTAAATTCTCAGCCCAGTGGTCTCTAAATGTTGAAGCACATAGAAATTACTTAGAGATCTTCATGGGTGCAGGATGCATTCTGATTGGTGTGGGGAGCACCTGGGCTTAGGGAATGTTAAAAATGTTATCCCTAGGGTAACTCTAATAAATTCTAATTTATTAATACTTAACTAATAACTCTATTTGACTAAGAATGTTGTTTAGTTGACTCTGTAAGCTCAGGATACACAATGGTGCCTCACAATTTAGACCTCCTTATTAACAGAATATTCCAGAATCAAAAAAGGACATAGTGAATTGGAAAAATTACAGTTGTCTGTGATATATAAGCAGCAGAAGTATTGTGTTTAGATCACAGGAGATAAGAAACTTGTTAAACTCTCTTCTAGTCAGACCACATCTGGATTTCTGCTTTAAACTCTGAGTGCATTTTAAGAGAAACTTTGGTAAAGGACAGAGTAGACCTATGAAAACCATTTAATATGAAAATTAAAGTTACACATTACGGAAGATGAAGAAGACCAGTTAGCTGGCTTCACATTTTAGAAAAAAAAATTAAAAAAAAATTAGTGATAGTTAGTGTAATGTTATATACAGGTTCATTGTTAGTTAATTAGACTTTTACCTGCCAAACTGGGAAACTAACTCCCAATTAGTTTTTCTATATTAATAGAAAAATAGCAGACCCAACAAATAAATTTGGAGAACAATCTCTTCATAAATTAGTGATTCCCTGGTTTGTTTATTGTTTGCAGTATAGTCTTTCATATAGTTAATTTTTTTTCTGTCAAGCCTATGGTTTCAAATGTTGTTGTTAGCCAGATCGACACTGTTCAAAATTATCTGACTGGACCTTAATAGATGTTCAGGCATATGTTTCACTTTTACTCATCTCAATATGTGTGCTATTGAGTATAAGTAGGGAAAGTTTTAATATATAAAAAAATAAAGATATGTGCATATATATGTGCACATACATGTAATTTATAAGTTATCACTATTTTATGATAATATGACTTAACATTGGTACCTTGTACTTGTTATACACTTCTTTCAAATAATTGACTAAGAATGTCGTTTAGTTGACTCTGTAAGCTCAGGATACACAATGGTGCCTCACAATTTAGACTTCCTTATTAACAGAATATTCCAGAATCAAAAAGGACATAGTGAATTGGAAAAATTATAGTTGTCTGTGATATATAAGAAAATTATCTTAAGTTAGGCTAGAACATAAAAAAATCAGAACTATTATATTTATCTTACTTTTCCTGTGATTCAATCAGTCAGATAAAGCTGCTCTCAAAACATAATGCATTTTTTTGGCTATGTAAATCTTACTAAGGACTATATTTTTACTGGAATTCATTTATGTTTCCTTTATTCTGAAGAAAGAGTAATAATTGATGCTCTAGTTTTGATTTTTGAAGAGCTGACTTTGAAAGTGTAAGTTAATTCCAAATCAGCTCTCTCTTACACACAGACATTTGTTTGGTTATTATATTTTAAAGCTGTAGGACTTGTTAACTACCAGGAACAGAACAAGGATCTTATTGTGAAAGAGTCACACAAACAGTCTGTTCTCCTTGAGTATATATATAGGTTGTATTTAGAATTTTAAAAGCATTTCATTTATTGAATATACTCTTAGGACAAGAGTTGCCTGTTCAGTTCTGGTTTCTCTGACATGCTATTCTGATGTGAACACAGCCGTTTTTAAATGTTTTATATTCAACAGGCTTTTTAAAATATTTTTTCAAATACTATGTTACACTTGATCGTCTCTGGATAGCACAAAATGGCATTTTTTTATAGCCCGGCTGGCTAAAAATTTTTGTCTTCAGCCACGTTCCACTTGCCTTATATGTGCAGTGTGCACCTCTCACGCCATCAGAAACTGCGAGCCCTTTTCGCTGGAAGCAAGAGAAAGAATTTCATGACCATTAGTCTAATAGCTCTATACCCAAACATTCAGATTTCTGGTTTATTCATTAATCTGTAAATAATGTCTTAATATTTTCCTACTGGTTGAATTTTAACCAAAAACATTTTGCTACTTTATATTTTCTTATTTGTGTATTCACCTTAATTTTGTTTAATTTGAACTGACACCTTCTCCTATTTATTCAGCAGTTCAAGCTTTACTTTAGCAGCAGAATGAAGTTGCTTCATATTCTGTTTTTATTTTACTGTTTTTGTTTGTCTTAGAAAATGTCATTGGTAAAATCGCTTCATCTCTGTTGGGGTGATTAAATCTCTACCTTGTGAAGAGTCTCCTGTTTATAAACTAGGTTGAGTCTGATAAAAATAATTGTTGGTGCTTCCAGATGTAAGCCAGTGTATGGTGAAGACAGAGTGTCTTTCTGAGACTTCTGAGTTTCTGAGAAATCAGAAAATTGAAGGTTGATTTTTAGTTTTGTCACTAATGATTCATGAATCTCTAGCCTTCCCGTCTATAACATGAGGATGTCCTGGCTATGAAGGCAGGGCTGAGGATCCGATGAAATGGTACATATGAAAGACCTGTAGATTGCAAATACTCAAACTGTTGTTACTGTGTTTAGTGCTGTTATTATTGTTATTCTATGACAAATGAAAATTTGAATGGTGTATGACCAATATTGTACCAGCGGTGAAACTGGCAGAGACTAGTTTTTTCAGATATGTGAGAAGGTGGAAAATGGAATGAATTTGCCCAGTCGTTTAGCATTCGTTAAAGACAGTTTTGGCAGAGTAATTACTTTTTCCATCCTCAAATATACTGTCTCCCTTTCCATAGAAACTATGTGAAGCAAGACGTCATATGTTTAAAATCTCAAACCTAAAATGAAAAAAAAAGAAAGAAAGAAAAAAAGAAAGAAAAGAAAACGAAAGCAGTCTCACCTTCAAAACAAATAAACCCTGGAAGAGCTTTCGGCTCAAGGCTGCCATTTCACTGTCCCACAGATTGTAAACATTACAAGACCTTGGTGGGCCGAGCCCATGAGCTCACTGAGACTTTGGCTCCCTGAATCTCATACCATGGACCTTAGGAAGTTCTTGGATCAGCAGAGGCCGATGTGATCACTCTGGATCTTTTTACCAGTTTGGCCCTGGTGCTGGGACCCACTGTATCTGCTGATAGGGCAACAAGAGAGTAAGAAGTCATCAGACTGTGACGTTGGCTCCATCTTTCCGATCTACATTCCTTTCACGTAGCTAATACTCTCTTTAAGAGTTTGCCATGGTAGCAAAGGGCCTTAAAGTCACAGTTCCCTTATTATTTTGTCTTTTCAAACATGTATTGAAAGTCCATTGAGTGACAAACAACAGACAACATCTCAAGTCAGGATTAAAACACAGGACCAGGTGTCTCTGTTCTTGGAGAATTCACATACGATGGGGAGAGGATCCCTCAGAAAATAATTGTAGAATCATAAAAAAAAAAATGGCAGCAGATACCTTTGGTTTTAAAAAGCCAAATAGGATTTTAAGATCAATAATATCATCAAGGACAAGGGTTATTTTCCGTTTCCTGTTCTGCCATCCTCAGGGTGACCTGTGATTCTTATTATAAAATAGGAACATTTTTCCAGTATATTCCTAGAAGACATCACGTTGGAACTCACCAACCATAACTGGGCTGTATCTAGCCTACCCTTAAAAAAATATGGCAAGAAAATGAGATTTCCATGATTGGATAAGACCAGGCAAGATAAGAAAATAAATATAAAAAATTAAAAAAAAACTTAAAACGGCAAGTGCAGAAGGGAAGTTGTGCAAGTTAAGTAGATTAATAGTTCGAGAACAAATCCATTTCAGAGCAGCTAATTAAATATTTCATTTTGAAAAAATAAGATACAGAGGCACTCTTTCCTAATGCTTGTGTGTGAGAGGCACCCAAATGTGGGAGAATGAGGAAATGGATTTTTGGAAAAACCATCTACAAGAATATGGAGGGGTAGGGAGTGACCGATAAATCCTAAGCCAGGGGTAGGGTGTGGTGGGAGAATTCATGAAGATGTTATTTAAGCTGCTATGAAAAAATGAGTCAGAGTTTTCATGGTTGAGTAGGAGTTTGCAAGAGTTTAGAAGGACAATCGACTATAACCGTGTATTTATTTTAAAGTGAAATGAGTTTTTTGTGGCCTTTCTAATTTCTTACTTCTCATGATCCCATGTCTCTGATTTCAACAGAATAGGCCTGGGCTCCTTTGTGCCCTCCTCCTTTTGATATGGACTTTCTCATCCCTTCATCCCATTGTCCATTTCGGGCTCAATTTAGATGAAACTCTCAGTAGTTTATCTGCAGCATCAAACTCTGTCCTAAGAGGAGGCTCCAGTTTGCATTTTTTTAATTATTATGTTATTTTATATATTTTTACATCATTTTTCATTTTTGTACAATGCGTGCATTTTCTTTCTTTTTTTAAAGATTTATTTATTTATACATACAAGAACTGGGGTACAGACCAGAGGTGTGGGGGATGAGAGGATTCACCAGAGACAGAGTGGGGAGCAGAACAGGTGGATTGACTGAAATACACCGCAGAGGGGAGCAGCGGGTGAGACAGGAGAGGTCTACTGTGCCATGTGGGTCACCTCCCTGGCCAGGGATTGAACTCGTGCTATAGTGGCTGCGGGTAGCTTCATAGTGCTGCGTCTTAACCCCTTGCGCCACCAGGGAGACCCACAATATGTGCATTTTTATCTTGGTTATAGTCCCCCTGAAATGCCCACCACCCATTCACCCATGAACTATCACCATCAAGAAGATGTGGTACATATACACAATGGAATATTATTCAGCAATCAAAAAAATAAACTCATGCCATTTGCAGCAACATGGATGGAGCTGGATGAGATCATGCTCAGTGAAATAAGCCAGAAGGAAAAAAAAATATCAGATGGTCTCACTTATAGGAGGAATGTAGAGGATCCAAATAATAGATCATGGGGGAAAAAAGTAACTATAATGAAATAAAAATAAAAATCAACAAACAACTATAAACCAGTGACATTCTGCAGTGGGGAAGATGGGAGTAGGATCCAGTTTGCATTAAGAACTCACAGGACTTAGACCCACAGAATGCTCCAGCACCATCAGACCCGGTGGCATTTTAATCTTTCATTAAACAGAGCCTGAAAAATCCACTCCCAGCTTCTGTTGCTGTACCCGGGCTTTCCAGTGAGACCAAACTGGCAATCTGGGCTTCCTGGCTTCGTCTTTCACTTCTTTCCTTCTCCAGGGCGTTGGCAGTTCCTGAGAGCATGTGGGCTTTGCAGTGGTGGGGTTTGTCCCAACCTGTTTGTATTTGGGGGTCAGTAAAGATACTTTGTCACCTCTTTCTATTGTGTATGTTGTCCCTTCTGTCTTTTGCTTTGCTATGCTAGGTGCTCAGGTTTATAGGGAGATTCATCATTCCAGAATTCCTCAATTTTCTTAAGAAAAAAGGTTGATCTCTAATTTTTTAATTGACGAAGTGTTTAGTTATTGACACATCCCATTGACCTTTCAGGCTACAGTTTCAAAGTTTCCTAAAATTCTAAAAGCCATTGTTTTTGCTTTTGAATCTGCATGTGTACAAGCTCATTGGGACTGAGTATGAGGTTAGGATCCACATGATCACAGCACAGCAGAGTGGACACAGGATGAAGCAAATCTAGATTCAAAAGTCACTCCACCATTTACCATTTTTCCTTTCATATATTCAGAGAACTCCTTGAAGTTTTCTCCATTAGAAGTAGTAGTATTCATGGAAATACTACTAACTATGACAACCACCACTACGAGTACCTCAAGGTTTTTAGTAATTTGAATTAAATTATGATGGCTATTTGTTTGAAGATTAATAAATGCTTATTTATTTTAGTCACATTTTATTGATTGTCCATTCATTTACAAGACTGTATAGTTTGTGTATAGCTTCATGCCTCTACATATGTACAATAAATGAAAACAATAAATTTTTTAAAGAGAGGTGTGGGGGGGTGAGAGAATTTGCCAGAGACAGAGGAATAGAATAGGCAGATTGACTGAAATACACTGCTGAGGGGAGCAGCGGGCGAGATAGGAGAGGTCTGCTGTGCCGTATGGGTAGCTCCCTGGTGGGAAATGGAACTTGTGCTGCTGCAGCTGCAGATAGCTTCATAGGTTGTGTTGTAACCCCTTGCCAGAAAACTTAATAATCTTGTGATGTGATAGCATGGTAAGATAATAAGGTGAGAATGTAGAAGACACTTGAAAATATAATAATTCCCTTTGTATTATGTACAAAGCTTTATTGTAGAATTTTAGGGGAAAGTGGAAAAATAACTTGAATACAGTAGAGTGCGGAAGTGTGTCCTAACTCTCAGGAATGCCCAGACGTAATGGGGATTTGCTCCCGCACAGACATGCGCTAACAGTCTGTCTGAGGACAGGAAACTTAAGAGACGGAGGGGTGAGCACTCTTCCTAATACTGACTGAAATTCAGGCTTATGAGGAGAGATTCTTAAAACACAACATTTTTATAGCCCCACCCCAGAATGAATCACTTTCTCAAGTAATGAGTCTCAGGATTCTGATTATTAGCACCCATGGGGAGCCGCTGGCTAGGGCACGTGGGTGGGGCTGGAAAAGGGGGGTAAAGGCAGGGAAGGCAAGGCAAGGCAGAGAAACAATAAAGGACTTGTAACTACATGTGGAGTCTGGATTTTATCCTAAGGGAAGGGGCAGCTATGGAAGGACTTGGGAGGTATTGGGATGAGATAGTCACATTTATGACCTGTAAGATCTAAATTGACCAAAACATAACCTTTATCTTCAAAAGGGATGCAATATATTTGAACCTTAGTTTTTAAAATATAACATGGAAATATGATATAAAAATTAAGGTGAATTTATTTTTCCTGCTAGAGGTGTACCTCACAGCCTTGTCATTTCTTTCTGCCTTTAAAAAATGTAAGGATTTATTTTTGACATAATCTTTATTTTTATTGTTATTCAGGATGCTGGAGAAATGGTCCGTTCCTTTGTTGGTGGTTTGGAACTTGTGGTCAATTTACTGAAATCAGATAATAAGGAAGTTCTGGCAAGTGTATGTGCTGCTATTACCAATATAGCAAAAGATCAAGAAAATTTAGCTGTTATTACAGATCATGGAGTTGTCCCTTTATTGTCCAAACTAGCAAATACCGTAAGTAGCACATCTTTTTTATTTTAAGTGCATGTTGTCACGAGATGTCATGGTGTAGTGACAAAAACAATAAGCTTAAATTCCAGAGACCTAGAGTCAAGTTTAATGTTCATCACTTACAAGGTATGACATTTTGGTCAACTTCTTTAATTTCCCTAAAACTAATATATGCGGAAGTGTATTTTAAACTGCAAAATGTTAATATGTGAAAATTGAGGCTGCTTTTCATTTGTCGCTGCCATGTAAAGTTGGTGGCAAATATAAATACTCTTATGAAAGTACTTGGCTTTCATCTTCATCACTTTTGTAACTATTATTTCCTTAAGATAATGTTCATGCCAACTTTAGAAGTTAAATGTACCTCCTACAACTTAGGAAGCTTGGATATATCGCATTCTTAAGCTAGAAGACCTTGGCACTCACTATATTGTTTATTCAGGTCTGTGCCAGGTAGAATGAATAGCCAGAAGAGATAATGACTTCACCATAACCAGGGGTATTTGAGAAGAGCTTGGACAACCACTTGGCCGAAAAGTCATAGTGCAAAAATTCAATCATTGGAAGGATACTTGGTCTAGAAAAATTTTAAGGCCAGAAATATGCTAAGTTTCTAAGAATATCTGCCAGTTTAGTTAAGGACATCAAGGTATGGCCTGAATCAAGAGCCACAGTTAATAAACTGAAAACGCTATATCCTAACGTTTAGGTATAGTATACCTATAGAAAGAAGTTACATATAGAATGGACATAGTCTGCATAAAGTAATACAGGAAGGAAAGTGGCAGACTAAAACATGGCTTTGTTTGCAACATTGTTTTCTCCCTCTTAGAGAGTGCCCTATGTGACTCATATACAAGTATTCCTAAGCATAACGATAAAGAGTTAATTCATTGATCCCAGTATATTGAAATGCTCTCTTAAGAATGTCCAATGTTCCTTAGTTATTTGTATTACAATTTGATATATTGTTTTCCTTAATTATTTGAGCTGTAATTCCTATAATGGGTGGAAATACTCAAAAGGAACTCTAGCCTTGAGCAACACTTATCCTGAACACCTATTGCCTTTGAATGCACTGACATTCAGTCCATCAAAGGAAAACTCAAGATGGAACCTTGATGGATTGGTGACCTGTCAGAATACTAGTTCCCTTCAAGATACCTCCTGAGTAGCCAACTAGCCCTTCTTCTTGACCCTGGTGTCTGGGCAAGTAATAACTCTAGCACATAAGCCTGACCTGCAAAGCACACACCACGATCCCTTTCCTTTGTGCAGAATAACGATAAACTGAGGCGTCATCTAGCAGAAGCGATTTCACGTTGCTGCATGTGGGGCAGGAATAGAGTGGCCTTTGGGGAGCACAAAGCTGTGGCCCCACTAGTGAGGTACCTGAAATCGAGTGACATCAATGTGCATCGAACAACAGCTCAAGCCTTGTACCAGCTCTCAGAAGATGCCAATAACTGCATCACCATACACGAGAATGGTGCAGTAAAGGTACAGTTGATTGACTTCATGGTTTATTCCAAGTTAGGTGAAGGCAGGTTATGAAAAGACAAGTAATGCTAAAGTTTTACCAAGGTGGGGTGGGAGGGTTACTTGGACATACGGAACTGCCTACTTGTTGGGTCATGACTACGTGTGAGCCATGTGTTATCACAGTTTATGTTGCCTTTAAGTTTTGTGGAGATAGAATTTTTCTAAATCAAAGAATATAAAATATGCTCAGAAAAAGGAAAAAAATCATTCCTTAGTTTGATTTGATTAAAGCATGTAAAGTGTGTGAATGATCGATGGCATTCAGAATTCTATTTAATGTTATTTACTTAGCACTTAAATTATTAATTATAGGCCCCAATTAAACAGCAGAGGAACTGTCAGAAGTAGGAACTAGACTATAACTTATGAGTCCTAACCTAATAGCAAAGGAGCAATTGAAAGTCATATTTAATAAACAATCTGTGCATCACTTTGGGGTTTTTGCCTTTCACCAATATACAGTGAAGAGTTTCTACAAATAGATTTCAATATATCTGCACATTGGAAACCACCTTGAGCTTCTGAATAAAATATTTTGATAACAATAAATATAAAAATATTTAAGAGTATATGAACAGTTTACCTATACCAGGAAAAGTAAAATATCACTTTTTACTGTAGCTTTTTCCCTTGGACAAAATTTTACTGAGGATTACCTCGATTTGCTCCTATCACCACTGGTTGTATTTATCTTTTGAAATGAATGCCCAGGTGTGGTCTTTTAGACAAGAATTTTTTAAAAATCCAGTTAATCATATCTGCTCAAATTTGTATATATCAAAAAAAAAAAAGAACTCTCTTAGGAGCAATAAGACTCTTAAAATGTTAAAATAATTTTTTGAAGTGATTATTTTAATTTATTCTTCAGACCTATTCTGGTTGACGAATATGATATTAATTTCTCTGAAATTATACCAAATTTACATTTAAATGTGTCAGCCTTTCCATTATAAATCTGTTTTTATAGCACATAAGTTAAATAAGTTTCTTCAAGCACAAAGCTGGCATAAAAAGCAGCTTTTAAGCTAAGCACTAATTTTAAAAAGTAAATTATAAGAGATATATCAGAATGTTAACTTCAAATTGCTAAAGAATGATAAAGATGCTGTCACTTCTATATGATAATGTTCACACTTCAAGAAAGGAGACATTTCTTACTTAAAATTGCACATTCTATTATTACACAAGGACTTGCACAGCCTAATGTGCGATAAGTATAATTTTAAACAAAGTGAAGCTATAAAAATAAGTAGTCTGGTAAAGCATCTGACATATAACATGTGCTTAGGCAATTGTCAGTTTAAGGAGAGAATTTCTTTTTAAAATTTAGGGTTTAATATTAATATTAAAATTATTAAAAATTTTAGTAATAAAATTTTAGTAATAAATTTTAGTAAATTTTTTAGTAAATAAAAATTTTAGTAATAAAATTAATGTGAAAATATTAATATTAAAATATTAATATTTAATAAAGTTTACCTGTTGTGGTTCAAAATGACATAGATGCCAGGTGTATACACAACTCAATTATCTCTCCCAGTACAAGTCAGTAGATAATCCAGAATTATTTATGGGCTGTATTCTGCTATGAAAGAAGCTGAAACTGTCTTCACCCGCCCATGCAGCTTGTATGTATTGGAGAAAGAGGGCTCTGAGATGATAAGGGTGTGAGGACAGGAAAGGAAAAAAACAAAGAAAATAGGGTTTGTAGAACTCTAGACCCTTTCCTACTTGCTTTCCTACCTACCTGTTGTTTCTACTGGAGGTAACAGCATCTTTATGGGACTTAGTTTTTTGTGTTATCCGGTCATGACATGAGAGCCTTCCTGCCAGGTCTCCCTCTTGGGGCTGTAGGGGAGCACAGTGACCTGTGCTCTCTCCTGATTTCCTTCAAAGAAAAATGTATGGGCGGTGGTGTACTAGGTGTTAGAGTAACTGAGATTTGGTAGTGGCTTGGATATGGGGAATAAAGGAAAGGGTGAATCAAAAATCCCTCAGGTTTCACATTAGATGAAGAAGAAGTTTCTACCGGTCAAGGTACTGCAAGAAAATATTTGACAGATTAGATGGTTAAAATACCTGAAGTGACTGTCACAGTAAGTCACTGCTAACATTTCTAACGCCAAATGCACATAAATTTGACCCACTATTGACAATCCCTGGTGTCTTGGTTCTAACTTGTTCCTGCACATTCCTAGCTGTGTGGTTGTGGTGTTACTCCCCGGCCTGCGTGTCCCTGCTGCAGCTGCCTGAGAGTGACGTGGACAGGGTCTTTGACAATCACTAGAGCCATCCTGTCAACTGTTCATAAGTGATTTATTCTCAAGCTGGGTCTTTTAACTAACAGTTTCCTCGACAGCAGCAGCTAACGTGATGCATTGTGACCATCTCATGCCAACTAGTGTTGGTTATTCTGTAACAACAGGGAAGGAGTCTGCGTGCAGTCTGGAATAGGCTGAATTCAGTTTAAATTTTAGGGCTAGTGCAATGCTTCACAGTAGGAATAAAATGGGAGCTATTAAATATTAAATTTTTTAGTAGGGCCTCCCTGATGGTGTGAGGGGTTAAGACGCAGCACTATGAAGCTGTCCGCAGCCACTGCAGCACAAGTTCGATCCCTGTCCAGGGAGCTACCCATATGGTGCAGCAGACCTCTCCTGCCTCACCTGCTGCTCCTCTCAGCAGTGTATTTCTGTCAGTCTGCCTGTTCTGTTCCCCACTCTGTCTCTGGTGAATCCTCTCATCCCTCCACACCTCTGGCCTGTACCCTACTGCTTGTATGCATAAATAAATAAATTTTCTAGTAGTCACAATGTAAGATTAAAAATATAGGCAGGTCGGGCCTCCCCGGTGGCGCAGCGGTTGAGCGCTGGGTTGTGAAGCTGCCCGCGGCCTCTGCGACGCAGGTTCGATCCCCGGCTGCTCCCCGACCACCAGAGGAGGGTCCCACATGGCGCGCAGACCTCTCCTGCCGCCCGCTGCTCCCCTCAGCAGTGTACTTCGGTCCTTCTGCCTGCTCTGCTCCCCGCTCTGGCTCTGGTGAATTCTCTCACCCTCCCGCACTTCTGACTGTACCCAGTGCATGTATAAACAAACAAACAAACAAACAAATAAATAAAAACATGCCTCTATAAAAAAATTATTTAAAAAAAAATATATAGGCAGGTAAACTTAGCATATTTTATTTAACCCAATGTATTCAAAATGTTATTTCAACATATAATCAAGGTGAAAAATGACCAAAAAAGGTATTTTACATTTTTTTTAACTAAATTCAACATCTGGTGTGTACATCTCAATTTAGACTAGCCATGGTTCATGTTCCACTAGTGGCTAGTCGTGTTATTATTGCAGAGAGCAAGTCTAGAGCCAGGGGAGGGGAAGATCGCAGAAGCAGCAGCGGAGAGGTACGAAGCCATGACCAAGAGTGGACAACATGTTTTTGGTAGAGAGCTCAGAGAAGCCTGGGAAATGTCTACATTTTTACTCACAGAGCATGTAAACTAGGAAGGCTGTCAAAGTAAACTTGAGAACTTAACAGGTTAACCAGGAGTTCTAGAAGGCAAAGTTTGAGCGAGTTTCCAAGGGGAATGTGTGTGAACACTGCTACGTGGGCAACAGGATTTCCTGATTCAATTATGTTGAAAAGAATACTATGTTAGAGCTTTCTATTGGTTCTATATGGTAGTGGCTTGGATATGGGGTTCTTTCTGTTCTATATGAACCAACAGATGCTTGCTATGGAGAATACAGTGTGATGGGAATAATTTTTTCTTGACCTCCTTATAGTTCTACACAAACCTCCTTCTCAACAGCATCAGTCCAGGGTCTTGTATCATTACAACATCTTTTGAACATGTTGCAGAGCTATTGACAACTGTATTGGAAATATGAGACGTCTAAGAGATATATTAAAGTTATTTGGCCATTATAACAAAATCATAACATAGGAAAATAGTATCAGAGGGGAAGAAGTTGCAGGAAAAACTGAAGCAGGCAAGTCCTTTCCAAAGTGAAAAAATAGAAAGAGGATGAGCATCTATAATGAACTCCCTTCCCCACAGTGACAGTGAGTTTATTTTTGCAAATATCCGCACCAGGCAGGTGAAAGCTACGTGATGGTCTCTTAACTTTTTGGAAAGCATCAGATGGAAGAGATTGCAGAAAATATAACTAAGGATAGGTTCAGAGTGGCAGAGTGAGGGAAAAGCAGCAGCTTGAGTGGAGCTGAAAGGAATGTCTTGATGGCTTCCAAGACTCCACATCTGTAGTGGCCATTCCAGAGAACCGGGGAGATGAACCCAGAAGCAAACATGTCCCCCTCGCTTCTGAAGTTGGCACGGGAAAGGAAAATATCATAATGACTCTGAGTCAAATAAATGAACTTTAGAGGCCCAGAAACTCAGTGTCTGTATGCAATCTATGTATAAAATATTTGAGCAAATTAACATTTTTGTTAATTAAGACTCTTAATGTAATTTTGTGGAATTGAGTGCTTTCCTCACAGTTCAGATATTCCCTGAGGATAGTCCACTGGCACCATGGCATTAAATTAGTAGAGTTATTAGGTACCAGTGAATTTCTTATGATACAACCTATGGACTGGTGTACAGACTTGTTTGCTAATTGACTTTTTTCTTTGTTCTCTGCACTTTAAAGTCGGAAATTTATTACTTAAGGGTTCCAATAAGTTAGACTTTAGTTGATGTTGCAAACTTTAATGTTAAACATTTATCAGATATTTTCCTCATTTCATTTTTATTATTTTAACTTAAATGTAATAGCTTTATGAAGTTTTAATTGACATACAGCATGCCCAGATTTAAAATGCACAATTGCACATTTTGATATGGATAGATACACACACACCCATGAGTCTATTACCAACTTAAGATAATGCTTCCCCCAAAATTTCCTTTTTTCAAAGATTTATTTATTTATGCAAGAGCTGGGGTACAGACCAGAGGTGCAGGTGCAGGAGGGTGTCAGGATTCACCAGAGACAGAGCAGGGAGCAGAACAGGCAGACAGACCAAAACACACTGCTGAGGGGAGAAGCGGGCGAGACAGGAGAGGTCTGCAGCAGCATGTGGGTATCTCCCTGGCCATCTCGGAATTGAACTCGTGCTGCAGAGGCTGTGGACAGCTCCACAGTGCCACACTCAACCCAATGTGCTACCGGGGAGGCCCCCCCAAAGTTTCTTAATGCTTCTTTGTAAACGATCTCTTTGACTCTCTCTGTCCTGGGGAAACCACCTATGTGCTTTCTGTTGATATAATTTACTTTGTTTTTTCTAGATTTTTTTCAAAAATTTATTTATGCATACACGATTTATTTATGCATACAAGAACTGGGGTGTAAGCCAGAAGTAGGGGAGTGGTGAGAGGATTCACCAGAGAGAGTGGGAGCAGAACAGGCAGATCCACTGAAATACACTGCTGAGGGGAGCAGAGGGTGAGGCAGGAGAGGTCTGCTCTGCCATGTGGGTTGCTCCCAGGCTGGCGGGGGATCAAACTTGAGTGCAGTGGCTGGCAGTAGCTTGATAGTGCTGTCTTTAAGCCCTACACCACCAGGGAGGCCCTGTTTTTTCCTAGAATTTAACATAAATGAGATCATTCCTATATACATGTGATTTTTATTTGGCTTCTTGCACTTAATTATTTTCATATTCATGTAGGTTCTTACATGTATGAATGGTTCACTCTTTTATTGCTGAGTAGTATTCCATTGAATGTATCACAACTTGTTTATTGTTAATGGGCATTTGAGCTATTTCCAATTTGGGGTCATTACAGATAAAGCTGCTAGGAATGTTTGTTTACAAGTCTTTGTGGGTACATAAGCTTTCTCTCCTTTTGGGTAAATACCTAGGAATGAATGGCTGGATCCTATAGTGTGTGTGTGTTTAACTTTTGAATAAATCCTTATACTTTTCCAAAGAGGTTGTGCCATTTTACAGTCCCACCAACTGTGTATGAAAACATTCTCACCTACTCTTGGTATGATTAGTCTTTTTTATTTTAGGCATTCTTATAGGTGTGTAAGGGTATATCGTGATTTCAACTTCAATTTTCATAAATACTAAGGAGGTGGAACATGTTTTAAAAACTTATATGCCAGCTGTATAACTCCTTTGGTAAATTTTTCATTGTTTTAAAAGAGGTATAATTGACATATAACATATAATTTCAGATGTGCAACTTAATGGTTCAATATTTGTAGGGTAATGCTCACTTCAATGGATGAATTGGGAAATGAGCCTTCTTCAATTTTCTGGGAGAGTTTTACAGTTGTGGTATTATTTGTCCTTAAATGTTTGGTAGGCTACATAAGTGAAGCCATCTGAACCTAAAGTTTTTGTTTTGGGGAGATTTCAAACAAGAAATCCAATGTATTTAATTAATACAGGTTGTTCAAGTTATTCTTGAGTGAGCTTTGGTGGCTTTTATCTTTTAAGGCATTAGCTTATTTCATTTAAAAATCTCTGTAAAGCTGCTTTAGCTACATCCCAGAAATTTTGTTGTGTTTTCACTTTCATTCAGTTAAAAATAACTTCTGTTTCTCTTTGACCTATAGATTGTTTAGAAGTGTGATATTTAGTTTCCAAATAGTTGTGGATATTCTGGTGGCTTTCTGTTACCGATATATAATTGAATTCCGTAATGGGAGAGAGCAGACACTGTGTTATTTGATTTTTTTTTAAAACATGAGACTAGGTTGCAAACCAGAATATGGTTCATTTTTGTTCCACTTGAACTTGAAAAATCACAATTATTCTGATGTGGTGGGGTAAAGTATCTTATGGAGTTTGGTAAGGTGAAATTGGTTAAGGCAAGTATTCTGCATCTTTATTGATTTCATGACTATTTTATTAAGTATTTGCCAGTTTCTCCTTGCAGTTTTATCAGTTTTTTTCATGTGTTTTGAAGCTCTCTTGTTACGTACATACACATTTGGGAACAGTATGTCCTCTCAACGACCACTTTATCATCATGAAATGATCATCTGTATCCCTGATCACTTTCTTTGTTTTGAAATCTACCTTTCCTGCCACTAATAGACACTCCTGTCTTCTTTAGGGTAGTGTTAGCATACTAAATTCTATAGTTTTTCTATCCAGTTACCCTATTTATGTAATTTTTAATTTAACTATTCATAGGGAGAACTTAGTTAAGGCTTTATTATTCATATCATGGCTTCTGCCTTATATCAGTTCTAATATAATTTCTGAGTTGGTTTCAGTTGATTGATTTTTCTCTTTATCAAGGGTTATTGGGTATCAGAGCGTGAACTTTATTATTGGTTTATAATTGTATGGTATCTGTGATTGGGTAGCTTTTTGGTATTTTTATAAATATCCTTGACTGTTAAAATGTAGTTACTTTTACTTTGAAATAATTTGATCCTTTCAGTCTTTGCTTTTGTGCTTTATTAGCAAGGCTAAGGTAGGGATGATTTTAGGGTAATTTCTTCTGGTTACTCTGTGCCTCCCCACTGTGATCAGGAGTGAGTGATGGGCTTGCACATTTTACCGCCCCTTGTGTGAACTTCAATGACAGTTCAACCTGACCTTTCAGGTGGTCCTTTTCCCCTCTTAAGTAGTGACCTCACAGGTGTTGAAGATTCTGGGGACCTAATGCAGAACTTGGCAGTAATCTGCCCCTCAGAGTCTTATTACTACCATTCCCCCAACTCCTAAGTTCTGTCTCCGACTCACCCAACTCAGGGAGACGGCCATGCTTGGCTTGGGGTCACTCTCTGTTGCAGCCTGTGCACTCTCTCAAGGCATGGGCCAGGACAACCTCAGGGCTTACCTTTCTTGTTTCTCTTCTCTCAGAACCACTGCCCTTTTTGTTGTCTGGAACCCAGTGTCTTGAGAGTCATTGCTTTCTGTATTTTTTCATTTTTTAATTGTTTTAGACAAGAAGGTAAATCCAGTATGTTACTCTAAAACAGAATTCTTATTTTCTTTTATAAAATAAATTCATGGGGAGTGTAAAGGTATGTTATCCATTTTAAACATGTTTTACACATGAGGAAACTAAGACCCAGATTATGTACCCAAAACCCACACAATCCATACATGACATGACATAAATGATTGCAATGACTTGTTTAGTATTGTTTCCTTCAGATGAGTGGATTTCAAATAATATGTTATGGCCCCTCAGGCTTCCCTAGAACAAAGCAGGGCCTAATACTCAAGATAAAGGAATACCAGTGTTTGGGGGAGGAGGGGTGTCACCTGTTTCGTTACACCAACTACTTTTTTCTATTCTGTATATTAGAATGGGCATGAGATCTTATTTCAAGACAGCTCTTTGCTGATTTTATTTTATTTTTTCTAAATTTATTTATTTTCACTTTTGTACAGTAATTTTTTGCTGATTTTAAACAATTGAGGGAAATTGCAGCCCTCAGCTGTGCCACCCTTCAGCAGCTGTGTCAGTGCAACCCAGAAGTCACCTGCTTCATATTTATTTAACACTTTGTCTCTCCTTGACAGGAAGCTTTACAAAAATAAGAATCAGTAGGCATGAAGAATTCTAATCTTAATGTTTTACATTCTTACAAGTTTAGTGCATATAAAAATGTGATACAATGATGGTCTTTAAAGCCATTTTCTTTTTTTTTTTAAGATTTTATTCATTTTTGCATAGAAGAACTGGGGTGTAGGCCAGAGGTATGTGTGGGAGGGTGAGAGGATTCACCAGAGACAAAGTAGGGAGCAGAACAGGCAGACTGACTGAAATACACTGCTGATGGGAGCCGCGGGGAGATAGGAGAGATCTGCTGCACCATGTGGGTAGTTCCCTGGTGATCAAACTAAAGGCCATGGAGGTGATAGTGCAGAGACTTAACTCCTAGGCCCCATTTTCTTTTCTTTTTAAGTTTTCTTTGGAAATCTCTAGGGAAAGCCTTTGCTGTTGAGGTGATTCAGTGCTCTTCTAAAATTACAGGGAGCAATTGGAAAAAACTGAATGTGCCTGGGGGCATCCAGATTAATAGAGTACTTGTCTTCTTCACCCTTGCCTGCTCTGCTTTGCTTCACAATAAACCTGCCTTGCTTCTGCTAAGTCATGCTTCTGCTAACACATTGTTGGCAACATCAATTTCCCTCCCTTTCTAGAAAACTAAAGGCAAGAAAAGATGAACTGCACGTAAGAGTAGCAAAAGAACTAGCAAAAAAAGTAGTGTCATTTTATTTATTCAGCGTCCTGTGTGCCAGACGCTATTCTACAAGCACATTTACTGAGATGACTTTTCTTCCATCTTTTCCATTATCCAACAAGATGGAAATTATTATTCTGCCCATTCCACAGATAAACTGAGTCTCATAGACGTAAAGTAACTTTCCCTAAACTTACTGAGTCATAAGGAAAGGATACAAGCAATCTGGCCCCAGAATCTGTTTTCTGAATTCCCTTGCTAGGCAAGGCTGGTGCAGCCCGAGGCGCACAAGTAGATGTGGGTGCCAGTGTTTAAAGTTGTGATTAAAGGACTGAGCCTGGTGGAGAAACTGCTTTATGAGGCAGAACAGCTATCTGGAGAGGTACAAAGAGGAATGGGATTTGGCTGAGAACATACTTGTTTTATGGTGGAATGGTGTCCGTCCTGCGCTAGCCTCCCATCCTCTCTTGACAATACGTCCCAAATGCTGTTTCTCTCCTTATTTTTTAAGATTTCCAGCCTCTCTTCTTGCTCTTGCAGCTTTTGCATATTCTTAGCTTATGCCGACTCAAAAGCCAAGAGCCATAATGTGTATGTGAAAACCAGATAATCTTATGATTTAAGCAAAAATTTATATTTCTCTCTTTACAGTGAGATTTTAATAAAGGAACTATATTTTCCAAAGGTAGTATTAGTTGATGCTAGTTAACTTAGTTAATATGAATGGCATTTCATGCTGTGTTTGTGGACATGCGCATCTGTATACTTGCCATTTTTAGAATTAAAGCTTTAAGACACCAAACACATGAGCTTTGTTTTTTTTTTTTTTTTTTTTGTGGCTTGCAAGGTTTCTTTTCTTTTTTTTTAAATAGTGAATTTTATTTTTATATTCCCCATACAATTGCAACCCTCCCATTCTGACCCCAATCCCTCCCCTCCTGCCCCCCCACCCCCCAAAAAATGTCTCTGGTTCATAGTTTTTTGTTGATTTTGATTTTCACTTTCTTATAGCTTTGGGTTTAATGTAAATTTTTTTCACCAACCTATTTCAAGTTTCATAACCCCACCATTTATATGAGCTATATTCCAAAAACTCAAGATCATTGTAACTAGTCACCTTAAAAATATACCTTATTTTTAACTTCAAGAACATTTCCCACCAAGGGACAAAATTCTAAGTACTGCAAATTCAATTAATTGTTCTATTTAAAAAATAAAGGTCTATAATTCAAGAAATTAAATTGGAAATCCAAGTTCAAATGGAAGCCCTGGGACAAAAAGCTCTTGCCTCCTAACAAATGAATAGTAGTACCCATTTGTAAAGTCACATAACTTGCTATGAGTCAGATTTTTCCCATCTACTCACTCGGCACTCTGGGTATTATGGAATAAGCCCTGTCGTTCTTCCTGGGCCATGTTCACATACTGTGACCCTGTTAGAGCAGGTGTTTCCCCAAAGTGTTGTCTACTGTACACCTGAACAATATGGGACTTGTTAAAAACCTATAGAGCTGCTGTTCCATACTCCAGTCGACTGCCAGGGCTCCATGAATCAGGAAATTGATTTTAACCAAACTCCCACAGTGACTGGGAAGCACAGAGAAGTTTGGGAACCATTGATCTACAGGTATTTCATTTCTGTTAGTCACCTGGGAGGCTGAATACAAGGGTGAAAAAAATGTCAACTTCCTCAAAGAGTAAGGTTAGGGAACCCCGGATGATGATTCATTCATTGCATGGAAATCTTAATATACCCAACAAATATGATGGTACATTCAGAATGCTCCAGTGTGTGACTTCATACTCAACAGGAGTGTGACTGCAGCCTCTATGGAACGAGGGTGATTGGGCAGTTGTGGAGCTGGGCTTTGCAGTACCCAGGCTAAGGGCCAAGGCCGGCTATATAGTATATTCTCTTTGCTCTTCATCAAAGAAAAGACAAGGGCTTTATGTTGATAGTATAAAAAAAGTAAGTTCCTCTAACTGAAAGAAGACTGAATTTACATGTTATCTATTAATAGTTTAAAATACTAGCTTCAAAGCTGTCAGCTTTGAAAACAGTAATGTAAGATCCAACACAACAGGCTAGTAATTTATCAATCATTCAAGGAATCTATCTAAACATATAGATTACAGTGCATGCTGTGGTGTCCCACTGAGCATGACTAGGTGGCAAAGAGTCTCCACGTAGTCAGAATTGCCTGAGAGGTGATGGTAACATTCAGACGAGATCGGGCGCGTTCAGGGTGGCATGGCCGTAGACGGTGATGGTAACATTCAGCACCCAGACTTACGTAGTTAAAATTGGCCAGGGGTCAAGCAATAAGAAGGTGCTGGGATAAGGGGACAAAAGCCTTTTAACATCTCTCTCTTTTTCTGCCTGCCATCTCTCCTTCTTATATCCAATTTATTTCAGTCTTTCTCTGCCAGTTGGCTTTCTCTGTTTCCCCACAGTTGAGTTTATTCTCCCATCACCCAGAGAGGCCACATGTATTTTTCTCACACTCAATTAAAAAAATCTCAGGGAAATTAATCTGATTGGCCCAGTCTGGAAAAAGGAGTCTAATCAACTGCACACAAGAATACAATGTGGTACTTTACAAAAAGGCTCCCAGGGATTCCCACAGGGATGAGGCACCAGGGGAGCTGGGAGCATTTGCACTGAACTGGGAAGACTGTAAGAGATTGTGCACTAATGTGACAAGTCAGGATTTCAATTTCTGGACCATTGATTAGAAACTGGTTAGGTAACATTCACTCTTTCTTATTATCTAGTTGCCATTTAAGATGTTTTCAAATTACATACACTTGTGTTGTGAGGTTATTACTATAAGTCTTTCAAAGATGTAAGGAGGGATTTTACCCAATGCTTCTAAGAGATTATATCTTGTTTGTTAAAAATATAAACCCTTGCTAATAGCTTTGATTTATTATTATTATTATTATTATTTTATCTTTATTAAAGAACTCTTTTGTAAGGCAAGCTTGTAAGTTAAATTGATGTGAATTATAAAATGCAAATGGTAAGGATAATTTTTATCAAAAATATTCCAGACCTAGAGCCTCCCCTGGTGGCGCAGTGGTTGAGTGCTGGGCTGCTAAGCTGCCCACAGCCTCTGCAGCGCCGGTTCAATCCCCGGCCTCCGGCGAGGGTCCCACATGGCATGCAGACCTCTCCTGCAGCGCCCGCTGCTCCTCTGAGCAGTGCATTTTGTTGGTCTGCCTGTTCTGTTCCCCGCTCTGGCTCTGGTGAATTCTCTCAACCTGCCATTGCTTGCATAAATAAATAAATAAATAAATAAATCTTTAAAAATATTCCAGACCTAGCTATTGCCAAGTGCTGGGAAGATTTAACATTCTGAAAATTATTTATTTTTAATTTTTTACTATTATCTTTAAGATTTTTTTCCCCACCACCATTCCCTGTCCCGCTCCCGCTCTCCATGGAGCCCTCAGGATGATAATTGAGGTCTGCTGGGATTTTAAAATGTTTTATGTTATTGCATTACCTGCTATGTAGGTGCCCAGTATACGTATCATTTTGACTTACTTTGCTGCACATAAATCTCTCCAGTTTCTCCCTTTTGTTGAAGGGAGATTTTGTCCTTTCTTATGGCTGTGTGGTGCTTTATGGTATGTATGTACACTCACCACTCTTCAGCCATCCATGAATGGATTTAGGCTGCTTTAGTGTCTTAGCTATTGTAAATAATACATTCTGAATTCTGAATAATGTATTCTGAAATTTAAACAGTCCATTTACTTCTTTTTCTCTTGTCAAATAGGTTGTGATTAAATGAGGTATATTATTAAACTGTCAAAGTTTAAGAAAAGACACTTCACCATTTTAAATCTATGCAAAAACAGTTCATTTTCTACACATATAATCCTTACATGTTGGTTTTGGGATTTTTTTTTTTTTATTGAATTCCTGCAGCAGCTCAATGGGGGCAATAGCTATTACCAGTCCTCATTTATTTATTATTTTAAATATATTTATTATTTTAATTTTTTCTCTTACCATCATCCCTTATGTCCCTTTTACCCATTCTCCCTTCATCTTAGACACTTCACTTTGTTTATAAATGTCCACTAATTTTTATAAGTATTTTACTGTCAAATCACCTGCTATGTAAATGTCCAACATTTGCCTTTGTCATTGTCTTGCTTTATTGCTTGTGGTTGCTTTAAACCCCTTCCATTTTGCTATAAATTGTCTTTTTGTCTTTCTTTATGACTAAATAGTATTCCATAGTGTGGATATAATACATCTTCTTGATTCAGTCTTCTGTCAGTGGGCACTTAGATTGCTTCCATGCCCTAATGATTGTAAATAATGCTGAGATCAGCATTGTAGAACATACAGTTTTAGGGGATGATGACTTCATGTTCTTTGAATCAGTGCCCTGGAGTAGGATTACTGGGTCATATGGTATTTGCATTTTTAGTTGTTTTTTTTTTTTAAGGTAAACCTAGATTACTTTCCAAAATGTACTGTTTTATATTCCCACCAACAGCATAATAGGGTTTGTCTTTTCCCATCCTCTCCAGTACTTGTTACTGGGGGCCTTTTTAATATGTGCCATTCTCACAGATGAGAGACAATATCTCATTGTGGTTCTAATCTGTGTCTGTCTTATTGGAAAATGATGACTGTTTTTCCATGTATCTGTTAATAAGTCCCCTCCCCCCATTAAGGTGAGGGTACATTTTCCAGGTGACCAAAAGTCAAAAATTCAGAAGCCAGGTTAAGTTTAACAGACGAAGAACGGGTATTGCTGGGCATGCAGTGGAGAAAGGATGTTCAATGAAATACCTTCTCCCCAAGCTTCAGGGAGGCGTTGGTTCCATTTTATTTGGGGAACTGGTATATCATCACTTCAGGGCAGAGTCTCAACAGCCATGAGCAGAATGTTCCTCATGTACCTCCCATTCTTGTACAGGTCTCTTTTTTCTGAACAGCACTCAGTTGCCATCTTGGGACTAATCACTTAGGCTGAGTACTGTGACTACCACACTTCTACCTCACATTGCTGTGAAAAGGCACAGGTTGGTGCAATATTCGACCACATAGTTACCTACCTATTGGTATTCTGGATACTGCTTTAGGGATTTTATTTTATTTTATTTTATTTTTTTACAATAATTTGTTCCAGATTCTATTTTTTTTTTCCAGAGGCATGTTTTATTTATTTATTTATTTGTTTTTGTTTGTTTGTTTATACAAGCACTGGGTACAGTCAGAAGCGAGGGAGGGTGAGAGAATTCACCAGAGCCAGAGTGGGGAGCAGAGCAGGCAGAAGGACCGAAGTACACTGCTGAGGGGAGCAGCAGGCGGCAGGAGAGGTCTGCGCGCCATGTGGGACCCTCCTCAGGTGGCCGGGGAGCAGCTGGGGATCGAGCTGGCGCCGCAGAGGCCGCGGTCAGCTTCGCAACCCAGCGCTCAACTGCTGCGCCACCGGGGAGGCCCCCTGCTTTAGGGATTTTAAACTTAGCAAATTACAGATTTCTCCTATCTATCGCTATTGAGTCTAAACTTTAAGTCACAGGGTTTATCTGGCATTCCAAGCAAATAATTTTTCTCTTGCTTTAAATTAGCTGGTACTTACTGATTAAGAAAGTGTACTAGATGGCAAGTAACATTTGGACAATGATTTATCCATTCATTGTCAACTATACAGAAGGTTGCCTGAATTTTTGGCAAAACCAAAACCTAATAACTTGCATCCAAAAACTTCACAGCAGTAGGGAAATGCCCTGATCATTTATTTTTGTTTAGTTTAGAGGAAACCATTGTAGGATAAAAACAAAAAAACATTTCCATATAAGTTGCATAAAGGACCTATCAGGTATGAGATCTCTTCCTTGAACTGATGAAGCCAGAAACCTTGGCCTTGATATTTGCTCCTGAGCATAATATTTTTGAGATTGTTACATATTACAGAAAGTTTGCTATAGAATCACTGCCAACAAAAAATTTTTAGAGTTAAGGAGTCCACACAAATTAGATTTTCAACTGGAAAGTCTTTTTCTTAACATAATCACGTTACTAAAATGAGGAAAGTCAGGCTACATTACAGTTTTTCCGAATAAGAGTAAAAGAAAGTGACATGACTGATTAGCTTATCTTGTGCAAAGTGTACACTCCAGGGCTCCTCAAATTCAAATAGCTTTGGATATCAAGGCGTTAGATTGGCATATGATGCTGCTGGCACATGTTAAAGCATCTTTTGGTCTCAGAAAAAAGACTCTTACTGAGCTGTAGGTCTCTCGGAGCTGTTCAACAGAAGCTATGCCTGCAGTTGTGTGTGTGTGTGTGTGTGTGTGTGTGTGTGTGTAATAAATGATCCATTTCAAATAAATGGCATTGCAGCCAACTCTGCAGAAAGAATCACTTTCTAAAAGAGTGATTTCTTTTAGAGGGTCAAAAATGCTCAAACAGCACAGTAAAAGTACTTGTATGTTGCTCTTTTTAATGGAAAAGATTGCTACTGGTTACATTTGCCAAATTCAATCAGTATGCCAAAAAGTCGAGGAATCTGGCAGGGGCTAGAGAGAGCAGTTCCATCTTTCATCTGTATTTCTTTTCTGTATTTATCTAGCTTCAGAAAATGCTGGGAATGTCTTTTCCTTCCGACTTGGCCCTCTTGCTAAACCACAGAAATACACCGGTCAGCTTCTCCTAATTGTTTGGTTACTTATAGTGTAGTCAGTTTTTACAGTGGTGAGAAATACATTCTTTCTATTAGGGATTTATGAAAAGCACCAACAAGTGTTTATTTTCATTTACTGAAATTTATCTCAGGAGCAACAACAACAGAAAAAATCAGTTTTACTACTTGGCAGCTACTTGACTCAAAACAGAAAGACAGGAGGCCAGCTCATTACTTTTGGCCTTTAGCTGACCCCAAATGGTTTTCTTGTATAAGAAATTTTTCACAGAAGCGAGACATAGAATTAATAACAATAATAATAGTGGTGTTTCAGACTTCATGAATAAGTCATTTTGGGCACTCATAAAATATCTCCTGTTTTTCCCTTGAAAACACCAGCCCTTTATATACAAAAGGTAAACAGTGCTTGAATTAGCATCTTGGAGTCTTTAATGTATCAAAAATATGCATGCATTAACATTCCCTTCTAAGACTCCCTTTTTTCAATTTAAGATCAATCAGTTTTTGTTATGAAAAAATACAAAACTCTTAGGTTCTTTAGAGCTGTGTTCTTTTCTTCAACCCATTGCTATGGTTCAAGGAGACTTCTCCTTGAAATGTCCTTTATGCAATTTAAAAGTACAGGTACTAACAAAAGTTACATTTTTAAGTCAAAATGATTATAGCTTTTGCAAATTTAAATCAGAGTAACTCTATCTGTGGTTTGCACAGAAGTGATGGAACACAGTGGTGTACCATGGTTAGTAGTCAGTCCTTGTGTGTGACATCCTTCTTGACAATACTTTTGGGAGAAAAAGTACTTCATTCTCTAGTTCTTTGTTTTACCTTTAAATAAAAGTAAAAAAAAAAAAATTTAAGGTTCAAGCTATCATATTTTATGATCCAACCTATAAGTTGAATCTATGAAGAGAAAAAAAATATATACCCCCTAATGCAATAAAAATCAATGTGCAATTTGAGAGGGTCTCTTCACAATGAAGGACTTAGTATTTATACCTCTGCTTATTGTAAGAAGTAACTTAAAATATGTGCACTAACTACTGCAAATGTTGATATTTTCACTAGACCATGATTTTCTGATTGGGGGAAATCTGATCAGATTTCTGTAAAAATAAACTACTCAGGTATTTTTTCTTTTATGGTCGCTTGCCAGTGAAACTACTTGTCAGAATGTTGACGCGATGTTTTTCATTCATTTTGCATGTAGATAAGTGGAAATGAAAACCTCTTTGAAAGTTGTCTTATTTGCCAAAAGGGCTGAAATGCTGATGTAAGGTGTCGCAAGATGGCCGCCGGCGGGTCTGGGAGCTCCGTGTCTAGGGCAGCCTGATGGAAATATGGCAGCCCCAACCCCACTATGACTGGGAGAGGCAGTAAAGATGCCGTTTTATTTCGCGGTGAAATTATCCCTCTCTAGGGGGTAAACTTTTCCTACTCTAAAATGCACCCTCAGTTTGATTTGTGCAAATCCCACAAATCTTGGCAGTTTGGGAAGTTTGGGATGATGGTGGGAGGCAGACTCAAGAGCCTGACTCAATTAACATCCTGTCCAGCTCTTTCCTTCAAAGCCAAGACAAGTCTCCGTTTATGTTTTTGAAATTTAATCTTGATTTACTAAACCACCCTCTTTAGACTTTTATTAAGTCAGCTTTCCACCTACAGTACCATATCAAGGGCTTGCTCTGATAGTTACTCAATTGTATTAGTAATCTAGTACTTGGTTATTAACCAAAACATAGCTGTTAATCAATAATTTTTTTTTACATTAGGTTATTTTTTATTTTTAAATTTTATATATTTTTTACATCATTTTTCTTTTTTGTACAATGTGTGCATTTTCATCTCGGTTATAGTCCCCATAAAATTCCCACCACCCTTGTTTTGATCCTACTACCTTCTCCCCACCGAGCATTAATAAATTAATGACATGTCATTAATAATGACATAAAAATCACTGATATGACTTAACTGTATTTTTCATATTCATTGAAATCCTAAAATCCTTAATTGTGTTATTATAAAAATGGTTTGAGAGTGAACCATCAAGACAAGGATTTTGGCAGTTCATAGGAACTAAAACATATGCTATAATTCATTAGGTGTAATTTAGGTTGATGTCCCAAGATGCTTTCTGTGGTCCACCTTAGAAAATGGATGTCAGAGGGAGAAGACTACTAATTAAATAAGACAGAGCACAGGGAAATGATCACTGCTTCTTGCCAGACAGACCTGGGTTTGAGCCCTGGCTGTGGGTGTTGATGCCAGGCTGCCCAGCCTTGGGATTCTGCATCCTTGTCCATTCTGCAGGGATTACAGTATTTCCCTCAAAGAGTTACAGGGGGTAGGGGCAACTCCTTCAGGGTGGATGTAGCAGAATGCTGCTATTGTTTTATTTGTTTGTTTATAAATTGTGGTAATGTTGGGAGACCCCCATGATGTGTTACCCCTATAGTGGGACTGCCAGCAGCTTCCCTCTCGCCCACTGTGTTTCTTTCCCTCTTTGTTCTTACCAGGAATAGAATTCAGCCATGCTGAGGCTATGGGTGTGAGAGGGGTGACTTTCCAGAATACAGCTCCCCCAGATCCAGGTGCTGTTTCTTACACTCCTGTGCAGACAGCAGCCATGGAGTCCTGGGCCTCCATGTCTTCAGTGTAGACAGAACTGGGGGCACTTGCTCTCAGCAGTACCGCTCCTCAGGGCTTGAATGCCATGCGGATGGCCCTGTCCCTGTGATGGGACCTGACGCTCCTCAGAGGAGCTACCGGCAGTACTGTACCACCCTGGAGAGTGGTTTGTTCCTTCTATGGTTTGGCCAGGACGCAGAGACCATGCTGCATCCACACATGCAGGTGTGCGGGCCTCTCTGCACCCCAGGCTGTTTTAAATTCGTGTGACAACGTGTAAACCCAGAGGACATCCTGCAGCCACTGACAGCACACAGCTATAGCAGGCTGCTCAGTTTTCCAACTACATCTATAGAGACTTTCTGTTTGATATAAGCTGTGCGGCAGTTTCCTCAGAGTTCACGTGACTCAGACAGGCATCCTCATCATGCAGAATTTGGGTTGTCACTGAACAGGGACAGATGCTAATGGGGAAACCACTGGGAAACCCCAGCATGTGTCTACCTGGTCAACTCTACTCCAAAATCTGCCCGTTCACCTTTAGGACCCTGGCATGGGTTTCTTGGCTGTGAACCAGGCCTTGCACCATCTGACCCACGTAGCCGCCTCTCTGCCAGCATCTCGGGTCTTTCTCCCCAGCCTCCTCGAGGCACAGATAAGCCCACCATGTCCACCAACACCCACCACCTCTCTTTGGTGAGAGCTTGAGCACAGCTCATGCTGCCAGCTACAGAGTACGTGCCTTAGCCTGTCCTGAATCTCAGTATGACCATCTGACTAAGTTCTCCTGAGGGGAGGTGAGAAGTGATTCGTGCTACTTAGTTTTCTTGCCCAACACAAAGGAATGCATGTGTAGCCCTGGACCCCACTCATATTCCTGAAGTCTGAGGGAGAGAGACCCCTGGGGCAACTTTAGACCCAGAGATGGCCAACATGTCAAAGATGGTAGTCATCCTAGCATCCCTGGGCCATTGGCTCATGCAGTGAATGTAAGGTTAAGTACACTTCTACATCCTTTAAATTTGGAGGACTTTATGTGAAAACAGTTTACCTGGGCTCAAATTGATGTTCTCATTGGATATGGCATGGTAAGCATTTGCTTCTTATGTGTGAAGAAAACATGTTGGTGGGGGGACGGGGCAGCTAGGCATTGGAATGTGCAGATAGAAATCAGAGTGGGAGTAGATGCCACTCACCTCTTCTGCTGGCAGCTCGGTCTCTGCACAAACTGCAAATCCCTGCAGGTGGCCCCACTGTTATTCCTCTGCTGCATGCTCCCCAAGTCCCTACACAATACTTGGTGTCCTCACATCCATCTTTAAGATTTCACATTCATCTTTATCATTGTTATTGAGGTTAAGTTGGTTTATAACATTATATTTAGGTTTCAGGTGCACAGCGCTGTAATTCAACAGCCGTGTCCACTGGATCATGATCACCACCAAAAGTCCAGTTTCTGTCTATCACCACATAATTGACGCCTGTGTTACATTTTTCCCACCCCATCCTTCTTCCCAGTAACCTCCAATCTGTTCTCTGTTTCTGTTTTTTTTTTAAGGAGTTTCTTTTTAAAGATTTATTTATTTATTTACACAAGCACTGGGTACAGTCAGAAGCGCGGGAGGGTGAGAGAATTCACCAGAGCCAGAGCGGGGAGCAGAGCAGGCAGAAGGACTGAAGTACACTGCTGAGGGGAGCAGCGGGCGGCAGGAGAGGTCTGCGCGCCATGTGGGACCCTCGCCGGTGGTCGGGGATCTATCCGATGCTGCAGAGGTTGCTAGCAGCTTCACAGCCCAGCGCTCAACCGCTGCGCCACCAGGGGAGGCCCTGTTCTCTGTTTCTATATGTGTGTTTGTTTTGTTTGTTCATTTGTTTTATATGTATTTTACATGAGTGAAATCATATGGTATGTGACTTTCTTGTTTCATGTATTTCATTTAGCATATATCCTAAGGTTTATCTATATCATCACAAACGGCAACATTTCCTTTTTCGTGACTGTGTGTTTGTGTGTGTGTGTGTACCTACATGTCTTCATCTGTACCCATTCATTCATGGATTGATAAGTAGTTAGATTGTTTCAATATCTCAGCTGTTGCACACAGTGCTGTAATGAACATGGAGGGGTGCATATGTCTTTTTTTGAGTTAGTTTTTTTATATTCTTTGAATAAATACCTAGAGATGGGATGGTTGGACCAGATGATAATTCTTTTGTCAATTTTTTGAGGACCCACCATACAGTTTTCACAGTGGCTGCACCAGGTCATCTCCCCAACAACAGTCCCTAGGGCTCCCTTTTCCCCACATCCTCACCAGCGCTCACAGCTTCTTGCCTTGCTCCTCAGGGAAGCCACCCCCTGTCCCCCTGCCCCCCCTCCCCCATCCTTCTTCCTTCTGTGCTCTCCCCAGACTTGTAGGTCTCGTCCTCTCTGTCGTCATGGTAGACTTGTTTGCCTCTGTAGACTGGAACATTCCTGAGGGCAGAAGTCACGCCACGCTCGTCCACTCCCGCCTTCCTGGGGACTAGCTCATGTCAGCCATGGCACAGAACGTAGTAAATATTTGCTGAATGAAGCAATGAACCTTTCTTCCCATTTTTAGTCCTGCCACATAACCATAGTACCCTAATATCAAAATACTCTGCAAATGCAACAACAAAATAAAAAGTATTTGGGGAAGGATACACATTTGTGATTTTTCTTCTACAGAGCCACATAAGCCACAGAGCTCAAATTGTTTATTTTAATTTGTGAGCAGTATTGAAATGGGCTGAGTTCCTACAATACATTTTATTTTAAACTCTATATTTTTTCCTGTTGCTAGAGAAATTTAATTTTCCCCTGTCACTTTTTTTTTTTTTTTTTCGGTTTTTACCCTGGAAAAGTAAGGTGATAAATACAGGCAATCATTACAAAGTATGACTATTGCCGGGCGCTAATGTTTTCAAATTGCTGATGATTTTTAGGGACACCACAAACTGGCCGCACTGTCAGAAGTATTTGGCAGTCATAACTGGCAGCAGGAAATCAGACTGTAAATTTAGAAAGCATTGCACCATATTCGGGAATGCACCTCAAAGTCACCTCCAAATACGTCATGGTCATGTAGCTGGGGTTGGGAGGGAATTTAACCACCCTTTATCATGTATTCTGTGGTACATGAAAAACTTCAAAAAACCTGGCTGGGCAAGAGAGTCAGTCTGGTGTATTAAAGTAAAAATTTCATTATAGATTTCCAACTCCCACTGCCAAATTGGAGAACCCATATTGCATTGATAGTTGCTTATACCCTTCGAGTTTAGTGAAATAATTTTTAAAAGTATTTCTATTATTCATTCCTTTAATGCTCACTGGGATAAGTTTCTCAGCAAGTGCTTATGTCAGAATAAATTGATAGACTGGCAAAGAGATACGGTTAGTTTTTCAAAAAGAAAGCTTTGACATACCGTAGGGTCACTGAGAATAAGCTCGGCGATGTGAGTGCAAAGGCAGCAGCAGCATTAAGCCCTCTGCCCTGTGTGTCACGCAAGGAATTTTGAGAGAAGTTCGCACTGCTGCTCACATTACCAGTGACTCAGTACAGGTGCTCGCTGGCAGCTAGCTACCTTATGTCCATAGCCCCCCAAAAGCAAGCAGAGTCCTTATGTAGATTTCCAGGACTTTTTTTCTGTTTGTTTTTATTGTGGTAACAATTGGTTTACATTGTTCTTGGTATTTTTGAAGTATATGGTTCCCCCACCCCCCATGTAGATAACTGTAGGCCACCTGCCACCCCAGCACCCATAGTTCACTCTACTCCCTCTTCACTTTTGGACAAAATTCTGTACTGAAGTAATTTTTTTAAAAATGCACGTAGGGGGCCTCCCCGGTGGCGCAGCGGTTGAGTGCTGGGTTGCAAAGCTGCCCGCAGCCTCTGCAGCGCTGGTTCGATCCCCGGCCGCTGGGCGAGGGTCCCACATGGCACGCAGACCTCTCCTGCCGCGCCCACTGCTCCTCTCAGCAGTGTACTTCATCAGTCTGCCTGCTCTGCTCTCTCCTCTGGCTCTGGTGAATTCTCTCACCCGCGCTTCTGACTGTACCCAGTGCTTGTATAAATAAATAAGTAAATACAATCTTAAAAAAAAAAATGCACATAGGCCTCCCTGGTGGCCTAAGGGGTAAGTCTCAGCATTATCACCTGAGTTTGATCCCCGGCCAAGGAGCTGACCCACATATGGTGCAACAGACCTCGCCTGTCTCCCCCGCTGCTCCCCTCAGCAATGCATTTCAGTAAAATCCACCTGTTCTGCTCCCCACTCTGTCTCTGATGAATCCTCTCACCCCCACACCTCTGGCTTCTACTCCAGTTCTTCTAATGCAAAAAAATATATATAAAAATGCATATGTGGGTGTTTGAGTCATAGCAATAAAAGGAACAAAGGAAGCTTTGCTATAGTTAGGAACCCTGAGGAGGGACAAGAGTGAAAGCAGACAGAAGAGGCAGCTTATTCCTTGGCCACCTTTGGCAAGGTTCAATACTAGGATTGATCTTACCAAACAATTTGAAAAACAACACATACAATGACATCTGATAATGAATGCAAATAAACTGATGGGAATATCAAGCTAGAGAGATCTGGAGTCAGTGTGCCCAGGCTGTAGTGATGTATAAATTCTGTTGTGCACCAGAGAAAAGGAACTCAAGTACATTTCAAAAGGACCTGGGGTTGAAGTTAATAAAAAGACTGAAGGAGTCATTTAAGAACCTTCTCAGGCTTGCTTGTTGCTAGAGCTAAAATATGCCAGGCATCTTAACATCATAATAGTGTTAATTGAGTTAGCCCTATGTTAGCCCCTGAGCAGGCAAATATGAGACTCTGGGCCTTCAGGAGAAGTGTGCTTGACCTCAGGTCCATGTGATGTGGGGGCAGTAGTGCACCATCGGAGGTCAGCATCTAGGAGGGTTGGCTATAGGCAGGTCCTGGTCCCTAGAGATAGCACATGGCATGCAGGGGAGCCACACATCCCCATGGGACCCACAGGGAGAGTTTGTAGAAATAAAGATGTTCCATTGAGTGGAACCATTACAAACTAGGACAGTTGACCAGGACTTGAGATTTCAGCTTGGGGTAAACGTCTGGTGCGCAAGGGCCAGGAAGAACCAGTCACACCTCAGGGTATGCTCATATCAGGGGTTCCAGGACCAGGTAGACCAGCCCCTCTCTGTGGGCCCTTAAGTCAAGGCGGGCAGTGTGCATGATGGGTGAAAGCATAGATCTGGAGTTTGCATTCAAATTCTGGGTTTCCCAAGCTCTGTAACTCTGGGCAGGTTACTCAATCTTTCAGTGCTGCACTTTACTCATCTGTAACACTAAAATATTAACAATATTTAACTCCAGATTTGTCATGAGCACTACATGAAATAGTATATATGAAGCACTTTGAATAGTGCTTGGTATGTGATAAGCACTAATTGTTGAAGTGTTAGTTATCATCATTATTGCCGCCTTCCTTCTGGAAGGCTGCCTACCTCCCTGGCTTCCCTGGATACATAATGGTGCAATGAGCAGGGAAATGTCATTTCTGCTGGAGGCTGGGTGGTGATGAACTGAGAAGAGTCTGCCCAAATTATAGCTTACGCACTGTCTGGGTTTTGCTTTGTGAAGAGAGAGACCTCCACCACCACTTATCCCCTGAGTCTATGGAATGACCAGGAAGTTGGGCGGCCATCCATCTCTGTCTCCCAGGTCCTGCAAGGCAGAGGGAGGGCCATTCCCCTGGGCCACTGGCCACCACATCCTTCACCACTCACTTGATGTACAGTCTGCGGGCTGGACGGCATCTTCCTCCTAGTACCTTTCATCATGTCATCTCACATCATCAATATCAGCAACGTTTTTTCCTGATGGAATAAAGGAAACCAAGACCTTCCCACCTGTTTATTATATCCAAAAGAGGTAATAGGGAAAACATGATTTAAAAGGAGAATCTTGCTATAAGTGTAAAATATGCATTGAAGAAAGCTAGATCAGCACACAACAAATATTGACAGTGATAAGCTACTTATGTACCACAGCTCCTAATGGATTTTGAAAGAAGATCAATATTGAAAATGAAACTTTATTAAAAATTTTCTGTCAGGAATGCTGGATTGGTTGTAGAAAGACTTAGGGATGGGATTCGTTCTATTCTTTCAGGAGGATTCTGAAATAGGTTGGCATGATATATGAACAATGCTCTACATGTATCATTTTAGGGACTTCAAAATCCTTCCAAAATAGGATTTATTTCACTTGTTACTACTGAAAAGGTACCACTTTGGGATATAGTTGGAAATATCATAAGCGAAAATTTTGGCTACAAGTGATCTTCTCTAAAATTTGTAAATATATTTGAAAATTGTGGAATAGTAAATAAACGTATCATTCATTTAAAACTCAGTCTTTTTTAAAATTTTTATGTAGAAGAACTAGGGTGTTGGCCAAAGGTGCAGGGGCTGAGAGAATTCACCAGAGACAGAATGGGGAGCAGAACAAGCAGATCGACTGAAATACACTGCTGAGGGGAGCAGCGGGTGCGACAGGTCTGTTGCGCCATGTGGGTAACTCCCTGGCCGGGGATTGAACTCAGGCCATAGAGGTGAGAGCACTGAGACTTAACCTTTAGGCTACCAGAGAGGACCTAAAACTCAGTCTTAGTGTGTCCTTCCAAAATCTTGTTGAGACTGTCAGAACTAACAATCAGTCTTTAGGATGTGGCATAGGGCATGGTTCTAAGGCAGCTATTGGAAGAGTGACTGTGGATACAGCAGATCTGTGAGCAGCCAGCCATGAGGCCAACCTTACCAGCTGAGCAGCAAGAGGAAGTGTTTGGGAGTGAGAAAGATATTTAGGAAAGAAAGAGGTGAGAAAACCAAAGATTAGCCCTCTACCTATAGTGAAGATGAGCAGTATTTTTGCATATCGTGAAATTGGAAAGGGTCTGCCTAAGAAACAGGAAGGGCCAGGCAGAGTTCTGGGACCCTGTGTACTACTTTTTGTTCAGAGGCTCTATTTTATTTATATGAATTTTATAGAAGAGATAAGGTTTTGTTTAGGTACAAAGGGAAAAGAGTTTTAATGCTGAAAAAAATGTTGGGTTTTATTTTTTTAATATTCTCTAGCTTAGTTAGCATGCTTAGGGCCAGTCCTATGTTCTGAACAGTTAATTTGCTCAAAATCAGGCAAGATGGTCTCTGAAATAAACAGTCTTTGAGAGAAGAGTAAGAAAAAGTTCATTCTGTTCTAAAATCCATTGTGTTTCCTTCACTTAAAGTTGAAGTTCTTATATAGATGCCATTAAGAAGCATTTTATATAGTTTTAGCAAAAAATAATAAAGTTAATATTTAATTATATATTAAAAACTTTAAGGTTCCCCCCCCCCCAGAGTAGGTGGAAACATTATGAAATTTTATGGTAATGTTGCTTAGGTTTCATTTTGAAAGATCTTGGACATTAGAAATGTTTTTAAAAGAGAAATTAAGAAAGCACAATCATATTTGACTTATTCCTCCCCACAAATTGTATGAGAGAAGGAAAACATTTCCCAAATGGGTAGCAAATGACAAGGCAGACTTTTAGGGTATACTTGATACCAACAGGGTGCAATGAAAGGAAGGGCAGAGAAGCCTTGAGAAGAAGGTTAAGTCAACTGGAATTTTAAAAAAGTGATCATTGAGCCAAAAGAATCTTTCACTTAAGGTTATTTCCCAAGAAATTAGTCATTTATTTTTATCCTTACAAGCTTACTTCCAACTTAGTAGCAATAGAGAAAGCTATTTCTTTGACACTGAAGAAAAAAAATTGTGGCTCCTCAATTCAGTCTTGTGCTTTATTTTTTCCATATTAATCTGCTTTTGAAAGCTGAAAAGAAATCAAAATAAAATTGGGAAAATGGCTTAACTATAGGGCTTTTCTGTTTTCCATTCCTTGGCTTCATTTCTTCTGGATATCTTTCCATATTAATACACATGAATTCTATATCCAGTAAGGCATTTAATATATTAATGTCTCTGATTTTGAATTCCTTCTAATAATGTGCCAATTTTTTTGAGATACATATAAGTGCAAATAAGAATTTAGACTGATTCTATTATTGAGGAGTATTGTGGAAATTATTATCCCTACATTTAGACAGCTGTTAACCTGACCTGATTATTATATTAAATATTTAAAAATTTTTTCTTAGCTTGGTAAGATTTAATTTTAGAGTTCTATATCAGATTTTATAAATTGCCAGCACTTCCTAGAGCAAAGTGGTAAACAAAACCAAATCCTTCCATGGAAAACGTCTTCAAATTATTAAGATAATTGTTTTTTAATAAATAGTGCTATGTAGGGCCTCCCCTGGTGGTGCAGGCAGTTGAGCGCAGCGCTGTGAAGCTGTCCACAGCCTCTTCAGTGCCAATTCGATCCTGGCCGGCTGGCGAGGGTCCCACATGGCGTGGCACACCTCTCCTGTCGCGCCCGGTGCTCCCCTCAGCAGTGTATTTCATCAGTCTGTCTGTTCTGTTCCCTGATGTGTCTCCGGTGAATCCTCTCACCCTCCCATGCATCTGGCCTGTACCCCGGTTCTTGTATAAATAAATAAATAAATATTTTTTAAAAATAAATTAAATAGTGCTATGTATATTTTATTTTAAAATATTTCTATGCTAAATGATGAACTGTATTAGGTTAGGATATTATTCTCATGATCTTGCCTTTAATAGTAAGAAAATTGGTATTATCAAGAGAACACTTCAACTTTCTGTCCTACCGACAAACATTCCTGTGCTGTGTTCAGTCTAGACTTCTCCTCTCTGGTTTGTGATTATTTCTCCTTTTCCTGGTTATTCCCACCCATTGTCTCATGATCCCATTTTGTCTGTCGCCAAAAGTGGAAATTCTGACATCGGCTCTTCCCTCTGCACACTCAGTCTTGCTCCCCCCTTGCCTACTAGCTCATTTCTTAAGGTCTCATCAGTGGCTCACAGCCGCTATGGAATCCACCTCATCCGGGGAGTAGCATTCTCTGAAGAGCCTCATTGCTCCAGCTGCCCCTGACTTTTCAGCCTACTGCCATTGACCTGTGCCTTCAAAAGTCAGATATTGCTCTATCCGTAATCTCCAGGATTTTCAAATGTCCAAATTTGGGGGACTCTTCAGTCATCAAGTTAATAGTCTCCCCAAGGCATGTTGTACTGTTAGCCTCACCATTTCCTTCAAATTTCACTCTTTCTTGGTTCCTGTGATTCTATCGTCTCCTGGTCCACTTCCGACTTCTCATCTCCTTTGCAGGCCTAACTACTTTCTGGCCAATCCACTTGTTATATAGGACTTATTTTTATTTTTATTTTTTATATTTTATAATGATAAGTTTATCAGGAAAAGGGAAAGAAAAATAGAGTCTCCTTCGCGGTTACAGGTGGGCAGGAGAGCTGCCATAACACCTTTGTAAAGGGAGAGGTTTGTGGAAACAAATACCTGCATAGTCACCGGTGGGCAGGAGAGCTGCATTTGGCCCACTTGTTAGAACTTTTAAAATAGTGTAAGTAATGTATGTGCACTGGAAAAAAATAGAAACTAAAGATGAACAGAAGGGGAAAATATCAACTGGAGCCGGCTGAGGGAGATCTCTATGAACCCTTTGGGGAGGTAGAATTTTACGCCTACAGTCTTGGGGAGCTGTTGACATATTTAGGGCAGTTGTTCCCAATGTCTTTCAGAAAATTGCTCTGGTTTGAGAATGTAGGGGAATAGGGCTGGAAGATGAGTTAGCAATAGTTCAGAGATAATGGTAACTTCAACTAAGGTCGGGTCACTGGGGATGGAGAGAAATGAGTGGATTCAAAGGAATTTAGAAAGTTAAAAACAATAGGAGTTGGTTACTGTAATAACACAGGAGATGGGGGTGAGCTTTGGTTTTTATAATATAAATTAATAAATAACATAGTTTAACTTTGCCTTTCCATGGATATTTAGAATTGTGACCACTTCCTTCTTCCTACAATTTCTACTTTGCATGGAAAACATAGTCCAGATCTGACACATTTATCCACTTTTACTGTACAGTAGCTCCCCCCCCACACCTTATCCACAGGGGATATGTTCCAAGAACGCCCAGTGGATGTCTGAAACCAGGCAGAGTACTAAACCCTATATATATTATGTTTTTTCCTATACACATACCTTTGGTAAAGCTTAACTTAGAACTTAGGCACAGTAAGAGATTAACAACAGTAATAGAACAATTATCACAATATATTGTAATAAAAGTTTTTGAATGTGGTTTCTATCAAATTATCTTATTGCACATAATATTTTTGGAATGCAGTTGACTGACTGAAACCTCAAATTGGTGGGGGGGCTACTATATCTATTTCCTTCCTCTGTTTACCTATAGGTTCTGATGTCCTTCTGGGCTGACTTTGGAGGAAACTCTAATTGAAGAATTCCTCACTCTATTATAATGGGCATGAGTTGTATTAAGGCTACTGTCTTGCAGTACCTTTTGGTTCCCTTAACGGCACCACAAACCTCCCGTGAACATATTAACTTTCATTAGAGCAAGACTAAAATTGCTTATTTGGATCCACCCAGTTGGAACTCTAGCTGAGAAAGTGAACTAACAACAAATTTTACTTTAATTTCATGACTCAACACCAACCGACTTTCAATTTGTGATAAAAGCAGCAGCAATAACAGCAAAGATCGCCATTGATGAGCATGTAGTACAAGCTCTTTTGCATTCAGTGTTTCATTTAGTCCCCACATCTTTACTATTAAAATACCTGCATCTTATGGCTAGGAAATCTGATACTCAGGGAGAGTGACCCCAGCCCAGACACAGTCGGGAGGAACCAGGATTCAAACCTAACCCAAGTGTGAGCTCACAGCCACAACATTTCCTAATTTATGCGAACACACTTAAAAAGCAGAAATTCCAGAGAATCTTTTTCACTTTGATCTATCCAGCAGCAAAATGCAATTCTAAACAGTCCTGTTCACATATGTCTTGTTAGCCATCCTTATCCTATAATTTCTTTAGCATTCTTATCCAAAAAACCTACAGGTTAATATTCTTTATATTTGATAAGAATAAAAATTGAAGAGAAAACAGAAGTCATCCCACATGATGCCTTAAGCTTCTACCCAGACTGGCATGTGGAGACTTGATGCTTCCTTCTCTCTAATATGGGGTGCAGAGCCCCTAAACATAACCATTAATCAAAGCGCACTCCACCTAGCATTCTTTCGAAGAGAGTGGTGAGGGCTTACTTTATTGTGTATGTCATTTCTACCACCCAACACTCAAGACCCAACACTCTCATCTTGTGTGTATGTGAATATCTCTCTGTGCACAAAAGCTCTCTAGTAGCAGTAGTTTTTCTAGTGAAAAACACAACGTGGAAGAAAAGCCAGAGGACCAACTTGCCGAGTGTGGGTAAACATCTGCCCAGAAAGGCTCTAAGTTGGACAAGCAGAACCCACTGGTCAGCTCTGTGCAGATGGACCTTGGGCCACGTAAACATGACAGACACTCTGATCACCAGGAGGTGGACAGACACCACTTAAATGCGAGCCCTTGAGTTCACTTCATTGCCCAAACAGAATCAAAGGTTTTGTTCAAGCCAACAAATATGAAGTGTGTTTTGAGGACCATGGCTCTGGTGAGCTATCATATGAAATGAATTACCAAGGCTCAGAGTCAGGATGTGAAAGAAACCGCTGTGGAGTCTCCACTGCCATGGCAGCCGAGACCAGCCAGCAAGAATAGCTGGGAAACCTTTGTTCAGGGCAAGCACACTCCAACGTGTTTCTTTTTACTGGGCTGCGAATTTGTGCTACAGCCATGCTGCGTTGCCTTACAAGTGGGAAAATAGCAAAGGGGGTTCTCAGTTCAAATCAGCTCTGGAAACTCATGCTCTTTCTGAAAAACCTGCTAAGCTCAGTGTGCATGCAGGTATTTCAGAGCTCATTCAGCTCGAGTTCAAATTCCTATTTCCAACCCCAAACAAGGTTGAGTCAAACCACAAGAAAATCTGTTATCACTCAAATTGGTACATGTGTTTCATCCAGTGAAATATATAAAATCATGAGTTGTTAGATATAACGTAAAAATTGAATGCAGACAACAATTCCCAAGGCACCTTTGTCTCACCTTCCAGAGGATGTGAATCAGGGTCCCAGCTGTGGACTGAAGACAGGAGCCTTGAGATCAAAGCCTTTGACACTGGCGGAAGTGTTGGTGTTAGCTGGCCCACAGTCCATGCTCTGTGCCCCCCTCCCATGTCCCTGTTCATGCCAATGTTGTAAAAAAGTTATATGCTTGAATGATGTTTTAAAGTCCTCTATGCAATTAAGTTTTAGAGCAAGGGAGTTAGTGTTCCTCCAGCATATATATGAAACTCCCAATAAATTTATGTTCCTTGGGTATGTTTGGGGGAGGGGGGATTAAAAATAGGAAAGTTTGGGAAATGAACAAACACTTCAAAAAGTTAAACCCGAGGTGTTTTTTCCTCTTTAAATATTACAAATCTTTTTATAGTTGGAAAAAGTATACAGATCAAAAGGTAGATACCCAAAAAAGTATATCAATTCCATGTTCACTTGCAACATGGAATATCCAATTTGCATCTCACTTTCCAAAGAAGTATAGTCCTTTCAAGTAATTATCACAAACGTGTTACAAGCCACCTTCACCTTGCCCCGTGTGTGGTGATTTGAAAACCCTTGCCGCTCCTTCCTTTTTGTTAGCTGCCCATCAAATGCAGGATTTTGCATTATGTTATATGGATGTTTATTTTAAATCATTCCTCTAAGTGCCCCAGTTTGCTTGTGATATTCTTTAGAAAAACAAAATCATATACCCCTAAGCTTGTGTCAAAACAAAGACATATACAGTATGTGTGTTGCCCTGATGGTTTGGGGAAGTAGCATATTTTAATCAATTTTTAAAAATGCATTTAGCTACCTGGCCTGTGGGTGTATAACAAAGCAATGAGTAACATTCATAGACAACAGAATAATATTCAGGAAAAACAATAAATTCACAATGCAGCATGCGGAGAGAAGTGCTAGGAGTGCTTGTCAAATCCATAGCCATTCATATCCCGAGCCCAGGGAAAATCCTACAATTTCAACTCTGTACCCTTGATGTTCCTGGCAAAGGAATGTTCCTGGCTTAGGAGAAAGAGCAAAGGAGAATAAATTAACCTGTAAAGAATAAATCACACCACCTGGCACACAGTAAGCCTGGTAGCTCATAAAATCACTTCATGTTGTGTAAATGTTAGTAACCTGTGGGGCTGAAGCCAGTGAGTCACTCAGGTATGTTTAAGGAAGCCACTCACTGCCCCCTGCATGCGCCATTCCAAGCCATAGCTTCCTCTTTTAGCCATTTAAAAAAAAAAAAGTCACCCTTTCCGACAAAGGCCTTTAAAATCCTAAACTGGTGGCTGCCACTGATGATTTTTAAGTGAAAAAAATCCACTCACCATCATATGGGATGTAAATTGAAGTCTTGTGGTTAATGCAAGAAACATGGGCAAAATTAATTCCCCAAGGAACACGGTCCTCTGAGCGCGTTCAGGACGAGGGGCTGGAATGGAGGAAAAGCAGAAGCACGGAGAGGCCACCCGCAGTGATCACACGTGGGATCTAACGTGAGGCCTGTGTGTGGACAGCAGGCTCTTGCTTCCGCAGCTCTTATCTCACTGACTCCTGGAGCAATTGCAGGTTCTCTGTGACACAGGGAGATGCCAGCAGCGTGCCAGATGTTATGACTAGTCCATTTCACAGTCACAACTCACTGGTTTATGTAATACGAGGTTATGTAACTGGCATCAAGGACTCGGGAATAAATTTAACGGACTCTTGGAAATTCGGAGAGGGGCCCGCATAACAACAATGGGGTCGGAGGGAGTCTGGGCAGATGCGGATTGGGTTTCAGAGGGGCGTCAGGCCAAGGGGCTGCTTTGCAAGGGAATCAGGCAGGGGGGTGGTAACACCTGATGCCAAGTGGAGTGGGGTCATTGATACCCCTGGAGGTCAACCAGAGATGAGGTGGGCCTGGAGCAAGTGCTGACAGTGGCTAGACAGCCCTTAGGGCCAACATTCCTGCTTCCTCATTCCTCCCAAACTAACCAGGGCTGGGTTCCAGAGCATAAACTCCAGAACCAGACTTCGCAACTGGCGAGAAATCACCATGAAAATGAATGCCATTTATGGAGCCCTCACTTTGTGCTGAGTGCCGGCTTTACGTGACTCACATGCTTAACCTGTGTGAAGGCAAGCCACCTCAGGGTCCAGTCCTGATCTGAAAATGCAGCAGATGCAGAGGCCTGGCAACCAAGTAGCCATTGAAAGTAATTTTAAGGCTAGCTTCATCCTCTCTTGAAAATAGAGAACACAATCATGCATGTTCTTTTTTAAAATCCTGCTGTCATTCTTACATTCATATTGACATCTCTCTCTCATCCTAAAGTTGCTCCTAAAATAACCCCCAACTCCAACTTCTGCAAATGCTCTCTCCAAAACAGGGAGCTCCCCTACTCCTCCCTCCTTTCCATCCCCATCTGTTGTTTTCTTCTGCACAAGGATTCCTCCACCCTTTCTGGTGTAAATTCTCAGCCTACACTTCTCCAGTTTTCCTTCTCACACCAGGCATACAGGAATCCCTACAAAACTCAGGGAACAATCGGACAAAAGAGGGGGGAATCAAAGGAAGTAAAGACAAAGAAGTCGATACAGTTAAAATATTTTTTAAAGGTGTATATTATCTCATTCATCTTTATTACCCCTCAGGAATGGGCGATCCTATTAGCTGGTCTGCATATAAATCACGGAAACCTGACTCCACAGCCCACCCCTTTGGCTGCTGTTTGACCCTGCCTTTTCCAGAAAGGAGCTGAAGGCTTAAGGCTGATCTCCACTCAAATAGTTGGGATCTGAAGCTGGAACTTTATTTCACTTCTCCCCCGATTTAAATTCTCAAGGGATTGTATAATTTACAAAAAAAAAAAAAAAAGAAAAAGAAAGAAAATTGACCAGAATGCTGTGTTTCAATAAAAAGAATACAGATTGGAAAGCAGCACTGAGGGGAAAATAGGTCCATCTGAGAGTAGAGAAGTATTCACATCAGGCTTTCCCGTGTCAGGACTGGGCTGCTCTTCCTTAATGTTTAGTGATGTAGCAGAGGAGTGAAATTTCTACCTTCAAATCCCATACTCAATACTAGAGAGGAAAAAAAAAAAAATACTGGAGAGTCATGGAACGTTCCAGTGATGGAGAAGGAAAACATATGATTCAAATTAATTTTTGAGGTCTTATCAGAATGTTCATTGGAATCATAATTGATAGAGTTTTTTAAGTTCCAGTTAATTTATTTGACATTTATTTAGCATCTTCTATGTATTAGGCACTATATGACATTGTAAGTTTCTTTGACAGTCCCTGAAAACATGTCTCTTTAAAGGGGAAGACTATAAATGTAGCAACAGACATTTGAGTAAATTGCTGAGAGTTCTAATAAAGGAGAAATGATATGTTGCTTAATGGAAATTAGTAAAAGCCTTGGGGAAAGGCTAGATGGGTCATGAAAGTCGGTAATATTTAGAAAGTCAGAAAAGGGGGTGGGAGGGCATTCTAGGTAGAGGGATGGCAAGAAACCTAAGGAAGTATGACCTTAAATTGACATTGTTGACATCGAGTTGACATGTCCCTTAAGTTGACATTGAGAGTTCACTGAGAGTTTCTACTAAGGGACTGATATATTAGATTGGGACATGATCAAGTGGATTGTAATGTAGAGAGATTAAATCAGAGAGGACACACCAGTAGTCCAGGCGTGGTTTGCTGTTGGCTTGTCCTGAGAGACAGAAAAGTCAGAAAGGATATGAGATGTTTCAAAGCAGGATCTGTAACATGGAGATGACCAAAGAAAGGAGAAAGAAGGATCTAACTCATCATCATAAAATAAAAACATAAGCATTTCATGAGAAGTGCCTGTATCTGATTAGGCATCATTTACATTTTGGTGACTTTTAAGAATATTTAACTATAATGCAGTGTTAGTTCAATGAGCAAAGAATAATATTTAAAACCAGCCTAATGTTCTCTTTTTGGATTCATGATTTGATTCTCCTTTCCCTCTCCTCCTGTTTTATGCGTGACAGCTTCTGCTGGATATGGTCGGGTCCCCGGATGAGGAGCTCCAGGAAGCTGCAGCTGGCTGTATTTCCAACATCCGCAGGCTGGCTCTTGCTTCAGAAAAGGCAAAATACATTTGAAACCTGAATAAACATTACAAACGACCAAATTTTACATGACACAGAACATGTCACTCCCATGGCCAGGAAGCCTAAATTGGGAAACTTTTATTAGCAAACCCTTTAACAGCAGACAAATGTCTGAAAGAAAATATGCATTGTAAGATGCAAAGGATGTTGTTCATCTCAAAATTACATGGGTACTTTTGTTCTATGTATGTTTTAGGGACATGCCATGTAATGAATTGAAAGTCAATAAATGTGTGATAATTTTCCAGGAATTTGAGATGAGCACACAGTCTGTATTTGTGAAGATTTTAATAAAAACATGTGACCCTCCCCTTGTGCAGCTTCGTGGTTATTCACGAATTCCTTCTGTTAAATCTATCTAACTGGCCTGTCATGATGCTTTTGTCTGCTCGATCACTTGTAACCCATGAGAGAGTTCTGAGGAGATGTGCTGATTTCATAAACTGTTATTAAATAGAATTTAGAGTTAAGCAGCTGGACTGGGGGGATCATCCCGAGGTCATTCCAAATTCGCCTAAATACTATCAAACATCTGAGAACATAATGTATAACCGTCACTGTAGCAGATAATGCTAATCACAAAAACATAAGTGGCGGTGATTTCTCTTTTTTACTTTCTGGACTCATCACGCATAAACACTGATAAGTTTTATTTCCCTCCCAGAATTCACCAACATTTTTATAGAAAGAATTAATTTATGCTGATGTAAGGATAATAGTACTTCACATAAAACTTCTGTGAGTTTCTGAACTTGTTTTCAGCACACAAAGTACTTTTTAAAAAGTGGCTACAAAGGTTAATAGCATTTTATCAGGTTATAGAAACATTAGAACCCACTTAAAAGAATCACATATGTAATCTCAGTGTGCTGAAATGTTTGGGAACTAACTGTTCCAACCACCTAAATAGTAGCCAAGAAAATAGCGAGTGCACACCAGGTTCCTGACGACAGTCTCACTTAGTGCTTTAAAGAGCAGGCAAACGGATTTTATTGAAAAATATCAAGGACTGTCTATATTTGTCATAATTTGGAGATCATAAACCTAATTGAATTAAATGTAAATAATTTGTGTGAAATGAAAAGGCTGTGCGGGAGGAAAATCATACCAGCGATAGATTCTCCAACAAAATATACGGCCTTTCCGAGAATTTTAACGTTTCATCAAACAAAAATTCATCTTCACTGTTTTTTAAGAGGGTTATAAAACAACAGTGGGAACAAGGGACTGTTATTAATGGTAATTAAGAATTGAATTTTAAAAATGGTTTAAATCCTATAACTTTCAACAGTAACTATTTCTAATGTTAATGTCACCATTTTAGTTGTTTCACTAACATTAAAAATGAGCCTAGAAACCTCAGATTATGACAGCCTCCGAAAGTTAGTAAGTATAGTACAATTACAATATCATTAAAGCAAGCTTCCACAGTTGTTTTAGGATTTTAATATATTATGGGAATTAGAGGGTCATGGAGTCAAGAGAAGCAACAGCAAAAAACATCAATGTCAAAAAAAGAATTGGAGTTGGCCTCTCCAGTGGCGCAAGGGGTTAAGATGCAACCTATGAAGCTGTCCTCAGCCTCTGCAGCATGAGTTTGATCCCCGGCCAGGGAGCTACCCACATGGCGCAGCAGACCTCTCCTGTCTCGCCCTCTGCTCCCCTCAGCAGTGCATTTCAGTCAGTCTGCCTGTTCTGTTCCCCACTCTGTCTCTGGTGAATCCTGTCACCCACGCCCCCACCTCTGGCCTGTACTCCAGTTCTTGTTTGCATAAATAAATAAGTCTTTAAAAAAATTGGATAAATGGTGGGAAAAGAGTGGAATTACCCTTCCCAATAGGCCAAATAGAAGGAAATTCTCCTCTCTGTGCAGTTATCAATCACATAAAATAAAGCAAAAGAAATGAAACAGATATCTTGAAACAGATAATGGAAATTAATGTGAAAATTGACCTGTGTGTTTCTAAGTAAGAATTTTCTTTTTAATTCTTAAACATTGGCAATGTTGTACCTTCAGAGTAAACAAATGATAGGCTAAATTTAAAGGTCAGTTTTTGGCTTCTGTGTGTGTGTGAACTGGCAGAAAATTCTGATCTTGCTACAAAAATGTCAAAGCCAATGAAAGTTCCCGAAGTTCCCTGAGACCAGTGGTGCAGAGAGTCACACCATTTCTCTGCCTCCACTGGCTGCAGGAGCACTCACTTTTCAATTGGCTGGTTTTTGTGAGATTTTTTTGGTGTTACGTTTATTTCGAGCTGTTTCAAGCTGGCAACATTAATCCCTTATATGCAGAGACAAGGTACTTCTCTAGGTTTTATTCTTCCCCAGTACAGCGTGGGGTGATAGCCAACTGTTATATTTTGAAAGGCATGTAAGGTGGAAGGAATTTCAACAGATATTCTTTGATCTTCCACTGTCTTGGTTTGCAAGGTTTCCTTTCAGAAACTAATATCATCCTGCTGTTTGTAGTAAATGTTCTTTTGCCACGATCAGGATGGCTTGCACTAAAATTAACTTGTTTCTTTTGAAGACTTTTAAAGCTCAGAAAGTGAATGGTAGGTCAGTTTCCTTAGGAGATGGCATTGTGAATCCTGTTATTTTAATAGAATCTAGGTGTTACCATTATACACCTCTGTAGAATTTGCATGGAATTGAGAGACTGCGATCCAGAATATCTGGAAAATTTATTTCCACTCAGGAAAATGAGAATTTCAGGCATTGATAAACAGACAACCGAGAGCCCCGAATAAATCCTTCCCTTTTCTTTTAGGTTTCAGTTAAAAGGATAAATAGAATTTTCCAAATAGCTGGAAATGTTTGATCTCATTCCATGGAAGAGAGGAATGGACTAGGATAGATACATCCATTCCTGTAATTCAGTGAAAACAATATGAAAACCCACATATTTAGGGACCACACTGTTACAGTGTGCCCAATGAGGAAAAAAATGTACTTAAGTGTACATGTACTTAGGTGTAGAAAGTGGAATTCCTTCCCTGAATGAGAACGGATTAGAAAGGGAACCAAATTTCGTATAATGCCACGATATGCCTGCAGGCGCGGCTCTCGATACTTCCCACCCACAATCCCACTTAAAATACAGGAGAACTGTTAAAATGGATTATCTCATATCAAACTTGGGCCTATCCAAATGGGCACGCTCATCCTACAAGGGCAATTTGGCAATACACACCAAGAGCTTTATGATTTGTGGGCCTTTGGAATATGCCCAAGGTTTTCTCTCCACTGGTGTTTACCACATCATTGTTTACAAGAGGTCAAAATGTCAAGAAAAATTGAGTTAATTCTATTATGGTTCGATCACATAATGAAAATGATATAGAATAATAGCTAATCATAAGGAAAAGTTCTCATAAATTGTTAAATTGCAAAACAGGTTCTGAAACAATACAGAGTATGAACATATTTTAAAAATATTATCTACACCTACCTTGTTACAATGAAGCAAAACCAAAGTACATATACCAAACAGTGATTATTTGTGCAAGTGGTTGTCTCTGAGGGTGGAATAAAAATAATTTTTGGTTTTTGTTTGCTCATCTGTGTTTTCTAATGTATTTAAACAATGAACATGAATTACTTTCTTTTTAAATAAAAACACTCCTGATGGATTTATTATTATTATTATTATTATTTGGAAATTTCTAAGACAGACATTCTTCCTAGTAATAACTATGAGAGATCTTCATCTTACTAATGGAATACACAACCCATACATCAAATAAATGAGTTTTTTTTTTTTTAACAAAATAAGAATTGTAGCTTCAATATTTAAAATACTAAAATATTTCAATTTACAAACCCACATTTGTTATAGTTTTCAACCACAACTAATAATAGTACAGTATAATTGAAGTAAACCGAAATGGCACATATATACATTCAGAATATTTCCTTATTTGGTTTTTGCTAAACAGCTGAATTCTGTTCCAAGAACATAGAAAGCAGACAAATAACTCAAGAGATCATTGATCGATTGCTTCATACCATGTTGTTGTTTTGAAAAGGGATGATTCTGATCCATTCATTTATGTACTCCATTATATATGCCTAAGACAAAAAATACCATGATTTATTAACTCTTTTTACATATCTTTACCTGAATAATTCTAATAGAAATATACTCTAGCCAAATGTGCCAGCCAATAAATATAGCGCAGCCTCATAGGCTTCTGCTCTCCTTTAAACTATTTTATTTTTCCTCCTCTGTGCCATTCCTTTATCGTCTATTGCTATGTTAATTTTCCTCTTTCCAGCGATTGTTTCCCTTCTTTCTCCTTTTTCCTCCATTCTAACTTCTGTGTCTCCCGTTTCCATTTTCTCTTATAAATGGTTTTTACATTTTCTGCCTCTTAAAATGTTTTATGCTTTAATTTCTAGAATTGCAACATGTGAAGTTACTATCTCAATATGTTTCTGATATACAATTGTCATGGCTGACTTGAAATCATGGAACAGATGGAATCCTTATATTCCCAATATATTATTTTCAAGTTTTCAAGTAAAAGTAATCTTTATATCTGTCAAGACAAAAGGGAGTTTCTTTTGCCAGCTCACCACCCTGATTTACTGGCGAATGAAGGACAGCCTGTGCAAATTACATAATGGGCCCATGATGTTTAGAGTTAAATTTTGTTATTATAGTTTAGATTTATGTCCTAATTTATTTCCTCATGGGAGGTATATTAGTGTTTATCAGTATGGTTCATATTGGGCTTGAAGAACAAACAATGTCAATATTTTATACTTTAGAGAATGAGTCCCTGATCAGAAAATGAACACTACCTCTCTGCTGTTAGACCATGTTAGGTCCTAGATTATCTCCAGCTCAGGGCTGCCCATTAGAAATATAAGACCAACTCACTGTGTAATTTAAAATTTTGAACTCAATATCACTAATCATCGGGAAAACGCAAATCAAAACCACAAGGAGATATCACCTCACACCTATTATTTTGAAAACCTAATGATTCCAATCTTTAATTATAAAGACAGGGTGGCTTGGGTCATCCTTTCCAGCAGTTGGGGGACATGAGATGCTCACCGTCTGGCTAGAGGGGAGCCTTTTCCAGCAGCTTCACAGCCACTGACTCATAGACAAAGAATCCCCTCAAGTTGCTCAGTCAGTTCAGTATATTTTTAATTCTGAATGAGCCAAGTTCTCCCAGTGTGTGATTCAGTGAGTGCAAATTAGGCATTTAAGAAGGTATAGTCATACTTTTGGAAAAATAGTCAGATCTTGTATCTGTGCCACTCATAGTACCAAAGTGGCCTAAAAAATGAACATAACTGTCGTAAGTTCCAAGTGAGATGTTTAGGTTGTGCTAACGGGAGAATGTGAGTTTTCTGCAATTCCTGTGTACAATGCAGCATTTTTAGAGAGAAAAAGCGGCTGAGAGCCTGTGAAAAAATTGTGCTGGAGCTGTGAAAAATATTTCTTTGGTGGCAACTGCTATAAAAATTTGCTCAATTTGCATTGTGGATGTAATCCAAATTTACATACAAATAGGCACACGAAGTCGGCAAGACTGGCTCCCTCCCTACTTGCAAATTCCACTCTCTGCTTGGGCACAGCCTCTGCCTCCCACCGTGTACCTCTCCATCCAGAGAAATGGCAGCCCCCACCCAACCCAGCCTTGCTTGAATGTCGACCACACTCTGGGAGGGTGGGGAGGGTGGGCCTCTCACTGTTAGACTCTGGTTTTGCTTTGAAGGGAAATGTATTGCTTTTTAAAGCTTTGATGGTCATTCCTAATCTTCTTTTGCAAGGTGTAAAACATTAAAGCACCACCTTAATTTTTCTGTCCTGTTTGAAGCGATAAACAGGTGGCGACATTGATTTAAAACAGAAGACAAACTAACACGTTATAATCTCCGAGGTCAACTCATTTGGATTATTCTCTTTAACTGAACTAATTATGAGCTGAAACAACAAACTAGAAGGTGCAGAGGACAGCAGTCTTTTCTCTCTGCCTCTCAGTACCGTGAATGTGCTCCTGCCCAGTCCTGTGGTCTGTCTTCTCAGATGTGCCCCTGTGCACAAAGAAGCTCAAATGGACTTGCCCTGCACACTGACTGTGTGAGATTTTAACTTCTTGAATAATAACATTAATACTTTCCTCAGAAAAGATATCTCTTATTTATGCAGCGAGGAGCAACCTCTGAGCAAGCAGGTGGCGCTCGTAGCCAGCTCAGCGGTAGAAGGTGGAGCTTCCACACTTCACGCCCTGAGCAGGGGCTGAAGGGAAAGAGCTGGGGCCTTGGCAGTTAAAATGTCTGGCACTCTGGCAGTTGAATGACTGGGAGGGGTGTGTCGGGGGAAGTCCACAGCTTGTCACATGCAGCTTCAGCTCGGACCTGCATCTCTGCTCAGTAGATTCTACAGAGGGTAGGAGAGACTTCTAGCATTTGGATATATGGCAGCCTGAAAACGCTCTCTCTCTCTCTCCTTTCCCTGTCTCCCTTCCTCCCTAGCAGCCTCCCTCCCTACCCCTTCCCGTCATACTCTCCTCCTTTTTCTGACTCCCACTGTAAAGAAATCTTGCCGATGTTTCTTACCATGTGTCTGCTTTTGGATCATCTACCGTGTTCTTGTTTTTGTTTTTTTTTTCTTTCCAAGAGTTTATTTTTTTAAATGATTTTTTATTGAGGTACTATTGGCTTATAACACTGTATATGATTCAAAGGTGTAGGATCACCCCCTTCAGGTGTTGTTACACACTACACCACACCAAGCCATCTATGGTCCTCCACCATTATCCAGTGGGCTCCCCCTGACCTCAGGTAGCACAGTCAAATTTCTAGAATTGGGACCGTATGGTATTTTTCTTTTTCTTTCTGGCTTATTTCGCTGAGTATGATCCCTTCCAGCTCCATCCATGCTGCTGCAAATTGCCTGAGTTTATCTTTTTGATTGCTGAGTAATATTCCATTGTGTATATATACCACATCTTCTTGATCCAGTCATCTATAGCAGTAATTTAGAAAGCCTAAATAAGGGACCAGGAAAAAGGCTAATTATAATAAAATCAAAATCAACAAGCAACTATAAACCAGAGACACACTACGGGGTGGGAGGAGGGAGTAGGATCAAAACAAGGGAGGTGGGTGGGAATTGTATGGGGACTATAACCAAGATGAAAATGCATACATTGTGCAAAAATGAAAAATGATGTAAAAAATATATAAAATTAAAAAATAATAAAAAATAAAAAACAGATTAAAAAATTTCTAGGATTGGTTATTGGTTTGGTTTTATTTGACCTTTTGTTTTGTTTCTCTGTATTTCACATATAAGTGACATCATCTGATATTTGTCTTTCTCTTTGTGACTTCATTTGCTTAGCATTATCCTCTCCAGTTCCAGCCATGTTGATGCAAATGGCAAGAGTTTATCTCTTGTTATAGCTAAGTAGTATTCCATTATGTGTGTGTATGTGTGTGTGTGTGTATGTGTATTACATCTCCCTATCCACTCATCTGTCTTTGGGTACTTAGGTTGTTTCCATAGCTATTGTAAATACTCCTGCAGAGAATATAGAAGTCCAAATATCTCTTCAAATTACTGATTTTGCATTCTTTGAGTAGGTGCCTAGGAGTAGAACTGCTGGATCATATGGTACATCTATTTAATAATTTGAGAAATCTCCATACTATTTTCTATAGAGATTGGATGAATCTGCATTCCCATCAACAGTGTATGAGTGTTCCTTTTTCTCCATCCTTACCAACACTTGTTTCTTGTTTTTTTTTATATGGACCAATTTACTGTACTGATTCATTGTTTCAACTAGTGTTCTAGTGGAATCTTTAGGGATTTCTGTGCATATTATGACTTCTGAAAATAGAGTTTTATTTCTCTCCCAATTTGGATTCCTTTTTATATCTTCCTTTTGCTTAATTGCTCTAGAACTTCAATGCTGTGTTGACAAGTATACCATAATCAAATGAGAGTTATTCTGGGGACACAAGAATGGTTCAAAAATCAACAAAAATTCGGGCCTTGCTGGTGGCGCAGCAGTTGAGCGCTGGGTTGTGAAGCTGCCCGAAGCCTCTGCAGCGCTGGTTCGATCCCCGGCTGCTCCCCGGCCACCGGAGGAGGGTCTCACATGGCACGCAGACCTCTCCTGCCGCCCGCTGCTCCCCTCAGCAGTGTACTTCAGTCCTTCTGCCTGCTCTGCTCCCCGCTCTGGCTCTGGTGAATTCTCTCACCCTCCTGTGCTTCTGACTGTACCCAGTGCTTGTATGTATGAAGAAAGAAAGAAAGAAAGAAAGAAAGAAAGAAAGAAAGAAAGAAAGAAAGAAAGAAAGAAAGAAAGAAAGAAAGAAAGAAAGAAAGAAAGAAAGAAAGAAAGAAAGAAAGAAAGAAAGAAAGAAAGAAAGAAAGAAAGAAAGAAAGAAAGAAAGAAAGAAAGACTTAATGGGTGCCAAAAATTGTGTTTAAAAAAAATCAACAAAAATTCAAAAATCAACAACATAAATCGCCATATCAACAAAAGGAAATATAGTGCATACAACTCTTGCTTTTCCAAAAGGCAGAATGGAAAAGATAGGAATAAAAAGTTCCAAGCTTGAGAATGTTCTCCAACCTGCCATGGTTTGTTGCAGCTATCCTGTAGGATAGCCTTGTTGCTATTACGTGCCTACTTATTCATTCAGACCAGGGCAGATTAGTAAAGGAGAGTTTATTCCTGTTTCTCTTCCACAGCACAAACTCCTTGAGCTAGGTATAGTACTAGCTCCATCCATAGCACACTAACTTGGCCATGTGGGTTGGATGAGATGGAGCCACTCATGTTCCAGTCTCTACATGACCCAAGTAAATCAGCATAAATACATATATTCACTTGGCTCTTCAAGGATGGACACACCAAAACCTAAGCCTATCTGTATTATTACCAAAACTGGTTCAATCAGCATGAAGCTCATACAATTCACTCAGTGACTTGAGGAACAGAAACTTCTCAGAATGATGTGGTATGAAGAGAGGAGATTTGGAATTGCTGTAGCCATTTTTCAGCCAGGAGGGAATCCAGCTGAGAAGAAAGCCAACATACAAAATAGGACACAGCCCGGATAATCTCAGAAAAATAGAATTCCAATCCTGATGAAATTTTACTTGAAGTTCACTCTATTTTGGACTTTTGGTTATAAAAATTAAAATTCTTTTTATTTTAAAAAACATTTTGAATTAGAATTTCTGCTACTTGCAGTTGAATGCATCTTATTTCCTGCTGATTATGGTGCCAGACAACAGTCTTGCAGAGAAATATATAAAATCCAGAACTGGTTATCTAGTCAAATGGTAACATAGTCAACAGTAGCTTGGTTTTTATTAATGCAGCTGATTAACTGCTTCCTGATGTCTTTCATGTCTACCATACACTATATTATCTTTCTCACTTTTGATGTGGTCCCTACACATTTATGCCCCTTCTTTTTGTTCATCCTTGGTGATCTGGCTGCACATCTTTCCTTGGTTCTCCAATTTGCCTTTCAGAACTTTGCACAGTTCTACTTTGCCAATTTGGCTGACTGTTCCCTGTCCTGCACTTTCCATACAGTTTGTTCACCTGCCAAAATTGTTTGTTTAAAGAGCATCCAGCTCTTCTGGCTCATTTCTTCCCATCAGGTTTTTTTTTTTTTCCAGTGCTTTAAACTTTGATTATTTTTTCTTCATCAGCTTCTTCCCTTTTCCTTAAGAAAGAAATGTTATTTTTTTATTACTTTCACAGGAGATTCACTGATTTTTTTAGTTCTATATTAACTAACATTATTGAAAATGTAATTAGAAATAAACTTTCCCTTATGATGCATTTTGTAGCAAGTAGTTATCTCCAGTGTACTTGAATGTGTGGCTGCCACATTCTGTACAGCAAATATTAGAGTAGCTAGAAACCTGTCTAATCACCACGTGCAGTTGTAGGTTACATGTCTTTATGTAATTCTGTGTGGGATGAAATAAAATAAAGCAGATGTAAATGTATGTTTATATTGTTTTCTTATCTTAAAGTCACTATGATAACCAGCTTTGAAAATTAAAAATTAAATCATCACCATAATTCCAGGAGCCAAAAAATGACTTAATTTTTCATAACTTCCCTCCTTTGCCTTCTCCCTCTGACTCTCACTCACACTGACATGATTTCCAGGTGTTCGTGGGAAGGAAAAAAAAAAAAAAAACAGAAGTTGTCTGCAAAATTCTGAGGGAAGAGAAATATCTGTTTAGTCAAAACAATTTAAGGATTATTTTGATTGTGGAAATATAGTCCTTAGGATTTGTGCAAAGGGTTCAGAGGGAGACAAAGAGAATTTAATGGCTCTATATAAGAGAAGTAAGAAACTGCAGTGAATTAACTATGAAAATGGCTGCAATTATTACCAATTTCACCCTTCTCCACCATATGGACACCACTTTGCAATGTGACTGTATAGCTCACGCCATCAAGTGCCATCAGTAACTTGCTTTGACCACAGGATGTAGCAGAAGAAATGGTGAACCTGTTGATGCTAAGGCTCAGGAAACCTTGTGTTCTTCTGCTTGTCTCTTGGAATCTGGCCCCACCTCCATGTGAACAAGCCCAGACTAGTCTACTAGAGGATGAGAGAAACTGCACAGAGCAGATTCAAGTCAACCCAGTTGTCCCAGTTACTAAAAGAAAAGTCAACCAGTAGTTGGAACAGATGCTTAGATGGCCAGCTGAGTCCAGTCCAAACTGCTGACCAGCAGAATCACAAGCCAAAGAAAGGGTCGTTTGGAATTTTTTGTTAAGCAACAAAAGCTAATTGATGAGATATTTAAATCTCAGAAGACAGCATCACCAGGGTGAAGACAGATTTGCTGGGAGTGGGGTGAGACTATGGGAAAGGAAAATAGGTGGTAGGATAAAAAGCACCACAAGGCAGGTGACATCACTGATTATGAGAATGGCTGGGAGACAGCTGAGATGTGGTAATTCAGAGTGTATGTTCTTCTATCCTGTGCTAAACCCCAAATCTTCAGCCAGCATCTCCTACTCATTTTGCCTTGGATGAGGGGTGCTTTTCAGAAGTCAAAGTAAAGGGATATTGTTACACAGCTAATATCCCAAGGGGGTGATGGGGAGAAGGAGAAAGGAAAGGTTGCAAAAGTGAAGCTTGAGAGAACGGAACACTTAGAGGAAACAAAGACCAGAATCATGAGGGTATTGGAAAAAATCTGTTCCACTCTGGAATTCCTGAAAATACCAGAGTGTTGTTTTTCACTCTATGTAGGTTCAAGCAAATTTTATCTAAATCTTAGTGGTTAAGGTTGATGGAGGAAAGAACAGAAAACCTAAAGGAGGCATTGCAGGACTAAAACCTGACTCACACAAGGAGGTGGGGGTAGATGGGGTTAATGTGACCATTGACTCAGCTGTAGAAATCCAGACTCTTAGGGCCAGTGCCTTATCATGAGGCATAAGGTCCAAGCAGGATCAGACCCTGTAGGGAGTATCTGGAGTACTGACCTGAGGGTAAAGATGGAGATTGGCTTATTTCGCTGAGCATGATCCCTTCCAGCTCCATCTATGTTGCTGCAAATTGCATGTGTTTATCTTTTTTGAATGCTGAGTAATATTCCATGGTGTATATGTACCACATCTTCTTGATCCAGTCATCTATTTTTGGGCATTTGGGCTGTTTCCAAAGCTTAGCTATTGTAAACAGTGCTGCTATAAATATAGGGGTGCAGGTGCTCTTTGGAATTAATGTTTCTGTGTCCTTTGGGTAAATTCCTAGGAGTGGAATTTCTGGATCATATGGATCATGCTCAGTGAAATAAGCCAGAAAGAAAAGAAAAATACCGGATAGTCTCACTCATAGCGGAAATCTAGAAAACCTAAATAAGGGACCAGTATAAAGACTAACTATAAGAAAGAAAAAATCAAAATCAACAAACAACTATGAACCAGAGACACACTATGGGGGTGGGGTGGGGAAAGGAGGGATTGGGGTCAAAATAAGGGGGTTGCAATTGTATGGGAAATATAAAAATAAAATAAAAAAAAGGCCTTCCTGGTGGCGCAGTGGTTGAGTGCCACACTGTGAAGCTGTCCGCAGCCTCTGCAGTGCTGGTTCGATCCCGGCCAGCCGGCGAGAATCCCACATGGCGCAGCAGACCTCTCCTGTCTCACCTGCTGCTCCCCTCAGCAGTGTATTTTGTCTGTCTGCCTGCTCTGTTACCCTCTCTGTCTCTGGTGACTCCTGTCACCCTCCCGCACATCTGGCCTGCACCCCGGTTCTTGTATAAAAAATAAATAAATCTTTAAAAAGAAATTAAAAAAAAAAAAAGATGGCGATTGGGCCCACCCTGGAATCTCCTGTCCCTTTCTAGTTTTGCCAAGTTATCCGACATCAGCAACAAGCAGGCCACTCCACTCTTTGACACCTCCCAAAGAGAAAAGGACCATATCAATGTCAGCACAGGCTGGGCAGCACTCCCACTGCTCACCTGTGCCTATGCAGGTGCTTCTTTTCACCAACTCTCTCTTCTGCAGGGCAGCAGCTTCTTGCCTGCCCACAACCTGTACCTGCCAGGACGCCTCTTCACTGACTTCCCTCAGCGGAGGCTGCTCTCCTCAAGGTCTCTCTCAGCAAACCTGTCCCCTTCAGGGCAGCTCTTCCTGCCTGCTGGTGTCTATGCAAGTGCCCTTCATTCTTCCGTCCCTTTCCCTAATAAACCTGCCCTTTAAATATAACCAATGTCTCTGTCTCGCGGAGAAACTTGCCTGGGAAACTTGCCGCGTGTCGCTGAAACGGGAGCTCTGGTGACACCTTTCCCAGAGTGACACTAAGGACCCCACACTCCAAACCCACAGACTCCAAAAACCCCAACAAGGTCACCTATACAGACCCACATAGACCGGAGAGAAATTTTAGCCATTAGGAGTTAACTTTAGGTTACACGGCATTTCTATCTACCATACATAAATAGTTTGTATTTTGTTTGGAAAGTGTAAAACACCAATTTATCTCTGGCAATAGTAAAAAAAGATTGTCATTGCTTCATTGATATTTCTTAATATATCTGGAATCGCTGAAGAAACCTGTTCATTGATCTTGGTAAAAAATCCTAATAACAGCAAAGCAAGTATGAAGTTAAAACTGAATTCCTGGATGTATTTAAGGTGAAGGGAGCAATGCAGACAAGCAGGAAAATCCAGAATATTTGGAGGAAAGAAACAGTTTAGTTTGGCTGATTATAGTGGGAGAATATTTTCAAATACCATGTGATGTATTTTTTTTCTCCTTAGTATATCTAGAGTTGGTTTCTTTGTTTGTTTGTTTGGTTAGTTAGTTGTTTTCAAAACTCTGCAGCCTTCTATCCATGAAGCCAAGAAATGAAAGATAATTTTTTACAAGACAAAATGCTACTGTAGGGCCTCCCCAGTGGCGCAGCGGTTGAGCGCTGGGTTGCGAAGCTGCCCGCAGCCTCTGCAGCACCGGTTCAATCCCTGACCACTGGACGAGGGTCCCACATGGTGAGCAGACCTCTCCTGCCGCCCGCTGCTCCCCTCAGCAGTGTACTTCGTCAGTCTGCCTGTTCTGCTCCCCGCTCTGGCTCTGGTGAATTCTGTCACCCTCCCGTGCTTCTGACTGTACCCAGTGCTTGTATAAATAAAAAAAGAAAAGAAAAGAAAAGAAAAGAAAAGAAAAGAAAAGAAAAGAAAAGAAAAGAAAAGAAAAGAAAAGAAAAGAATGCTACCCTAAATAAAGGAGTCCTTGCTCAGTTTGGAGTTTCAATTTGGATTTTAAAAATAAAGTTCATAGGTAAATAACAGTCTCCAAAAAAAATCAGACTTTTAAGGATTAAGAGGTTTTCTCAGACTTTGTACGCAGAGTTTATAAAGGAGAAAAAGATTCCAGAAAATTCCTGCTACACAGAGGAGATAGGAAGAGATACCTGGGCTTGTAAGGAGGAGAGGAAGAGAAGGTGCCTGTGAATATGTGGCCTTCTTGGGAATTTGAGGGAAATAAAAAATATCAGATATGGCCAGAAGGTGTCAAAGCTCTCAGAGAAGTCCACGTTTCAGCAAAACACCGTGGCCAGCTCAGCTGGGGATGTCTAAGCTAGTGAGCTCAAGGTGACTCACAAGTCCTCACCACAGGCTGTGTGGCACAGTCAGAAGGTCCCTAAGGGGACTGCCCACACTGAGAAGACTACCTGAGATTCCTGAGGAAGGCAGCAGTGGGGGAACCTCTTAACTACGATTCACGACCCCTATAGGCATTAGCACAGGTGCTAGTACAACCCCCCAAACACCAACCACAGGTCAGCAGCCACTTTTCCAGGATGCCCAGTGACGGCAAAAGTCCAAACTCCTACTTTGTGATGAAGCAAAGGAAGTTGGTGATGAGGGAGCAGCAGAACAACATAATTTACCTGCTGGTTCCTTTGATTCCCTGCCAACAGGTGCCAAGACAGAAGGAAGTATGGGAGAGTAGAACATTCAAGGAGGGGAAGAGCTCTGAAATTTATAATAGTTAATGCAAAGGAAAGCTCTCCAAGGAGGCTAAACACTTAATTGGCAAAATCACATTTTTCAACCACGAAGACTCTCACACACAATGGAATACCATTCTGCGATAAAGATGAACGCTGCCATTTGTGACAACATGGATGGAACAGGAGGGGATAATGCTAAGTAAAGTAAGTCAGAAGGAGAAAGACACAAAGTACATGGTTTCATTTATATGTGAACTAGACAACCAAGACAAAGGATTAGTCAAGACCAAACAAATATAAAACTTTACCAATCTATAAGTAAAATTAAGGGTAACAGAGGGGTTGGCCGAGGGTGGAGAGCAAAGTGTGGAATGGAAACAATGGACTATGCATGCCTTACTGGTGGGAGTGGGGGATGACATGCATCTGAGAAGAGGTATCTGAACCTATATCTCTTAATGCCATACAGTGCTATAAAACAACATTAGCTTAATAAAATTTAAAAATCCAATAACTGATCATGTACAAAGTACCACTCAACAAAACACAATACAATAAAATTACACACGCAATCAATAACTAAAGATAACCAAGCAACCATATACTCAGAAATTTAAAAATCCACTTCTAAATAATTCATGGCATAAGAAGACATCACTGAAAATTCTCAAGCAGAAATGATTGACAGTTTAAACACCACATATTCAAAACTCACACAGGATATTTTCCAGGGAAAAATCTTTCTGAGCAAACTGGAGCTAAGCTTTTTCTGACAGAATATTTTGATCCAAAATGTTGACAATGATAGAGAAATTTGCTAAAACACATTACCTCTTCCATATACATTGGGAAAACTGTCATTATTCTTTCTTTCCCTGGTTGTTTTCATGAACTCTCAGCTAGAGTCCATATGCTGTTCATTTTGTCTTTATTAGGCATTTTTGTAGCAATCTTTATTGGAATAACCAGTCCAGCAATGGTCAGTCTTTCTGCACTGCCACCTACAGAGGAATATTTTCCTTATTCTGTTAGGTAGCTATTGGAAGAGTCTGTTACTCTCCTCTTGAACCACTTCACAAAGAAATCCAAATTGACCTAGGTATTGCCAACCTCATTTTCTGCTTGTGAGCTCTGTCATTAGCTTCACAACTCTGCACATTGGTAACCTCCTCTTGTTAAAGCATCTTCATATACGAATTCTTAAATCTATAGAGATGAGAGACATTTGTTCAAAGCCACGCAACACTTTCTGTCAAGCAGTAACTCAACTGAATTGCATGCTCAGCCTGGTACAAGGAATAAGGAAGAAAGAAAGGAACATTTCGGTTTGTGCCCTGTTTAAAGAGGGTATGCAGAGTCTTTCACTTGACTTGTCTAAAGGGGAAGATAATAAATTCAAATAAGGAAGATGATTAGAATGACAGCAGCTTTCAAGTGTATTATAAAAATAACATTATTATTTAAAATTGATTTCTTCTCATGGGTATTTTAAGATGGACATACTTATATAGATCATCTGTTATGGGATTTTACAAATGGCTGTATAAAGGAAAATCCATTTCAGTTTCCTTTGACTTCATTCTAGATCACAGTGTTGGCACTTTCACAGAACAAAGGATGGACTTCCCTAAGCATGTTTCATGACAATAATTTTCATTTTATTTTGGTTGGCTAGATGTATATTGCCTCTCCAAGACCTCAATTATATAACCTGGGATTTCCACATAGTTTTTGACAGAAAAGTAGAACAAAAATAAGTTATGCAGACAAAATTTGAAACACATGATATGGAATTGAAAGGACTTCGTTGAAAAAGTTGTCTGACTTAGTGGTAATCAAATCTTGAAATAGATTTCTTCTTAAACAAGCAAAAAGTTCAGAGCATTTGGCTATGGATCGCTGTTTTTTCAAGTCTGAAAATGTTATATAGCTCCATCTCTGGTCTATAGTATATTTACAGCTGAACTTTGAAACTGATGCCGTAAACATCAAACTCTTCTTCCAATCTTGAGTTATATTCTCCATTAAGCAGCATCTGCAAGACTCTGGCTCCAGCCTCACAGAGAGCAAACAAGGTTTTGTAAACTTCATGGAAAAGAACAAGATTTTGAAAACCAAGAATTGTTGTAACAGATGTTCTGCCTTTGTCATTCCAATAGGGTTAAGCTGCTTTAATCTTCTAAGCAAAAGCACCAACTTATATTAAATGCTTATTTGGTATCTATTATTTCATACTTTGTAGGCTCACTCTATTTTGGGGTCATAGATGCTTATGAACATCTGAAAGTCATGGATCTACAATATTCTCAAAACTTTGACTGTCACTTTAGTCATAAATTCTCAGACCCATAAACTCATCACAGACTCCAGTTAAGAATCCCAACATTGGGCCTCCCCTGGTGGCGCAGGCTGTTGAGCGCAGTGCTGTGAAGCTGTCCACAGCCTCTGCAGCGCTGGTTCGATCCCGGCCGGCTGGCGAGGGTCCTACATGGCGCAGCAGACCTCTCCTGTCACCCCCGCTGCTCCCCTCAGCAGTGTATTTCAGTCAATCTACCTGTTCTGCTCCCCACTCTGTCTCTGGTGAATCCTCTCACCCTCCTGCACATCTGACCTGTACCCCAGTTCTTGTATGCATGAATAAATAAATCTTTAAAAAAAAAGAATCCTAACATTTAGGAATCTGAGAATGTAAAATCTGTAGAAAATGAGACAATGTTGTTATTTCTTTAACTCTTGGAGTACAAGGTCCTCTTAATGAATATTGGCTGTACATAGGGATCATCCATTTTAGATAAAAATATTAAAACAATTGATGAGGATTTTTAAGGAAAAAAATTAATTATTAGAGGGATTTTACTATTAGTAATCTTTCTATCAAAAATGTGCATTCTACAAAGTGCATAGCTAAAGTGTTACGTCAGATTCCATGTCTGAATGGTTTTATTTTTTCTTATTTCTTCTAGTAGATTAGAAAATCTTGATTCACAATTATAGGTCATCAGAACTGGCAGAAAATTTTGTCAGAGTGTTTTATGGCTCTGACAAGTGGTTCTGGATATTTGGATTGAAATTATGAAGGAATTTCCAACTAAGGACAGCTTTCAGAGTTCTATCAAAGACTAAATCAAGGAACATGTCACACTTAAAAGCTAGACTGTTGTATGTTCCAAGTTGGGTGTTGGGGCAAATAGTTACTATTTATTGGTTCTGTTTGATTCTGGATAGCTTTCCTACTCCTGGTACAGCACATGGATGTGGCTTTATAAAGTCCCCAATATGATGTCACTATTTTTCTCTAACGAAGATTGAAATTTGAGCATTTGGTGTTTGAAAGAAGTCATAAACTTATAGTGCACCACAAGAAATTCTCATATTGTCAACATTAAAAATTGTCGGTTTTGACTCAACTGATAGAATCAGACTATTAATGAAACCAACTCCTCTATGCTTCCTTTTCTTTATATCACTACCTGAGTCCTTTAACATGTCTTTTAGTTCTCCTTGTATGAACCCTTTACTTCCTTTGATTAATTCCCTTAGTTATATTTAATTATTTTTGAAGCAATTATACATCATGTTATTTTTTTGATTTCTTGTGTTTCTAATTGGTTGGTTGTACACAAAAAGCTACAGATTTTGTATAATGATTTTGTAAACTTCCACTTTACCATTTCACCTATTAATGAACTGCATAAGATGCCTGAAGAAGAGTTCAGGGTAACAGTATAATGATATTTGCTGAACTAAAAAAAAAGAAAAAGAAGAAGAAGAAAAGAAAATAGAGGGTGATATAAAACAGGAATAGAATGAAGACAGAAAATATGAAGCAGTTACAATTCAGGTCCAACTCAATTGGGAACTGAGGAAAGATGATATGATGAAATCAAATGTTGGAAAGACAGAATTTTTAAACAAAATGGAAGACCGATGTTGCAAAATTTTGTTAGCATTAATCTGCTAGATATGAGAGATTATGAAGGAAGGAATTAGCTCCTATGTTCTACTGTCCCTTTTCTATTTAATCCAGGACAGTTAAATACTTTGGGATAAGGATAAATTATAATCTATTCAAGGAAGTTAAGAAAATGCATTTCACTAGGAGTGCATTTCAAAGGAAGCAGTTACTCTGTACCATAATATATTACTGGTCACTGAAATGACCATGAGATAAATATGTGTGCTAATTAGCTACTGATACACTAATTAGGCACAATAAAATTTGTAAAAAATTTGAAAATCAACTTTGAGATGCTATTTTATCAAATTTTATTTACTTGGTTTTAAGCAATAAAGCAGATGTTTGGCAGAACATTATTCAAATAATGAGCCTGGCATCTTCCTAATGGCTAAATACCACAGTTCCTTTGGTCTTCTAAATTTCAGCTCAGTGTTCCTTTAAATTATCTCACATAATATGTAAACTCAAATCTAAGTGGTTCTTAGACCTTTTAGCATTTCAAAATTTAGTCTGTTTTAAAAATTTGGCAAAAATACTTCAAAATGACTCCATGATATTTAGTGAAACTGTCACGTTATTTTGAAGACTTGGAATACAGATGAGTATCTATGTAAATGCTGAAATTGCTTTCTCTTTGGGTAAATTAATTAGAGAAACACAAGAAGGACTTACTAATAAGTTCTTATAACTTAGTCTATGTCTTCCATCTAGGATACAAAAAAAAAAAAATAGGAATCTGACTCTGTGATATGTGGTAGTGTTTTAAAATCTGACATAACCAAGATAATAAGAAATTGCAAACTACGCATGATTTTAAAAAATGATTAGCTATCATTTTTTCCACATTAAAGAGTACTTTTCTGTAAGTGTTATATAGATGTGGTATTGGAGCATCAGTATATTTTTTAGACAAGAACATTTTTGTACTTGAAGAAAACTTAGAGGTCACTTTATTTAGCCTCTCAATTTATAGAGCTGGAAGGTAATCCTCAAATAAATTGAAGCGATTTGCCCAAAATCATGCAGCAATTTAAGCATCATCATGATAATATCTAATACTTATGTAATTTACACAGCATTTTACATTTACTATGTCCATTAATTTTAGTGACAACTTTGTTAAAGTATGCAGCACAGTTTTCATCATAATTTTTTAGATGAGTAAAACAAGGTACAAGAATGTTAAATAATTTATCCAACATCACAAAACTCCAAAGGGACACAACATACCACTACATCATTCTACCTCTTCACGACATCAAATCAGCCCAGCTATGCAAGTTAAATCCATGGTGAGCTGCTGCTATGCACCCGTCAAAATCAGAATGTCTAAACTGAAGGAAAAAACGTTGACCTTACCATGTGCTGATGAAGATGTGGGGGGAAGGGAACTGTCATAGTCTGCTGTGGCATGCGACATGGGTTAGCAGCTTTGGATCACAGTTTGGCAGTTTCTTTAAAAGTCAAGCATATACCTACCCAAAGGTCCAACCTTTTCAATCCAGGGTATTTACCCAAGATAAGAGAAGAGCTGGGGTTCATACAAAGGCATGGACCTGACTTACAGCAGCTTTCTGTCCTAGCCCCGAATTAGAAACTCAGCAACTTAGAAGGTTCTCAAAAGTCATGCTGATTGAAATAAGTCAACAAGAGTGAGTATGTATTTATAATTAGGGTATCACAACGATACACTGTCTCAAATAAGCCTCACCTCAAACTTAGTAGGATCCACAAGTGTTTAGGAGTTTATTGCTTCTCCCTCTCTCTCTCTCTCTCTCTCTCTCTCTCTCACACACACACACACACACACACACACACACACATAAAATCAGTGTTTTTGCATTCTTTGGATACCTAGGAGTTGTCATCTCTGGGCTCAATTTATAAGTTCACCTTTATCATAGGTGTATATGTCTGGGAAAATACGGTCTACACAGAGTTCTGTGCTAACCACGATTTCAAGCATTCATTGGGTGTCTTGAAACGTACCCCCCTCAGATAAGAAGAAATTGCTGCAGTTACCACAGCTCCTTCTAGACATTAGGGAGGAACTGAGGTGCTGAGGAGTCTGTGGCTTCTAGGATCTCGCTCACCAAACAAGGCAGTGATTTCAGGAAGCAAAGGCTCTCCTTGGGGCCAGCCTGGGAGCAGGGTTCTGAGCTGCACGTCTCACAGACGTTTTGTGAAAACTATCCCCAGGAGCTTGTGAGTTTCTTCCACATTTTAAAGGGCCTGTTAACACTGAGCCACATGAAAAAATAATAATACTCTGGAGGGATTTTCCCCCCTCCATGATGTGATTAACATCTGTAACTACTCAAATTATGCTCCAATGAGGAAAACTTAAACAAGAAAGGTTCTCTTGAACATTAAAAGAATCGACTTGTTTTGTAATCTGTGCTTTTATTTCCAAAAGTCCTTTTATTCCTGTCTGATTCTGCAGGATCCTCTGGTGCTTCTTCGCAGCCTGCATACTTTGATGTTTGTATCAACCTTATTGGTGGATGGTCACAAGTTTTGAAGTATTTTGAAAGCGATTCTTGCTGCTAATAGCAGAGACACATGCACTTTGTATGTCAATCCTTTGATGATGAAAATATCTGACAGGATTTGGACACTCACACTTTTGCTTATAGTTATTCTGCCAGGTTTCATCATCTGAATTTGGCAGTTGGTCTTTTTTCTATCTTTCTTTTCTTTCCTTTTAGAATTTTTTTTCTTTCCTTTGATCTCGGTATGCTCTTACAACGAATTTTAATTTAATAGTCACCTAAACAAAAGGAAAGCTACTCAAAGTTAGCAAAAAGAGGCAGCAAGGCATTTACTAGAAAAATCTTCAACTTGAAGTCAGACAGGCCCTAGTCAGATTTTATGACTGCAAGAAGCCACCTACCTCCTAAGGGTATCTTAGATTCCTCAATCATAAAGTGGAGCCATCAGAGGTGGGATTTCTAAAATGTGTTTAATATATGAAAATCTTTAAGAAAAAGTAGAACCTCAATGTTGACTCAAAATGTTTTCTAACTTGGACCTCCCCGGTTCGATGTCCCCCCCCCATCCCCCCGCTGCTCCCCGGCCACCCGGAGGAGGGTCCCACATGGCGCTCAGACCTCTCCTGCCGCCCGCTGCTCCCCTCAGCAGTGTACTTCGGTCCTTCTGCCTGCTCTGCTCCCCGCTCTGGCTCTGGTGAATTCTCTCACCCTCCCGCGCTTCTGACTGTACCCAGTGCTTGCATAAATAAATAAATAAAATAAAATTAAAAAAATGTTTTAAAAAAATGTTTTTTTAAAAAAAGTTTTCTAACTTCATATTAGTGAGCTATGTACAAACATAAAATTAGATAGAGATTCTTTTTGCTTATACTTCTTATACCAAGTAACCTACTTGGTATATTGTATGAGTCAATTGTATGAATCAACTACTACTAAAATAATAATGCTACTACTAAATAATAAAATAATGTTGCAGAACAGAGAACTCCAGAAGTCTGTCCTTTACAAGCTCCATGTATTTGGCTGATCTTAGCTGGGCTGGGTGGGTGAGGATTTGCACCAAGTTACAAATAGATTCAGTTTGCACCCTCCCACTTCAGCTCCCCACCACACACCCCCTTACTATCTGGGATAGTATGTTACTTGGAGCATGAGGTTTTTTTTCACTTTTTTAAATTTTTTACACCACTGTTCATTTTTAAGCAATATTTGCTTCCCCCCACCCCAGGTGTAGTCCCCATACAGTTTCCTTCCCCAAGGCACCTGTGCACCATCACCTCAGTCCCCTGTGCTCCTCCCTCCCTCCCTGGGATCCCTCTCCCTCCTCCTCCCCTGCAGGATGTCTCTGGTTTATAAGTGTCTGTTTTGTTGTGTTTTGTACTGTTATTATTTTTTACACTGATGTCTTATTTGGTTCCCCTATATTCCTGCTATAAGTGAAACCATCCGATATTTTTCTTTTTCCTTCTGGCTTATTTCACTGAGCATAATTCCCTCTAGTGGAGCATGAGTTTTTTGGTGTTTTTTTTTTTTTTAATGACATATCATGGAAGTGCAGAAGCCACGCCAAATCCTGCGCACTTATTTATCTTCTCTTCTAGTGTCATGTTCATTAATATTCTCGCCAAGTCCAGTCTGGATAGGGCAGGGAAACATACTCTAGTGCAGGTACTGCCAAGTCCCCTGGCAAAGGGCAGGGAGGTATAAATCTGCAAAGGGAGGAAGTGTAGAATTGGGATCAATAATTCAATCATCACAGTCTCTCTTGGAGTGTAATTACTTCTTTTGTGCGTTGTAACCCCCAATACTTACCAGAAGCTTCATCCAATCATGGCCTCGGGCTTAAAGTGCAGGACCTGCACTCCGCATTTGGACCAGATGTGGCTTTTCTTGATCCCTATCCTTATAAACTAAAACAAAAACAATTCTGTCACCCTACACACCTAGAAATCACAGAGAATCAGGAATAGGAGTAGCAGTGAACACTACTTTTTTTTTTTTTTTAAAGCAGTGAACACTATTAACTGGAAAAAAAGGGAAGACTAAGGAGCATAAGTGGTCCCTGGTCCACAGGGACCCTGAAATCCCATTTTGAAAATATTGATTAGTCACTCCTCCCTCCAGGAACCTTCCCTGATTTGGTCCTGGCTCTGCTCCCTGTTGATGTCCCACCTCATTGTTGCTCATGACTTTCCTGCCCAAGGCATGACCTTTTTCTGTCATCCTTCCTGGTCACGTCGGAAGGGATTATGGAGAATACTGTCACCTACTTCCTACCTGTAGAAAGCTGGGTGAGCCCAGAATACTTCTAGCTTCTCAAGGTCAATCTTGTTTAGTCTAGCATGGCAGTGCTTTTGCCACAGAGCTCCCAGAAGCCTATTGTTTTTTAATGCAGTTAATTACAGGCAAACTCCGGGTGCCAAAAACCATACTTGTCATTTTGTGAGGTGTGTCCTGATAGTTACAAACACCTTCATTACATCTGGCAGTCATTTTGTGCAGGCAAAGTACCTACTACTGAAGTTTCTCTTTTTTTTTTTTAAGATTTATTTATTTTTATACAAGAATTGGGGTACAGGCCAGAGATGCGGGGTGGGGGGGAGAGGATACACTAGAGACAGAGCGGGGAACAGAACAGGCAGACGGACTGAAGACACTGCTGAGGGGAGCAGAGGGCGAGACAGGAGAGGTCTGTCCCACCATGTGGGTTTCTCCCTGGCTGGCCAGGAATCAAACTCGTTCTGCAGATTGCTTCATAGGTTGCGTCTTAACCCCTGCACCACCAGGGAGGCCCTGAGGTTTCTCTTAATGAAGCTGTCTGGATTCTGTTATTTCTCTGCGGCTGCTAAAAGACCTACTGGTCTTTCAAATACAAGGTATTGTTCAACTTTAACTTTTTAAAAATTTTTTAAATTATTTTTTTATTTTTATTTTTTTAGATTTATTTATTCATGCATATAAGAAACCGGCATTTAGGCCAGATGCGTGGGAGGGTGAGAGGATTCACCAGAGACAGAACGGGGAGCAAAACAGGCAGACTGGCTGAAATACACTGCTGAGGGGAGCAGTGGGCACAACAAGAGAGGTCTGCCGTGCAGTGTGGGATTCTCGCTGGCCAGCAGGTATCAAACTGGCGCTGCAGAGGCTGTGGACAGCTTCACAGTGCTGCGCTCAACCGTCTGTGCCACTAGGAGAGGCCCATCAACTTTAACTTTTTTTTTTAAAGATTTATTTATTTATTTATACAAGCACTGGGTACAGTCAGATGCGCAGGAGGGTGACAGAATTCACCAGAGCCAGAGTGGGGAGCAGAACAGGCAGAAGGACCGAAGTACACTGCTGAGGGGAGCAGTGGGTGGCAGGAGAGGTCTGCGCGCCATGTGGGACCCTCGCCCTGTGGCCGGGGAACGAACCGGCACTGCAGAGGCTGCGGGCAGCCTCCCAGCCCAGCGCTCAACCACTGCGCCACAGGGAGGCCCCAACTTTAACTTTTATTGGAAATTACAAACAGTTTTGTTCATCAACCCTACAGCTTCCGGGAAACCTAGGCTTTCCACATTCCCTCTCCATTTTGTTTGTAAGCTGGTCAATTCTTTTCTGAGTTCATCACTTCCTTGTGCCTTTCCAGATGCAGGGAACGGTAGCCCATTCACATGATCAGCACCAATTCAAGCTCATTATCCAAGGCCACAAGTTCATCAGGTCCACGCCATTTGCCTTCTATGTTGTTAAAAGTGGTCGTTTCGCCAGTGTTTCACATCCTCATAATGCAGGCTGCCTTTCTTCCAGCTTCTTCTAATGTTCTACCTTCTTTAGTAAGACGGGAATTAAAGTCTCAGGACACAAGGCTGTAGGGTTCTATAATAAAGAGTGAGTGGAAAATTGGGACAAATAATCCAATTTGCCACACTTATAAATCAACACATTTGTAAATTTGTAAACAAGATACTCATCAAAACAACAAAACTCAAAGAAGAAAAATTAACAAGGTAACATTTCGCTTAAAATAAATCACAGCACAAATATTAATATTGCAACAGGGTGGTCCCCAGGAAAGGGGGAGGTTCCCTGCCCCACCCAAGGGAGGGTGGAGCTGAGCAGTAAGAGGAGAAGCTGCAGAAGAGACTGAGGAAGGAAGGAAGCAGGATGGAGCCAGGAGACCTGGAGGAGGCGCATGGAGCCTAGAGACATGTGAAGAAACTGAGCTTGTCTTTTGGTCGTGGACTGGGTGACACAGATGTGGGTGAGACCCGTGGGGAGGTGACAATGGCAGCTTTTATCTGGATGTTGATTTTGCTCTTTTCCTTCCGGGCTTGTCCAGTTGTTTGTGACCCTTTTCTGTGGGTCCCCACTGGAAGATGCTTTAGACTTGTGGCAGGCTTTGGGGCCTTGCTCTGGGCCGACCCCATATGGATGGAGTTTTACCCACAAGGGGATGGGTAACTTTGGGTGCTTCATTTAGAAACTAGACTCTTTGCCTTACCTGTATTGTTTCCTAGTTTAATTAAAGTTCCTTCCCATTAAAGTCTCCTATGTTTTGTGTTGATGCGGCGGATGGCAGAACCCATTTAGAATAGGCAGGTTTGCGGGGCTTGGGCTGCCCCTCTCCCTGTCCTATAACAATATGACACTGCTACATGTTTGCCCTTTAGAGTACCACCTTCCTACCACATGCCAGGCCAGGACAGAAGTCTCTTAGCCTGTTGTTAACTTGAATTCCTGCAAAGTCATTGCTCATTTCATATAATGTGAATTATTTTGGCCTCTACTTGGCATGCATTGCCATTTGCGTATTAAGACTGCCTTTATTCCTTTCTAATCAGTCTACCTCAATGAAAGTAGTATAAAGGGATAGTGTGTGAGTCTTTGGCTATAAGTGTGATTCTAAGATAAACTTTCTGGTGATCCAAAATGTGCTTGTGTGTTCCAGATTGTTCTCAGCTTTCTGATAGTGATATTATTAGCTAGGGAAGACTGAAGTACCCCTTTTGGGCCCCCATTATGTGTGGGGAGCCACACAGACATTGTCGACACCAGAGTCAATGCTGTGTCTGGGCCAGCCCTTGTGGTGCTTATTATGACTGCAAGACACATATCAGCAGCAATGATCTGGGAACTTGGGGGTGGGGGAGAGGAATTTATTTCTCATAGTTACGTATGGTACAAGTCACAGCCAAGGGCCTCGGCCTCCCAGAGAGGCAGAGAAACGCGGAGTACCCAGACCTGGGCTCTGCCTTGAGAGTGTCTGATGGGGTTTTGCTGGTTCAACTCTTTATTGAAGAATTTAAAGACTAAGCAGAAATTAGGATGTGGAAGCAAAAGCAAGGTTGGTTAAACGGTCAATTATCTAGGTCACCTAGAGCTTCTCCAAAGGGAAATTCCATGGGCTAGGGGTGTCTTGGTTCTTTATCTAGTTGTTTTGCTAGTAAACTGGCAATATGTTCTTTCTAGATGGGTGTTTTTGAAATGGATGCTTAATGTCACGCACTCATTACCACCCAAAATGCTTATTGTCCAACACTTATACTACATGGTGTTAAATATTTTAATGACATTTTTTGCTATGAAAACACAAACATTTCAAAATATGACCACTCATGTACTACTGAGAATATGATCTGTCGATCCCCAAGCTGAAAACATTGATCTGAAGAATTAATAGGGGTTTTAAATGACATGACACTGTTTAAAGAGCTTAACACAATACTTGAGTAAGAGCTCAATAATTTTTAGTTTCATTCCCTTCCTTTTTCACTTTATAGATTAGAATTTCATAGTCCACTGTGAGCATTAATTTGTTCAGTTCTGCCTTCAGGTGGAACATCTGTATAAATCTAGCTTCGGGAATATTTTTAAACTGAGAGATTTTCCATCTGTTTTGGAGTTCTAGCCATCCACATTATCCTCACTTGAGCTCTTAATGATAGATGTGTGATGGAAACAAGACGTTTTAATGTGTAAGAACTCATAGTCTCCCCATTCCTGTCTGTACAGATTTGACCCCTCCTCCACCATTTTAGGAATTCTTTCTCTGCCAATCTAGTTCTTGGCATTTTTGTAAAACAAAATTTGGAGAAAGGGAGAGCAACCAAGCCAGAGATGCCTGAAGAAAAGGGAAAGACTTTCTGCTTTCTGGGTCAGCCTTGGGTTCTTTTTTTGTGGAGAATCCAGGTAATGAGCAAAGCAGAAATGAAAGTATAAAAAGAAGCTCAATTCTAAATTGAACCAAATAAGAAAAAAGCTTGAAGCAAGGGCAGAGGAAGAAGACAGAAAAGCCATAAAAGGTGGCTGTCACGAGAGTTTGGAAAGTTTGGGGAGACTGGAACAAAGATGTATGAAAGATGAGAAATGATATTTTAGAAAGTATTGAGGGTTACAGCACAGCTCACCTTAAAGGTTTGGAGAAATACAAATTAAATACTAAATTTACTTTTTGGTTACTTAGGCTAAAGAATATATTTCTTCAAAAGGAATACCATGTTCAAAATAATTCATCTGAATACCCTCCATCCTCCAGAAATAAACATACTTTAAATTTGGATCCTATACAGTCATTCTTAACCAGTCAACATCAGGATTACATAGGGTTAGTCTTGATCACACTTAAAATCTAACCTGGAAAAGGGAAATATTCAATTCTAGCCTATTCAATCCATCCTGTCTTGCCTAAGGGGCTAATAAATCATAAGGAAAAAGAAAAATATCAGCTAATAGGAATATAGGGGAACCAAATAAGGGACCAGAAAAGAAAAAAGAGAAAACTATCAGGCATCTATAAATTGGAAATATTCAGCTGGGGAGGAGGAGTAAGAGGGACTAGAACAGTGGTTGGAAGAGCAAAAGAGACAATGGTGATGGTTCACAGGTGACTTAGTGGTGGGAATTTTACGGGGACTATACCTGAGATGAGAAATCAAACAATGTACAAAAATGAACAATGAGGTATATATATATATATATATATATATATATATATATATATATATATATATATTTTTAAGGATCAGGGCTAAGGACGGTAGGGAGCACACTAGAAACCACATGTGAAAGTCATAACCAGGGGTGTATGCTCACTAAAATATAGAAACCTAATCATAGGATTATAATGCTTCCTTTCCTCCCCCCACAACTTGCCATCACATCATAGGACTCATGTATAATAACAGAGTGTACCTGAGAAAGTTGTGTATCTCAAATGATATTTTAGAGTAAGTCTGTAGGGCTAAATAGATACTTCTCTGAACACATGCAGGTGGGCAACAGGCATGAAAAGTGCTCATCATCAAGGAAATGCAAATCAAACCCACAATGAGATGCAACCTTATGGCTCATATCATAAAGTTGAGAAGCAATAGGTGTCGAAAAAAAAAAGGAACCCTTATAAATTGGTAATGGCAATGTAATCTGGTCCAGCTGCTATGAAAAACAGTATGGAGAGTTCTCAAAATATTGAAATTAGGTCTAACATATGATCTAGCAATTTCACACCTCAGTATCTATTTGAAGAATGCAAAAACACTAATTTGAAGGGATATATGCACTCCTATGTGAATATATCATTGCAGCACTTTTACAATAGCCAAGTTATGGAAACAATCTAATTGGTCAAAAACAGGTGAGTAGATTAAGAAAAATGTGGTGTATATTCAGTGGAATACTACTCAGCTATAAAAAAGGGTCTGTAGGGAAACCTGAAAATATTGGGTGTTTACTATGTACAGGACAATATAGTTGTTGCAGATACAGTGGTGTTTAAACAAACAAAAGTTCCCCCCACCCCTCTTAAGGAGCTTCTATGCTAGTAGAGAAATGGAATAATAAGTAACATAATTTCAAGTGTGATAAGTGCATGAAGAAAGTAAGATAAAGCAGAATGTGAGAGGAAGCTATTTTAGATCAGGAAAGATCTCCCTGAGGGCTAGATCTGAATTAAGGCCTGAAGGGATGATAAGGTCTCTTTGTGGAAGCAGAAAATCCATATCCAGTCTTTTTTGGGGGATCCTGACCTGCAGGACCTCCATAAACACCATGCATACCAAAGAAGTTGATGCAAACAAGGTTTGAAGGCCAATGTATTAGGAATATCAATGGATTGATCTGTGATGGCTAAGACTTACAATGTTGGATGAACAAGAGCAAGTTATCAAATCTCTGAATAAGTAAAGTGATAGGTCTATAACCAGAGTTTCTTCCCTTGATAGTTTTTCAGAGATATTCTTCTTATGTTTGTGATGTTTCCATTGAGATTGATTTTCATGGGCTGACTGGTTAGTTACAATTTATTATGTAATGTTCTTTATTAAATAAGATGTTTGTAATTGGTTCATACATCTCCCATTTACCTGAGTGATATGAGTTATTACTATATGCTTACCAAGTATATTTTTTCTAGCCAATAAAATACAGGTGTCTGCAGTAATTTTTATTTCAAAAATTGGACTTTCAGTCAACACCTTTAGTCCTTATTTTGACATTATTTCTACAGAAAAGCCAGCTTCAAATGGTATCATATTATATCACTTTGACAGGCAATGTTCTTTCCAGACAAAGAAACCAGATTCCACATATAATAATTTAAAAATTGGAAAACAATAGTTTTCACACTTTTTATGAGCAGTGGAAGTTCTATGTAAAAAATATGAATTCAGTCCTGCTTTTAATGAAGTATGATGCGAGATCAGCCCCTGCCATCCCCATGCACATTTCTATCATTCCTAGATCTATCTGTAATTGCAACTTTTTTTATACAGTCCTTTACATTGCAGGACCAGAGGGGAGGGTACTCTGAAAGCCCAAGCAATGGCTTACAAACTGACCCCCCCAGAAGTAGTTGTGTAGAGCTACCTTGGAACGTGGGTCAAGAGCTGGGAAAGAAGAAGAAGCAAAGACCTCTCTTTGCTGGAGTAGGAGTGATCAAGTGTTGACTACAGTACCTTGTTTGTCACAAATGATAGACTGTATTGTGGTAACATACAATCCTAGGGATACCCCAAATGTTTATTTCTCACCGGAGGCATTCCATCATAAACCCAGGTCTGGTTGTCACCATTGAGTGATGCCACAGTATGAAGTTGAGGACTCTGCTGTTGCTGCATTGGGGAAGAAGCACCCAACAAAGGGTTTTTGGATCAGCCCAACAGTGACATGTCCCGTTCATATTGCAGTCACGTGGCCTACTCTAACTTCAAGGGAGCCTGGAGACACAGCGAGTACCTGAAACAGGTGGGAAATGCAAAATATTTCTTCCATAAAACACTATTGCTGCATCAATGAGAATAGTTATTTGTTTTCTTGTGTGTAATGTTTCCAAGGTATATTTTATTTGAAGAAAGAGTTCTCTGGCCAAAAATAAATGGAGGAAGGTACTGATTCAATGATAAAAAATTTTATTTCATGTCTAAGATAACCTAATTTTGGTATATATCTGAGAATATAAAACTTTCATTGACCAAGATGAGGGAGGTTGTTGGTTGATTGTTGATAAACACACTGACTTGTCAGAATCAAGGGAAAAAAGGACATCATCACATCCGGATGTTGAGTTTTTGTTCAGGGACCCAACTTCTAGAATGGAGCATGAAAGATAGTTATCTATTACTCATACTACCCTATTTTAGTTGACCTTCTCAGAGGTCAACTATAGAGGGTGCAAACCTAAGATCTACCTTTCCCAGACTCCCTTGCAGTTTGATTATGAACTCGATTTAGGTTTTACAAACCAGATGCACTCTTTTGAAACTTGGCCAGGATTTTTTTTTTATAGAGGCATGTTTTATTTTATTTGTTTATGTGTTTGTTTGTTTGTTTTGTCCATACATGCACTGGGCACAGTCAGAAGCGTGGGAGGGCGAGAGAATTCACCAGAGCCAGAGCAGGGAGCAGAGCAGGCAGAAGGACCGAAGTACACTGCTGAGGGGAGCAGCGGGCGGCAGGAGAGGTCTGCGCGCCATGTGGGACCCTCGCCGGTGGTCGGGGATCGATCCGATGCTGCAGAGGTTGCTAGCAGCTTCACAGCCCAGCGCTCAACCGCTGCGCCACCGGGGAGGCCCTTGGCCAGGATTTTTTAAGGACCTAATATATGGCCAATTCTTTTTTTAAAATATTTTTAAGGAGGTAACATAGGTTTATATCATTATATAAGTTTCAGGTGCATGGCATTAAATTTGACATCTGTATACATTACACCATGATCACCCCCAAATGTCTACTTTCCATCACTGACTACAATTGACCCCTTTACTTATTTCACTCACTCAAAACCCCCTTCCACTCTGGTGACCACCAGTTTGTTCACTGGATATAACAGTTTGGTTTTGTTTGTTTATATTCCACCTGTAAGTGAAATCATATAGTATTTGTCTTTCTCCATCTGCATTTACCTGAGCACAATACCCTCAAGGTCCAACCATGTTGTCTCAAACAGCAAGATTTCATCCTTTTTTATAACTAAGTAGCCAATTGTGTCTGTTGGTATACACCTGTGCACCTCACATCTTCTTCATCCAGCACAATGCAATGAAACTAAAATTTAATGACAATTGTTAAAGTCCCTGTCACCACCAATTTTTAAATCTTATTCAAACCATTCTACATTTGAAGAGATATTTTACTCCCAAACTGGAATATTTCCAAAAATAATGATAATGAAAACTAAAGTTGTCAAAATCTATGGGATATAATAAAAGTATTAATCAAAAGGGGACAATGCTTGAGGGGAGAAATTAAATACTCTACAAAAATTGACAATGATGATGGGCCTCTCTGGTGGCACAGGGGTTAAAGTTTCAGCACTATCAAGCTAGTGCCAACCACTGAGACGTGAGTTCCATCCCCAGCCATTGCTCCCCTCAGTAGTGAGTCTCAGCAGATCTGCCTGTTCTGCTCCCCACTCTGTCTCTAGTGAATCCTCTTACCCCTCTCCCCCACCTCTGGCCTATACTCCAGTTCTTATATCATAAATAAACAAAAATAAAAATTAAAAAAAAAATTTCCTATAAAAATAACGATGTAAGAAAATAAATTTTAAAATGAATAAATATCAAAACAAAAATAAAACAAAAGAAAAGCATATCTTTAGATATAAAGTTCTGTCCAAACAACAACAAATAAACAAATAACAGGTACTTCCATGTGGGATTTGGCATTTGAAAGTCAGGTAGAGGTCTTGCCTCTTAGTTTTGCTGCTTCTTCTGTCAGGCCTCCTCACAGACATTTGAGGTTTTTGCACTAGGGCTAACAGATGTCCCAGCATCCCCATGTCCAAGTTACGCCTGTATTGGGGCGTGGTGCTGGCTTCCCTGCAGCTCATGGGATCAGAGATCTGGAGCCAGCACCAGTGGTGGCCTCTGAGTCATGGCATTTCTCGACCAGCACGAGGCGCCAGTGTCCTGGAGCCAGAAGCTTCCTGATGGGGGATGGGAGAAGCGCTCTTGGTGGAACTGCTCTGTGGTGTACTCGGGCTGTCATTTCTCAATGATCTACTGAGAGTTGACTTACTCAGCACCTTCCCTTCCCGGTCTTATTCTCATAATGATTTTGTATGTCATTTAATGTCCTGTCGTAAATCCCTGCCTTATTAAATTACATAGCTTGCATTCAGTAAGTCATGACACATGACCCAAATGTGAAACAATTATAATTTTTATCTTATCAAGAAAAAGAAAAGATGATACTGTGTAGGAACATTTTGATAAATTTACTCAAAAGATCTCCCAGGACAAGTGCAACTCTCCTCAGACCCTATTGTGGAGGCGGCTGGGTTTTATAAATGACCTGAACTTGGCTGAAGATGAGAGAAGAGGAAAAAATAGCCTGACAAATGTAACAGCATCTGGATTTATGGCCATGGTCTAGTCACTACAGAAATCCCTCTTAATTTGTTTTACAAATCTCTCTAGACCAAGAATACTGCACAGGTAGTTTCCCTCAATTCCTCATCATGTCTGCACCCCTCTCTACAATGAGAGTGTATCAGTGGGTGCTATTTTTTTTTCTACATTAAGAAGAGGATGGCTGGGCCTCCCTGGTGGCGCAAGGGGTTAAGACACAGCACTATGAAGCTATTTACAGCCACTGCAGCATGAGTTCGATCCCCGGCCAGGGAGGTGACCCACATGGAGCAGCAGACCTCTCCTGACTCGCCCGCTGCTCCCCTCAGCAGTGTATTTCAGTTAATCTGCCTGTTCTATTCTCCACTCTGTCTCTGGTGAATCCTCTCACCCCTGGCATCCCTGACTACACCCCGGTTCTTGTATGCATAAATAAATAAATCCTTAAAAGAAGACAAAGAGGAAGACTGAACTACATTATAGCTAAATTCTTTATGGCCCTTGGAAAATAAAAGCGGACTTTCAACCATAAACATAAGGCAGTATAGATACAAGTTGATTCTCAATGACACACAAGAAACTTAAAGTTATACGGGCCTCCCCAGTGGTGCAGCGGGTCGGGTGCAGCGCTGTGAAGCTGTCTGCAGCCTCTGCAGCGCGGGTTCGATTCCTGGCAGGCCAGGGAGATTGCCACACGGTGCCAAAGACCTCTCCTTTCTCTCCCGCTGCTCCCCTCAGCAGTGTATTTCAGTCCCTCTGCTCCCTGCTCTGTGTCTGGTGAACTCTCTCACCCTCTGGCCTGTACCCCAGTGCTTGTAAAAATAAATAAATCTAGAAAAAAGAAACAAAGTTACAATAAAATGTTACTTCAATAAAAGATATTAGGAAGGAAGGCAGACAAACAGGTTTAGAATGAAACAGATGTGTAAGTTTAAACAAATTTGGAAACAACTCTCTAAATATGCACATAATCAGAAAAAAAATCTACTAAATAAAAAAGTAGTGCTGATGTTCTAAAAAATGGCATTTTTATAGAGTCATTTGGAGATCCTTCAGACTATTAAAGTCTTTTAAATGAATGCTTGTATTCCTTGAGTTACCAATTTATTGAGGGTCAGCAAAAAGGGCTATAATACTATTTCACTGTAAATATGTCAATTTCATGAGTGCTATAATTTCAAGAATATAAAATCTTGTTTTCTTCCAAAGAAAAAATGCTGCTTACTACCTAATTGGTTAATAGATTCACATTTGTATTTCAGGGATTTGGAGGAGAGCTACCAATGTAACTAACAGTTTGAAAATACAAACTTTGAAGGAAACTTGAAAGTTTCTAGAATTAAAATGCTGTAAGAAAATTAATAGATAATTTCTCACATTTATTGAAAGTGATTCTGTCTGTTCACAATTTCTAGCATCAATCAGAAAAAATGATTTTATAGAAAGCATGAGAATTTTAGGTAAGACATAAAATTATTAATGGAATATTCCTTTTTTTGATGATATGTTAAAATATATTGGGTAGAATACCGTTGTGGCCTTGGGTAGACATGAAGGGTGGGTTCAACCTAACAATCAATGTATCTCTGCATTAACAGTACTATCTATAATTAAGGTTCTTTAGTGAAAATCAACTCAAGCACTTTACATCTTGTGCCATTCTGTTTTCTAAGGTTTGGATGAAATATTGATGATTACATTACCTTTTCTGAAGAAAAAATAGTGACATTCTTGGGGTCTGTCATACTGGCTTTCAATGTACATGTAAGAACCTATGAAATTAAGCCAGTTGTTAGCTATTTATCAACTCATTTTTAAATAGGAAAGAAAAAAGCTGAAGTTCAATATCTGTATTGTTCAACAGAAAAGAAAATTTCCCAACTAGAGATATCTTGCTTTGACTGGGTGAACAGGTCTTCAAGTGTTGCTTCCCTTCCAGTCTTAGCAAATCCATTTCCAAGACTAAATTTATTTAAATCATGTGAGGTTGACAGACTGAACTTTACATGCCATTACTGGTCACTGATAGATGGCCCATAGGTGCAGTGAAAGGGATTTTCACTCTTCTGTCAACCTCATTTTTTCAAAATATTCATCAAGTTATAGAATTGGTTCTGTTTTTGGGTTTTTTTTTTTTTTTTTTCAATAGCATGACAGTGTAAAGCAACTGATGCTGAATTATTCAACTGATAACTTTTTAGACCAAATACATTTCAGGGATGTAGGGACATTGGCTGAATCAATGAAAATGCTAAATAGATGTTACCCAAAAAAGGAAATGCCCCCCCATAATTAACATTTGAGGTCATTACTAAGTGAATTCTTTCCTCTGAAAATAGGAATCTAATAAGAAAAATTAAACATTAATCCTGCCTTCCATAAGACTATATATCAGAACAACCACAAGAAAAAAAATGATGAGAAAAAAACCTTTATTTTACAGAAGAATAGCACCTCATTGAGAAAAGGAAGGATTGAATTAGATTTTAATCACTCTCAATCCCTAATGAAATGACTGACCCAGGCAAAGATTGTCAACTAGTGTTAAAAGCATTAAGTGCATGATTTATGGGGAATCTGACATTCACAGAGTGCCAAAGTAATACCACAAAGATTTCTTTCTAGGCACAGGAGAAAAACGTAGTGTACATTCATGAAGGGATCAGATTTTCATCACCCTAATCCAGTGGTCAGATTTAGCCCCATGAGTGGTGGAACCATCAAATATTATGTCTCATGAAGTGATATACAGTGAAGTACAAAGTGTGGCTTGTTTTAGGCAAAGTCATTAATGTGAATCCAGCTAACTTTTAGACCTAAATTTCAGTACGAGAAAGTAGAGGGAGTGGGGGAAATTTCAAAGACGGCACAGCACACGGGTACCCAGGCAAATAAAGAGGTGAATCATTCTGTTGGGTTCCTTCGCTGGTCTATTCAACAAGTCAGTGTGTTCAAGGGGAATAAATCAGGGACGATATTAGTTTGGAAAAGAACTGCTCTGGATCCCATAGATAGATCTGAATTAGATCTAGTTTGCACAAGCTAACTCTAAAGAGCACTGTGGGGATAATTAAAGACACTTGACTATGGATAGACCACTCTATATTAGATAAAATAAAAGTTTTGACTTTATAAAGATGAAGACTATGAACTTAGAAATTGAGGCACAAAACTACTTGTAAGTTATCTCATTACAATAAAAATGCTACATACATTTATAAACTATCTGAAAACACAATCCAAAAGATACTCTCCATGGTAGAAATAATATAAATATACAATTATAACATACTTATAATTCAGAAATGTTTGTAATTATTGTGATAGAATAATTATAAAAATTCTTTTATTTTCTTATTTTGGCGTATCTTATTTTCTCACTTTCTCAAGGCACGTACATAGCTTTGTACCAATAAAATACATTCAAGAAACTGAGCATGAATGTTTCATGGTTCAATTACAGTAGAGTTTTAGACTCTCCTAGTACTCGGTGCTGATTACCACAATAATTTCATAGTACTTTATTTTTTATTTTATTTATTTTATTTTTAAAGATTTATTTATTTATAAAAACACTGGGTACAGTCAGAAGCGCGGGAGAGTGAGAGAATTCACCAGAGACAGAGCAGGGAACAGAACAGGCTGACTGACGAAGTACACTGCTGAGGGGAGCAGCGGGCGCAGGAGAGGTCTGAGCACCATGTGGGACCCTCGCGGCAGCCAGGGATCGAACCATGCTGCAGAGGCTGCGGGCAGCCTTGCAGCCCTGCGTTCAACCGCTGCGCCACTGGGGAGGCCCTTCATAGTACTTTAAACAGAGAATTTTTAATCCTAGGTAAGGACTATTGGTGCAGATTTGTTCATTCCCGTTTATTGCTAACGATACGATGACCTTAAAGGGTCAGGCAAAGCCAAACCAACACAAACCTCAGAAATCTGCAGAATTTAAACTACCAGAGGGGGAGGGGACAGCAAGGATGGGAGGGGATTATGGCGCCCGATGGTGGGTGTGGTGTGTGACATACATCGGAGGAAGGAAGGGTGTGGTCCTGTACCTCTAAATCCTGTACCTCAATAAATGTTACCTCAATAAATATATAAATTTAAAAGTTATTCTCTTTTAAAGAAAGGAAGGAAAAAACAAGGGCGAATGGGAGGTAAATGGGAGTGGGCTAGTGAAAGAGGGAGTAAGACGTCCATTTTCTTTTTCTTTTTTCTTTTTTTTTATTGTTTACATCACCGTCCATTTTTAAACAATATTTACTTCCCCCACCCCCTCAGGTGTAGTCCCCATAAGAGTTTCCTTCCCCAAGGCACCCATGCACCATCACCTCAGTCCCCTGAGCTCCTCCCTTCCTCCCTCTGATCCCTCTCTGGCCTCCTCCCCTGCAGGATGTCTCTGTTTATAATTGTCTGTTTTTGCTTTGTTGTGTTCTGTACTGTTATTGTTTTTTTTACACTGATGTCTTATTTGGTTCCCCTATATTCCTGCTATAAGTGAAACCATGCGATATTTTTCTTTTCCCTTCTGGTTTATTTCACTGAGCATAATTCCTTCCAGCTCCATCCACGTTGCTGAGAAAGGCATGAGTGTATCTTTTTTGATTGCTGAATAATATTCCATTGCAAGTGTTATTAAGAAATGCTAACAGGGGCCTCCCTGGTGGCGCAAGGGGTTAAGCACTGCACTATGAAGCTGTCCTCAACCACTGCAGCACAAGTTCGATTCCCAGCCAGGGAGATACCCACATGGCGCAGCAGACCTCTCCTGACTTGCCCGCTGCTCCCCTCAGCAGTATATTTCGGTCAGTCTGCCTGTTCTGTTCCCTACTCTGTCTCTGGTGAATCATCTCAGGTCCCCCTCTGTCCTGTACCCAGTTCTTGTATGCATAAATAAATAAATCTTTAAAAAAAAAAAAAAGATCTGCTAACAGAAGCCTCATCTCCAGCCCTGGCTCCTCATCAAGACCCTCCCCTCCAGGTCCCTCCTCTTCACTCCCCAACTCCTCACCCACCCCCACCCCTACCCCATCCTCCACCCAGCCAACTCCAAATCATACCTTTTGGAAGCTTTTTCTGTCTTCCCATTTTATCCCTATACACGACTTCAACATACTATGTCGACTGCCTCCTCACTTATCTGTTTCTCTCCAGACTGTAATTTTCTTCAGAAGAAAAAGGGCAGAATTTTGAAACTATTGTATCTCAAGAATTCAGCACAATGCCTGGGATAGAATGATGCTTATATTATTGACTCATTCAGAGGAAGCCCTCCAAGGAAACACAAACTAATACCTATAATGGTCCAAGAAAATGCTCCAGCCAGTAATATTACATCTTTGTAAGTCACAGCAATTAAGGAAACACATTCTGAAGTAAATGATATCTAAAACAACCAAACGGAGAACTCCTGCCAAGAAATCTGGCGACCTCAGGAAATCAATACTCCACAAGATCAGCCAGAGATTCCCTATCGCGCAGCCTCTGCTGTGTGCGGATCTGAGAGCAGAGGGCAGAGCAGAGGGCAGCGTCAGCTGGAGGGATATTTGCTTCCTGAGTGAGTAGCATTCAGCACCTCACGTCAAGCAGCTCCTCGGTCTTACTAGAAAGCCAGGCTTGAGCCCAGGGCCAGCTCATCACGACTGCTTGTCCACGACTGAAGCCATCACCCAAACCCGACCTCACGCTCAGATGCCTCACTGGAAAAGGCTAGAACTTGGGCTGTACTTAGAGCACTGTTGGGAATGCAAAATGAAGTGGACACATAAAAGCCCTCAAACAGTACTTGGCATCAGAGATCTTCATAAATACAAGTTCTTGGTACTGCTCTCCCTCTAAAGTGGAAGATTCGCGTATCCACCCAGTGCTTAAGAGCTGACAGTCCTCCTAGAAGTCTCTGCCTCCCTCCCACAGTGAATCAGCTGCAGTGTTCGTGATTGGCATTTCCCACTGATCCAGCCTTACAGGATGAAAATGAAAGCAGTGGGCATAAAATGCAGGGCTCCCAGTACCTGGCATTTGCCCATTTCTGGGTTTCTTAGAGCATTCATTTCGTTTGCTCCTCCCAAACTTCAGCCAAAGTCACAAAATCTGGTGCTTGTCTCAAGGATGTGACTTTTAATGGATATCTGTCTTGTGCTGTTTAAAAATAAAAAACATACAACACTCTTCATCTGCCCCCTTCAGGTAAAGATGACATGTAACAATAGTTGTGAAAAGTTACTTTCCTAAAGGATACTTATGATTTAGAAATGGAATTGTTTACCAAAAGACACTCATGATTTTGAAATGTACCATGTGTTTTTGTTCCTGAAAATGATTCACATTGCCTATTGAAACACTCATCACACTTGAGGAACTTGGAAGTAAACTTTTCAAATCTATTTTAAAAATATCTCTTTCCACAAATTTTTGAAGTCTTTTTTTTTTAAAGATTTATTTATTTATTTATACAAGCACTGGGTACAGTCAGAAGCACGGGAGGGTGAGAGAACTCACCAGAGCCAGAGCAGGGAACCGGAACAAGCAGACGGACGAAATACACTGCTGAGGGGAGCAGCGGGCCAGACAGGAGAGGTCTGTTGAGCCATGTGGGACCCTCGCCCGGCCGCCGGGGATCGAACAGGCACTGCAGAGGCTGTGGGCAGCTTTGCAGCCCAGTGCTCAACCGCTGCGCCAGCAGGGGAGGCCCTGAAGTCATTTATTATTTTTTTTATTTTTATTTTTTAAAGATTTATTTATTTATTTATACAAGCACTGGGTACAGTCAGAAGCGCAGGAGGGTAAGAGAATCCACCAGAGCCAGAGCCGGCAGCAGAACAGGCAGACTAACGAAACACACTGCCAAGGGGAGCAGCGGGCGGCAGGAAAGGTCTGCGCACGATATGAGACCCTCGCCTGGCGGCTGGGGATTGAACCAGCGCTGCAGAGGCTGCAGGCAGCTTTGTAGCTCAGCGCTCAACCACTGCGCCACTGGGGAGGTCCCTGAAGTCATTTTATAAAAATAAAAATGCAGCATTTTGTGATTAATTTATAAGAACTGGCTAATTACAAAGTAGACATATAAGCATAATTCAAGGAAACCCTTTATGTAATTTGTGGCCAGGACTGAAAACAAGTCTTTAATGCAGTCAGATTCTGTGATTCAGTCTTTTCCTGAATTTCTCTTTCACAGATGACAACATTAAAAACAACTCTCTATTTCACCTGAGCTTGAGTCCTACCCTTTGTATCATAATTAAACCATTTTTTTTTTAAAATGTATGAAGCAATTCAAATGATATCGCTTTCACTAAAGATAGCCTTGTTGGTAATATTAGATAATCACAAATTCATTAACAATGGCATTTTTGTGGGAGCAAAAAATATTTTTGTATCATTAACAGATAAAGCACAATTATTTAAAAGTAGTATTTATTTCATTTTTACTTTAAAAACATTTTATTTCTCTATGTTCCACATATGTGTCTTTCCCCTTTTGACTTATTTTGCTTAGTATAATCCCTGCCAGCTGCATCCATGTTGTCAGAAATGGCAAGATTTCATCTTAATTTTCATGTTTTTTAGTAGAAGAGCAATATTATTATTTTTAATAACAGAGCAGTATCCCATTGTCTGAAGCTACCAGAGTGGGAGGGAAGACAAGGGGAAGGGGACACACCTGCTTACACAACAGCAGATAAAGGGGCCCCTCCCCAGGGGGGAACTCTTAGTCACCAGAGCCTGAGCCCAACTCAGGGTCACCTCTGTAGCAGATTTGGTGGAGGGTAAGGGTATCTCGGAGGTGGGTGTGGAGTGTGGTACACCTGAAGGGGGTGATCTTTTACCTCTAAATCATATGCAATGTTGCAAACCAATGTTAACCCCGAAAATTTTCTAAAGTTTAATTTTTTGTGTTTTATAAGATACATGATCTATGTGCACAAGAGTATATTTACACCATTTATGAACAAATGACTATACAGTAAATGTTTTAGAGCTGCCTGATCAAAATATAGTCACTGATAAGGATACACAATCAAAAGAGCTTACGGGGCCATATCTCTGGCCCAGTTTTTCTAAATTTATGGCTTGAGAAGCACTTGCGTAGTATCACCTGAACTTGAGTGTGTACAGTGGGGATCCCAAGTCTGTATTTTGAGCAAATACCCCTGTCTAAGGTGAGTCATAGGCTCTGTGTCAAGAAACATGGCTTTGGAGAAAATACAGAGGATTCTGTGGAGACCACTCATGCCAGTGAAAAAGGCATGTAAATGGTAGCCATATGCCACCCCCCAGCACCCACAATCAGCTGTTTCCTCCTTAGCCCTGTTAATGAAAAGAATTTGTAAAACTGACCTTGCCCAAGCATGTAAACCTCTGACCTTGGTGAAAATATTTCCTAAAGGACACTTGTGTAATGATTGCTCCTACTGAAAATGCACGCTGCCCTGGTAGGCTTGTAAAGATGACCTGGCTTTCTGCAACTTCAGGTGTTATGGCAGGTGGTCATCATTAGGGGATAAATTCATAGGAAGTATGATTTGATTTGATTCATCAGTTGGCCCAGGTTTGATAAATTTTTTAAAATAAGTATAAAATAAGTAAAGCAAGTATATTAGCATAAAAATAAATACATAGCTAACTAAAAAGAACTTAAAAACCTCTCCCAATAGTTGGTACCACCTTTAGGCCCAGCAAAGGGGACATTGTCATGTATACTTCTCGTTAAAGTACTTACATCACACACACACACACACACACACACACACGCAGAGAGAAAGAGAGAGACAGAGACAGAGAAACAGAGAGGCAGAGAGAGAGGTAAATGTATTAAAGAGCACACGGTACCTCTGTCATTTGGGATTTACAGTGCAACTTAAACCTTAACATCTGCTCTTGTGACTAACACCAATCAGGGGCCAGGGAAATGCTTCTACACATTGTTTGCCTTATGTCCTCAAAGTCAAAGGTGATTAAATCCACATGTTGTAAAGGTTTGGATGCTGCTAAGAATATTGCAGGTGAACACTGCTCCCAAGAGCAGGAAGAAAAGACAAATTCATCCTTCCGGCTGTTTCTCTGAGTGCAAGGTATCCTTACCTCATGCAGCGTTGCTTCCCAGTAGTGCTTGGAGTCATTTTCTTTTTTTCCAATTCACGGTTCTGGATGTGTTCAATAATTAGCAGATCTTTGCAAAAGTTGCATCTGGCGACAAAAAAACATTTTGCAATTAAATGTCTAATATCATTGCTAAGTTGTTAAGTGTCTAGATCTGGTAGCCATACCTTGCAGTGACAACCTGCTGGTCGCTGAACCTGGCCACTGCAAATAATTTTGTTTGCATAAAATATTGTAAGTTAAGTTTTATTTAAATTCTTATCTTCCCTGTCATTTCTCATAACAGTTTAATTGTATGTATAATTTGAGTATTTTAGAGTAAAATGGCACTTCAGAAGTTACACATTAAAATAACTTTAACTGCAAATTTTCTATATTTTTGTCAATGCATATTCTTGATAAAATACATTCAATTTTTGAAACTTTCAGTAAAATCAACTTTATTTGTAATCCTTTGGAATGCAAATTATGAGAGAATATTGTATATTGATTACAATAATACAGTTAGTCATTTTTTGCTGAAGTAAAGAAAAAGTTTAGTGGAATAAATACATAAAGTATGAATTTTGTCTCTTTCATTTTATTACCCATCTAAACATATCCAGCCCAACAACAAAATATCCAGACATATGTAATAACAATTAAACTTATTTGTCTTTGCTATTTTTCCAACAAAAATCATAACTTTACAGTTTTCAATTTTTCATCATGATGGTTATTTGTCAAGGTAGAAGAACGGAGCATATTTTATTTAAGTGTTTTAATTTTGATTTATAACTTTTAAATATTTAGACATATGGTATGTGGGTGTTCATTTGTACTTTTGCCTTGGGCTACACAAATGTTAGAGGCAGGCCTGACAACTATAACAAATGAAAACAAGACAAAACAAAACAAAACAGACTAAACAGCAAGAAAAGGATCATGGAGTTGCAGGGGTCACTTAATCAAAGCTACTGGTTTTCACCACACTTCAGATAAGTCACTTTTGTTGCTGCTGTGTCTACTGCCCACACAAAGCAACATTTGTAGACTGTTAGGTTTACCCCACAGCATGCTACTTCTCACTGCTGAACCACTTCATTGCCCACTGGAAGGATGTTCTCCAGATTTAGAGAACCCACAGTATATTCAGCAATTACTGGCTTTTGAGTGTGACCCACAATGAAGAATCACATGAAGAGCAGCTTTTCTACCATGATGTCAAAGCTGCACAGTCACCATATTCCAGGTGACAGTGAGGTCCCACTTCCCCTCACCCTGGAAAAATGTCACACGGAGAAGGTAAAACAAATGCATTGGTGTTGAATTTCCAGCTGTTAAGTAAAAAACTTATTTACCGATGTGCAAAGGTATAGTTAGCTGTGCCTATCATTATGTAGTTGAGTCTTTAAAGTTCTTTTTTCTTATCCTTCCTGTGAACCTTCAAAGAAGCAGTTAGATGGAGTTAGTTGGTGATTCAGCACACAAGCTTCTAGTGCCTGCCTGACTCCTCAAATTTTCCTCCACCAGCTAACAGATTGCGACTTAGAAAGATTCTATGTCTAGGTATCCTCTCCTGCACAGTGGGTACTGATGGATCTTACGCTTTAGAATGTCTGTAAGAATGACATGGGCTTGCACATAGGCATGTAGGAAGTGTTTTGTGTGTATTATGCCAATTTCTAAAATATCCTTAATTAGGTTCCATTTGTAAGAGTCTGAAAGAGCAGGGCAAGGATGTCTGCCTTGAACTGACTACTCCTGCAGGTTCAAGAAAAAAATTCTGACATTTGGGGATTGCAAGTCTCCCCTTATCCCAGACTTGAGCTAAATTGCACAATTAATTGATATATCACACTTTCCTTTTCCCCTTTCTGCTAGCCCAGATTCCTTCTAAACGGGGTGGGAGGTAGCCTGCAACACTGAAGCACAAGTGACAAAGATAAGCGACTATCGAAGTGTAAAGATGGCTGATGATTTAGGATCACTGCCTGGGCTCAGAGGCCCAAGTCTGATGTAAGAAGTAAAAATGCTGTTTTTCAATCAGGCTCAAATTTCTGAAATAATGATCTCTTTTTGCCTGTTTTCGGGAAGGATGCCGGTAATATGGTCACAAAATTTTTAGCAGACATATAAAATGGCTATTCTATTGTCTTCACGCTCCCTCATGCATTTCTACAGATGATTTACAGATTTACTGAATTGAAGCAATCTTTATTTCAGATATCCTAAAACTTTTTGGGTGAGGCATATTTGTTTTCCTGTGCTTTCTTAACAGGTTTGTAAGCTAGTCAATGGTCATGTCTTTTAAATCAAATATGATGCAGTTCTTGGCACAGGATTTTGTGTGCAGGTGCCCCATAAATATTTTTGTTGATTATTTAAAAAGAAAACAATGAAAACATGCTTCAAATTGTATGGGAGTATGGAGTACTTTCTTGGGAGGGGTGGAAGGAGTGGATCAGAAAATAGTAACCCTTAAAAATTAGTTACTATTTTTCCATGACTACAAAAAATTTAAGTATCAAAACCCAAACACCAACTCTGTGCCTAAGACTGTATCAATGCCTTTAAGAACATGGTTAAAATCAATTATAAAGAGGACATAATATAAAAAATTATAGGGGCCCCCCTGGTGGCGCAAGAGGTTAAGATGCAGCACTCTGAAGCTATCTGCAGCCACTGTAGCATGAGTTCCAGCCCTGGGGAAGGAAGCTGACACACAAGGCACAGCAGACCTCTCGTGACTCGCCCACTGCTCCCCTCAGCAGTTTATTTCAGTCAGTCTGCCTGTTCTGTTCCCCACTCTATCTCTGATGAATCCTCTCACCCACTGCACCTCTGGCCTATACCCCAGTTCTTGTATGCATAAATAAATAAATCTTTTTAAAAATCATACAAATAAGTAGGCTCATTGTTTTTCAGGAGAAGAGAGAAGACTGCATTTTCACATTTCATCTCTCCAGTTCATCCTGGTTGTAACATCCTCTACTCACCTGAAACGCACTTTGCTTTAAGCCCTCCCAAGATAAGTAAAATCATCTTAGTGCAGGTATGCATTTCTTAGGGTACAGGCTAAGTTCCTGTAGCCAGGAAACCAAAACACAGTGTCTTAAGTAAGGGGAAGCTTATTTGTCTCCTGTAATAGACCAGCATTGAGTAGTCTAGGTCAGAGGCCAGCAAGCCCTTGGGTCAAATATAACCTGCTCTCCATTCCTGTTTCTGAAATAGGAATAGTTTTTACATGTTTAAATGGCTGGAAAAGAATCAAAGGAAGAATAGCATTTTGTACTACAGTAAAACTCAATCTTCAGTATCTATTAAATGCATTTTATTAGAAGACAGTGATACACATTCATTGATTAATTCACAGTCAAGGCTCTAAGTATGGTTGCTTTTGTACTACAGTGCCAGAAATGAATAATTGCCACAGAGACCCAAACAACCTAAAATGTTTACTGTTTGCTCCTTTATAGGAAGTTCGCTGAGCCTAGGCTGGGAAGCTGTCACTCATAGTGCCTTCAAGGGACCAGGTTCCTATCATCTCGTGACTGCTGTTCTGTAGGTGGTTATCTGATCATGCATTAGAAGTGGGCCGCTGCCATGTCTGTGTGCCAGCCTTGGATAACAGGAAAGAATTAAAGAGGAAGGCACGCAATTCCTTTTTAAAAGCTTGTTAAACAGAAGTAGCACACAGCACTTTTGCTCATATGCACTCCTTTGGTGAATTTATTCAAATGTCCTAAACATAGATGAAATGAAGATGTAAATGAAATCAGGGAAGATGAAATCTGAAGAGAATCCAAACAAAATTTTGTCACAGTCTGAAGTACAAAGAGTAATTAAATCTTAAAAATCTACTGAGTATCTTAAGTCCATCAGGTTCCAAATAAAAAGAGTCATATCAACCCATAGCCAAAAATCTTCACTCTATTTATTAAAATGGTCCCTTTCTGATTTGAAGGCATGTTGATTTTCAGGCTCAAATGATCTGGAGGAAATTCTAGTGCTTCAATGTACATTTTTTTTTTTAAGATTTATTTATTTATTTTATACAAGCATTGGGTACAGTCAGAAGTGCGGGAGGGTGAGAGAATTCACCAGAGCCAGAGCAGGGAGCAGAACAGGCAGACTGATGAAGTACACTGCTGAGGGGAGCAGCGGGTGGCAGGAGAGGTCTGCGCGCCATGTGGGACCCTCCTCTGGGTGACCTGGGAGCAGCCGGGAATCCAACCAGCCTGTAGAGGCTGAGAGCAGCTTTGCAACCCAGCGCTCAACAGCTGCGCCACCAGGGAGCCCCTTTCAATGTACCTCTTAAGGATAAAATGTTCTCTGATCTCCCCTCAGGATGCCAGGACCCTACACTGTGCATTTCCATGTGGATAACATAGTAGAGACTCAATAATTGTTGCTTATTGAAGGTACTTTGGTATCAAGGGGAAAAGTGGTGTGCTGAGACTTCAGGGTGACCTTCAGGTTCTGCCTCAAGCCCTGTGATGTATAACAAGAAATCAACTAACTCATCTGGATCTCTGTTCTATCAATTGCTTGTTATTTACATTTCCTGAATTCATATGTAGCTAAGTAAATAGCTAAAAAAATTTCTTAAAATGTTTTCAGAAATTGTGGTGAGAAAATATTGCATTTTAATCCAGAGTGAATTTGACTGATATGTATATAATTATATCAAAGTTTCCCAACTTCCTTTTTGTGAAAAAAAAAAAAATTAATTCACATACCATAAGGAATTAAGCAAGAAGAAAGATGCATTTTACTTCTTGAGATCATGGGTTCCGGGAATCATCAGTTTACATGACTTTGTATAACTTGTGGTTGGTTATCACTTTGTACAGGATGTATTTGAAACACTCTGTGCAGCCTGCTCCTCTGTGCCTGAAAGTGACCTCCTCCTGAGCAGGACAACCATAGATTAAGTGACAACTTCATTCTAGGACACTACTGAATTAGCCTTCTAAATTCAAACAATAACCAGGCAATGCACATCACTATTTCAATACATGGCATGTTCTGAAATTAGAAACAGATTAATATTGGAAGTCTTTGGGGGTGCAAGATGATTTAAAATTTTGAAAATTAAATTTGTTATTATCTATTGAGTGTTTTGCAACATCTATCCAAGTCTTATTGTACCAAGCTATATACGGAAAGGAATTCACCCATTTGTGAAAAAAGTTATTTCAAATCAATAGGAGAAATCTCTTTAATAAATGCCATAGGAATAATGGGCCATTCAATTGGAGAAGGAAAAAAAATAGATTTCTACTTCACAATATGTAAAAATTAATTCCAGAAGGATTGATGAGCAATGTGAACACACTTTTTCAAAGTATTAGAAGAAAATATGAAGAAAAACCTTTGTAGGAAGACACAAATCCCAGAATCCACAAAGGAAAAGACACATCTATTGCCTTATATTCATGTTTAAACATTACTTAGGGCAAAAGACAAAACAGGCAAAGGTAGACTTCAGACCAGGTAGCATATTGGTAATATTTAAAACATATGTATAAAGGCATATAATTTATAAAGGATCTTTATAAACCAATAATGCATCTAATAAGGATATAAGCGAAGATTACCAGCAGTTTTCGCAATTAAAAATTACAAATGACTTATAAATGAAAAGGTTTTCAAACAATGAGACATTATTTGATTCATCATATAGATAAGCATAAGAAGATGGAACATATGCAATGTGGGGGTGGGGTGGCACTGAAGAAATGGGGACTTTCCTTTGCTGCCAGGGTTTGCTTGGAGGAGAATTTGAAGCACTATCAAAAATGTTAAATCATGTATAATTTAACTCAGAAATTTTGCTTTGGGTAGTTTATTCTAGAGTAAAACATGTATAGACAGAATAATATGCAAAGAAGTTTAACGTTTATAATAGTTAAAAATGGAAAGACAAAAACATTCATAGGGGAATGGCTATATAGATTATGGAACACTACAAAGAGTGGCATTTATATGCACTAATAAGAAAGTTCCCTATGCAATAATTTTAAAAAGCAAGGTTTAGTTTAATAGGCTATATGTGCACATATAGAGAATGGTCTCTTCTATCTAAAAAGCCCCTAACATTTTGTTTGCATTCATGCATAGGAAAGCATGGGCAAAGGTGGAAGGATGCTGAAGAGGAACTTTCTTCTGTACTCTCTCTGAAAGAAAGGGTTATCCATTCTGTATTTGTAATTCAGGTTAAATTATAAACCAAGCAAAAATGACTTATATACCACTTCATTACCAGTTCTTCAGCCGGTTCTTCTACCATCTGCTATGCTGTTCCACTTAGACACTCCAAAATACAGCTCCACAAGTCAAACTGGCCAAGTGTGAGGTGAATCTGCTATTTGTTCATAAATTTACTATTTTATACCATTTAGACAGGAAGCCAGTCCCTCCCTGGCTTTGAAATTTGTTTCATTGCCTGCGTGTAATGATTGGAAAAGAGAGTTTAAAGCAATCACTGTTTTCAAAGTTTGCCTAATATTTGTTGCAAAATGTCAGGTTCCTTGACAAAACAGTAAAAAGATAAAATAAAGTTTCCCTTTTGTTTTTCATGAAAGTAAAAACTACTTATATTTATAACTACATTCTAAGTCCAACAAAATGGATTAAGATTTCTGCCAAATGTTTCGTAACATTTTTTTTTCTAGAGTTAGCAAGAGCAATACATTACTTTCACATTAAAAATTCTTCATAATGTTAGGCAAGTTTATGGAGAATTTAATATCTTTGTTTTACATTTTAGTTAATTGAAGCTAAACATCACATGAACCAGAATTAAGATTAGGATTCAAGTTTTCTGACTCTGGCTGTTTCCATGCATGGCCACCCCCCCAGAAACTAGACATACTTTCTTTAATCTTTTGATAATGTTTTCTCAAACTGGAAGGTTTACTTGAAGATTATAATGCAGCATTTCTTACACTGACATTGAGCTATCACCTTAAAAGCCAAGTAAAATTCATTTTAGCAAAAGATGAGATTTAGTATGATAAAAAATGTACCTGAATTGTGGATTAAAATGGAGAGGAAATTTTACTCTTGCTTAGAAGATGAAGCTACCAAGAATAAAATCTCAGTCTATCATAGAATATGTGGTCATGTGTATATTAAAGAAGGATTCTACACACTATTTCATTTTTTTCATTTTTCTTTCCACTGTTTTTTTTTTTTTTACTTTTAAATGAAATCTAATTACTAAACCATAGTCTAAAGGAACGATCAGGTATTAACTTTTCAATGTCTTAACCTGAGAGTGGGATTATCTCATTTCTACACAAAATAAAAGGAAACATGTTACAGAAAGATTTTTTTTTGCAGTATGTTCTGTGTCAGGCTTTACATTTACATGTAAATTTACCTTAAGTTAAAATTCTCAATATGCATTTTAAAATTGTGTAACTACAGCCATGTTAATTTGTCCTAGATCGACCTACAGTCAGCAAACTGCCCAGTAAGTCAGGGAAGCGCTGTGACACTGCAGCTCGGACATACGCTTGCTGCCTTACCCCACGCAGCTCACCAAAATATATGGCAGAAGGGCATGTTTGCAGCTGACTCATTCTGATGTCTGGTGATCACCATCAGCCATTGAAACCATAGAAACGAACACCCCCCTCCTAGGAATTATCACAAGGGTGACTTTTGTTTGGTGAAACGTGCTCACGGAAGCTTTATGGGGTGTCTAACTTGAAGTCCCCGCAGTGAGGTCTGCAGAGGAATGTCTGTGCTGAACCCACACCACACAAGTCAAATGCAGAGCCAATGACCGGATATGAGCGCTGCAATTGAAAGTTATGTAAGAGAACCGAGGACATCGGGAAAGCTGATCAAATTATAATATTTATCTGTACGATGAGAAAAAATGTCAGCTCACGTCCTTTTCTGCTTTAGAGTGCGCCTTTCTCTGGTTGGCTGTAGCGTTTTGGGGAGACAACAGAATGGGAAATTCGGGGGTGTGATCAGTCTTGGAAATAATAGCTGCAGTAAACATTTTAATCACTGCCAGGTCATTTAAAAGGAAGATGCTTAGGTGGGCACTGGCCCGGCGTGGGCCAGCAAGCTTTAGAGGAGAAAAAGACAAAAGATGCTGTAACTTTCAGGTTGAGAGAAATTTTTCCTTCCTAACAATGAAAAATAAAGAAAGGTCTCGGTGCGGCGGCGAGGCGGGCGGCGAGAGCGCGGACCTGCGGTTGGTCGGCGCCAAGGGACCTTTCCCGTAGAAAGAAGCGCTGAGCTTCCATTCACCTAAACCTCAGGCGTCAGCGTCTGAGGTGGCGGTGGGAAACCAAGAGTCCTCGAGAGGACCTGACAGGCAAGCTCTCTCCTCGCGCAGCGTCCCAGCTGCGGCTCCGAGTTCCATCTCCCCTGCTTCTTGCAGCTCCCTGGCCCCGGGCTCACCATCTCTCCCACCTGGTCCCTTGGGTGGTGGACCTGGGCTCACCAGGACCCCTCCAGCCCTGCGCCCGGCGGCGAGCACAGCCTGCGCAGCGTCGGCCCGGGACGGCGAACGTGCGCCTAACTTGGCGACAGCCGGGGTCTCAGAAGCCCAGCAACGCCAGAAACGAGGCTCTCTCGGGGCGCAAGCACCCCCTGCCAGATACGCTCACGCGGTACAGGCTCAGCCCGGAGCTCTGGTTAACTCGACTCCAACTGGCCTGGAGGAAAATACAGGGCGCGGGGCAGTGGTCCCTCCAGCCCAAGCACGTGCGGTGCAATTCCCCGCGCTCGCGCCGGCTAAGACGCGGGATTTGCACCAAAGCCTCCCCGCTCCCAGCGCCGGAGCCAGGCGCCACTTGCGTCTCCAATTTCGCCCCTGAGAGGGGAGGAAAGAGCCCCTTTCGCTCCGCGCCGGCGAGGCAGGGGGATTAGCAGCCCGGGCCTCCCGGGGCGGGCGCGGCGAGGCCGGGGCATCCCCCGGGGCGCCGGCGGCGGGGCTCGGCCGCGAGGGTTAACAGCGGGCGCAGCCGGGCGGCGCGGAGGCTTCCTCTCCCGCCCGGGAACGTGGATGTCGCGCCCGCAGGATGTTCGCCGGCTGGGCCGGGCAGTCAGGAAACATGAGAAGACCTCGCCATTCCTGTTCCCGGGCCACGCGCGCCTGTCTGGGTAAATAAAGCCGAGACGCCGGCGGCGGCGGCGGGGAGCGCGCCGGAGCCCGCGCAGAGAACATGCGGCGGGGATGGGAGCGCGCGTAGCCTCGACGCGGGAGAGCCTGCCCCCGCCGCCGGCCGCCGGCCCCAGCGCGCCAGGTACGGCCTCGAGTCCGGCCGCCCGCGGGGGCCGCCCCGGCCTCCGAGTCGCTCCCTCCCCCGGCCCTGGACTCCCCGGCGCTCCCGCCCTCCCCCCACGTCCCTCCGAGCGCCGCGGGGACGCGCCCCGGGAGCGGCCGGCCGGGGGTGGAGGGTCCGAGGCCAGCCCGGGGTCCCACCTGGCGGCGCCTCCTTGGCTTTAAAATTGTTCGCGGGCGCTGGGCGGGGCCGCCCCGCGGGGGGTGAGCTCCCCGGGCGGCGGCTGGGAATCCACCAGGGTAAGTGGGGCGCTCTGAAGGCCAGAAGAGGCGCTCGGGACCCGGCCCGCGCGGCTCTCACACCCGCGGACCCCTCTCGACGCGGCGGGGTTCTCGGGCCCGGGTCTCCTTCCCCACGCGCCCGCGCTCGCTCTCGCGGCGCGGGCTGGGGGCCGCGGGGAAGGGCCGGGTCTGGCACAGCTCGGCGCAGACCCTCTGGACCAGAACCACGCCATTGCTTTCCCGAGGACAGGGCGGGCGTGGGAGGAGGCGGCGGGGCTGGGCGAGGGTGTGATTACAAGTGGAGCAGCGTGAACGCAGATCACCAGGCGCACTGATTGGCAAAGTCCAGGCGACTGGAACGCGGGCTGTGAGCACGGAAATCGGCTTGCACACTTATCGCCGGGCGCTGTGCACACCCCGACACGTACCTGTCTGCGCGGGGGGACGCAGCCTGCCGCGCGCCGGCGGCGGCAGAGGTCTTACTGCCCCTCGGCGCCAGCGCGGACGGTAGACGGCGCGGGGTCGCCGTGGCCACGGCCCCGAATGTCGCGCGTGGCCGCGGCTGTGCTCGGGGGCGGGGCGGGGGGCGTCGGCGCGTGTGGGCGCGGGGCGAGGCTGAGCATCTGTGTGTTTGGGGGGGGCAGCCCACACTGTAGTGGGACGGGGCGAGGGGGGCTGGCGGCGAAGCGGAGGCGACTGAGCAGGAAAGGTAGCGGCCCCGGGGCGCGAGGCGCGCAGATGGGGCGGGCTGGGCGGTCACTCGGCTCCCGCGCCGCGGCGCGTCCTGGCCCCCAGATGCCCGCGCGCGGCGGGCGGAGGCTCCCGGTGGCCGCGACCAGGGAGGTGAGCTTGGCGACTTGCCCTGACGGCGGCAACCGCAGGCCGGGTGGTGCGCGCACGGGGGTGCCTCCTTCCCCTGTGACACCTTTGTAGCCTCGAAAGGGCTGCTCGACACCCCCAGAGGGGGGCAGCGTGAAAGGGCTCCCAGCTCGCGGCGGGCGCCCGCACCGCGGGAGAGCGCCCTCCGGACGGGGCCCGCGGGCCTGGACGCCGGGTGCTCTGGTTCAGGGACCCCGCGCGTCCCGGAGCGGGCGCGGCGCGAGGAGGGCCAGGAACACCTAGGGGACAGGGGCGAATGTGGTGCTTTTGTCCCTGCCGCCACGCAACTTTTTAGCTCTGGAATCCGCTAACTTGCCCTGCGCTTGCCCGAGCCCAAGGGAGGCTGCTCGGAATGAGGACGCAGGGGCTTCAGCCAAACCACCCAGGATCTAGAAAACATGAAAATCCCCGAAATCCCGGTATAGCCTGGGACTCATTAACTAGGGCTTGCGGATGCGGCTGTTCAGATCATCCAGTTTTTTCCCTTCTTTCAACCCCTCCTTACGACCCGAGCGGGAGCTCGGAGGGCGTTAGTCTTCAGTTGCCCTTGAAGAGCCGCGCGTGGCCGCGCACCTCTCCGGTTGCGCTGGCCGGTGCGTTTCTTCCAGATTAAAACGGAGACAGGGAGACCCGTTTAGGAATCCCTTTCCTTTGCCTCAGCGGGTAATTGCTCCTGGTCGAGTTCCTGGGGGGACTCTGTCGCCGCGGCCCGAAGATGTCTGGGGCGCGCCCCGGGAGCGTGCGGGAGTGGGGAGGGCCGCGGGGGGCCGGGTGGGGGGCGGCGGCTCCCTCCTGCAGGTGCGGTGGCGCCGCCCCGCCCGTGGGCTCCGGCACTCGGCGCCTCAGCCCAATTCCGACCCGAGCCGCGCCAGGGGCGAGCGCTCTCAGCGAGTAACGTGATGCACCTTCGTCTCCTAGACCCCGAGCCCCGCGGAGCTCCAGGCGGCCCGGCTCCGAGGCGCTGCGGCCGCGCCGCGCGCCCCTGCCCGCCCGCACCATGAACACCATCGTCTTCAACAAGCTCAGCGGCGCGGTGCTTTTTGAGGACCACGGCGCTCCGGAGCGGGAGCGGGGCGGCAGGCCCTACGGCGGCGTGCTGGACAGTCCCCACGCCCGCCCCGAGGTGGGCATTCCGGACGGCCCGCCCCTCAAGGACAACCTCGGCCTGAGACACCGGAGGACCGGGTACGCGCACCCTCCCGGGGCCCCTACCCCCTGCGCCGGAGGAGGGGTCGGTGAGCCGCTCGGCCTGCGGGCGGCAGCCGGAGTGCGGATTTGCTGCCCGGAGTTCCCGAGAGGGCAGGTCCCCGCCTCCTGGACACGGGCATCCTCATTTTAAGTTATTAGTTCTTCCAAAAATGGGGGGTGGGTGGGGGAGCGGGAGTCGACTGGGCAGAGGCTTGATGAAAACTGAGGTCACGAGGAACTGTCCCGGGGTCCTCCGGCATGTGGACCTCAGGGCGAGGGTCTCGCGCCCCTCCCGGGAGCGCGGGTGCGGACGCACAGCCGAGGATGGGTGCGTAGGAACCGGGCAGGGCCGAGCAGTCGGGGATTCCCGGGTCGGGCCAGCCCCCTGGGCGGCCTCTCTTCGGTCACTGCAGCGCCTCGCCGAGGCCTCCAGACTGGCCTTGCCGCGGCCAAAGTGGTCGGCCCTGCGCTGGGTGCCCTGGAGGCGCCAGCGGCTCGGACCCGGGAGGGCAGTGGGGAGAGCGCGCGGCCCCTGGGGCGGGGGGGCGGGGTGAGCGGCTGGGGGGGCGGGGCGGGAGCCCGCGGGTGGGCCGCTGCTGGAGCTGCGGGTGCGGGGGGCTGTCTCCAGCCAGGCCCCGTCCCCGCGCCCGCTGCGGGGGGAGCCGTCCCGGCGGGCTCCACCTGAGGGATTGCATCAGCTGCTTGTTCCGCGGCGCGGCTGGTTAGTGAACTAGAGATTGGATTTCGTCAAAATGTTACTACCAGTCCTTTTGGATGGAATTGTGTTTCAAAGTGTTTAAAGAGGCAAAAGCCCTGGAGGCTGCGACGCAGGCGCGCGGGGCTCCTGGAGCGGCCGCGCGGCGACACCTCCCGGAGCCTCCGGGGAGCGCAGCGCGCGACGCCGACGCCTGGCGGCTGCTCGGCCCGGCCCCTTCCTCCCGAGATAAGGCTTTGCTGAGTTACTTCACTTGATGGGACGGAGCTTTCCAGACTTTTAAACACTCCCTTATGTTGAGAAAGGGCCCCTGGAGTGGTTTTTGGCTTCTGCCTCTTTGCTCCATAAACCGCTCCTTTGGAAAGTGTCCCCTTTGCCCAGCGGATCTAAGCAAACTGGGGTGAGCTCGAAGAGCCCCACGGCTGCGGGCGGCCATCACCCCTTGCTTTATCCTCGCCGCACAGGGCGAGACCCCCCTTCTGACCACAGGCTACGGGACGCCCCAAGAGCCAGGCGTGGATTCCCTAGAAGACAAGTCCAGGGCTGACCGGGGTTCCCGGGGCCAGAGTCCCTCCAGGGCGCGGCGCGGGCGAGCGGGGTGGGCAGCCCTGCCGCGCTCTCTGCAGCTTGAACATTTCCTACCAAATCAGACCCCATCCGTCTCCACCCAGACCTCTGACCTCTGGCTACTGCCAACGGGTCCTTGCGACACCCGGGCTATTTAAAGAGAGATGCCCAGGAAAGAATATTCCCCCCCCCCTCCCCAAATGTGTGTGGCTCCCATTCCTTGCCTCGCCCTAGCCTTGGGCGCGGGGTGGGGCCCAGGGCGGGGCTGGGGGCGCTGGGGGCGCTGGGTGCGGAGCACCGGCTCCTGGGCCCAGTGGCGCGTCCAGGCTTAGGGGGTCCGGGCGGGCAGCACCCACACGGGCTGCTCACCCGGGCCTCCGCCTCTCCCGCTGTCCCAGGGCCCGGCAGAACGGCGGGAAGGTGAGGCACAAGCGGCAGGCCCTACAGGACATGGCCAGGCCCCTCAAGCAGTGGCTTTACAAGCACCGTGACAACCCCTACCCCACCAAGACCGAGAAGATACTCTTGGCTCTGGGCTCGCAGATGACGCTAGTGCAGGTAATCCGGGCCCACCAAGGCCTTGATGGGTCGGGAGCGGGGCGGATTAGCCCAGCGGCTCATGGTGGTGTGGAACAGAGGGTGGCTGGTCCAGCTGAGGCATGAAGAAAGCTGGCACGGGTGCCAGGGTCTGTCGTGGGGCGTCTCTGGGCTTACTCCTCACCATGTCTGGTCCGAGGGGGACAGAAGGTTGTTTTGTTAGGGAGGTAGTGAAAAGTCAATGGCAGGGTTATAAGGTGTTGGAGAGTCTGGATCATACACAGATGGCACAGATAGGACCATGAGAAGTGATTTTCAAAGTTGAGAAGACATCCGAATTGCCCAGAGGATTTGGTAAAATCCAACTTGCTGGGCCCCATAGGGTTTCTCATTCAGTAGTAGGTCTGGGGTGGCGCTAGTAATTTGCATTTCTGACAAGTTCTCAAGGTGATGCTGACATGGCTGGCTTGAGACCACACTTTGAGGGCCAGCAGAATGGCACCCCACATGAGGGCTCCATATTAAAGGTCAAGTACAAGGTGACTTTCAATTTTTCCATGACTAACAGAACTAGAAGGTGGGTGGAAAGTCACTAGTGGGTTTGGGATATATTTTTTTTTTGTAATAATAAGAGACATTCTGGGAATTAGCTAGACTCCACGAAATGTTGTTGCTGGTAGCGTGTGTGAGATGTGAGATGGTTGTGTTATTTTGTCAGGTGTAGAGAAATAGTGCAAATTTGTTTCTTTTTAAGTGAGCATCACCACTTTACATTTCACTAGCTTCATCCATACATTGTCTTATTGGATGTTCACAATCATGGCATCTAGAAATGAAGAGAAAGTCAGGGATAGAGGTAGGCCTGGAAGTAATATAATTCCAGTCAAATACTCATTCTGTCACGCCACGTTTTTCTTTAATAAATATGACATAAACTTTTATATATGTAGACAGATCAAACTTATTCAGAGAGAGGAGGAACTGAATTAAGTCTCAGTTAAGTGAACTGAGACTCTCATATGTTATAGTAGCCCTACATCATCACATTTGTGAAATTTTGGTCATTCCATTAAATGTCTGGTAAGGAAAAATGCCCAAGTAAAAAACATATAACTATAGATAAAGTAAAAATGGCTTTCCAAAGTATTTAAAGTTGCCATTTAGGAATTATTGGAGATTTTGTCAAAGCATGAAAGTTGACATGTATTTAGTTTTATTAAAACTATAATATGTACTTGTCTGCTCATTTCAGAACACAGTTACAGAGAAAAACTTCTATTTTCTTTCATATAAACAGGCAATAGTATTAATAGTGCTTTGTTGTAGCTCGGGAGGGGAAAATTAATTTAGTATTCTTGGCTTAATATTTAAACTAGTTATTTAATAGAAAACTGAATTTTCAATGATTTACAAAAGTTAGTTTCTAAAAAATTTTCCAGTCAGAAAAACTTGACTTATGAAAATAAATACATGTTCAAATTTCAGTTTAAACAGATATGCTATTTATTTTAAAGTACGCTAATTTATGGAGCTGTTTTGTTATTTCATAATGATGTCAGCAATAAAACATTGAATTCTTCTGGTTGATTAAATATGGAAATAGTTCCATTGCTTACCATTTTCACATACACATTTAGAACATTTTTATTTATGAGAAGTTATATTTGTCAAGTGAAGAGACATTTAAATTTTGGGGTATAGTAGTTTGTTGAATTTCAGTATGACATTTAAAATACAGGATCAAATTATTGTTACCTGTAATTACAGTTAAAATACAAATAACTTTAATTTTTCCATTAAGATCTTGGTGAAGCTACATTTTTCCAATTTATGTGAAATTTTATTCATGTACTGAAAATTTTTCTTATTACATTTTCTTTCTCTTACATTATTCCTCAGGAAAATCCACAAAAGTATGTAATTTTAATGAGGCAAAGATAATTATAAAAAGTGATATGTTTTACGATTTCCTAATTTCCTTGTAAACAAAGTTGGTTTATGAAAGTTCAAAGTGATAAATGGAAAAAATTGCGAGTGTATGTGTGTGTGTGTGTGTGTAATCTAATTTGGGTGCAATTAATATTTTCAATTAGGCAAAATGGAATATCTAGGTAAGAAAAAATATGTTTAAATAAGTAAGTACATATATGCATATCTGTTTACTCATATATATTTATATATAGGGTATTTGTATAAGTCAAACAAACGTTAAACATCCAAACCAAATTCTTTATGTGAAACCAAATAAATTATGTAAGAAGAGAACCATAAAACTGTGATCTGAACAAAACTTCTGATTCCTGAAAAATTGGACCCCTACTTTATGAGTCAGGTTCTGCCAGTGAATAAATTTCTCCTGTACAGTCAGGCTTATTGAGAAGAGTGAGCTCGTCTTATTCATCTTCTTCCCCCATGTCACTCCAGTATAGTACTTTCCATATACTAAACCATCTACTAAACCTGTAAATCTACTAAACCTTCCATATACTAAATCTGTTTCTAGAGTAAATAAGCTCAAACCAGGGGAAACCACTATAATACAAAGCAGTTCTCCAAAACATCTTTATGAATTTCTTAGGCATTGAAGAGAATGTCTTAAAATCTAAGATATTCTAGTTTTAAAACCCATCTCAGATACATAGCAGGCAGCTCAGTATCTTTAATGCCATATGGTAGCTCTATAGAACAAGCAAAGTACACATCATTTTATTATTTTCACTGTATCTGGAAATACATCATATTTTTATGTTTGTGGAAAAATATAGTGTACCTTTGTTTCTGGCTCCAAACTCCAAACTCCTATTTTTTATTTATCGCAATATCTCCTATTTCTGTTCCTTATGGTTAATGTTAGCAAGCTCTCAACACAACTGCTTTATTCCTTAAATATAAGAATGTCTTGTGTTTTGATAATCTCTTTTACATTTGACATTTTCCTTTTGGTTGTGTGTGAAGCTGTCAAACTTCTCATAAGAAGTACTTTTGCCTTCTATTGCTACTCTTAAATTGATTAGGAAGGGTGTGAAATCTGGTCATCAATCTCCCTTGAAACCTAGAAGCAAAGGGCCAAAATTTTAGTGTAGGAAATGTGTTTCAGAAACTCTAAAGTATTTTTCTGATGAGAGAAGTTCTAAGGTCATTACTCAGCATCTACATTGAATTCATCCCTGAAAACTGAAGCAAAAAGAATTATTTCTCACTAGACTTGGCAACTTGTCTATATTTGCTATGTTTGACTCGCATTTGCATTATCAACCTGGAATTTTCCTGATGAGAGATAAGCATGCTTATAAAAATTAACAGGGAGATATGTGTGTGAGTGTGCGTGTGTGTGTGTGTGTATTTCAACCTTAACCAACCCAAATATTCCAATATATTTGGTTCCTATGATTGACCATTATTCAAATATTATCAACATAGACTCTGTATTCTCAAAATATAAGCAGTTTTATTGTGGAATGGTGAAGTAGTATGTGATTAGGATTTTGTAAAATTGTAAGATTTGGAGTTTACCAAGGAATAATTGCCTTGGAGAGTTTTATAAAAGAAGGGCAAGTGGGAACTCTATCTGGTTTCAAATATATATACCGTATGTATATATATTTAATTTCTGGATTTTAAAAGTGAAATGTCACATTAGGACCATTTCTTTCATGGTCACCACAGAGAATGCAGCACAAGTATAGTTTGAGACTGCATTTTAATGGTTGGGTGTTCATGCACCGCCCGCCTCCCCAGGCCTCGTAAAGATGTTTCAAATGCCTACATATGTCCATGCACATATGACTGAAACTGGAATATTTTGCCTGATATGAGTATTTCTGATGAGATATGTATGTAATTAGCAAATGCCAGGATATGGCAACTGTTAAATATTCAACAAAATCTCAGATTACTTCTTCATATTATTCCAGGTATTACACTTAATGGTGTGGAAATGTGGTGTTCAGTATTTCAGAGCAATAGTCCAGAATAAGCTTGTTAATTGTGTATGTTCAAAGGTGGAAAGATGCCAGTTAATCCCTTTGGGTTTACTATAATGATTGTTCTATCAATACGACGAAGTATGTAAACATGGCTGTTAGAGTAGGATGAAAATTTCCTAATTTTCTTATCCAGCTTCTAGATATTCTGTTCTCTAAGCTTTCGCTATAAAATACATGATTTTAAAGCTCTGAGTTTGACATTGAAAAAAATTGCAAAATAAAATGCATGCAAATTTGTTAATCAAATATTTGTATTCACAACTTATTGCAAATATCTATTAAGCAGCTTGGACTACATCCAGCTCTAACTTGTACTATAAATTTCTGGATATAAAGTCTTGGTAAATATATTAACAAATTGGATGGCAGTTGAGCTTATGAAATCAGTTTAGAAAGAGCCTATGTTAGACATCAGAAAACATTTCTTGAAAAATCATAGAATATGTAATTAATATACTGTGATAAGACTATGTGTGTAAACAATACAAAAAAGAATGTGACTCCTATATATGAAAAGCATGTTAATTCTCCATGACATATAATGACTCCCATTTTTTGTATGTTAGAATTATAGTATGTTAGTATTTTGGAAATTATAAGGTTATTATATTTTAGTAAAAGTTTTAAGAGGTGTGTGACAGTGATGACAAAAATTGAAGAAAATATGAATAAATAAATATATTCCATTCAAGATATTTTTGGGTTGGAAGAATTTATATTGCTAAAATGCCCATACTACCCAAAGCAATCTACAGATTCAGTGCAATCACTATCAAAATTCAATGGTGTTTTTCACAAAAATAAAACAAAAAATTCTAAAATTTGTATGAAACCATAAAAGACCCCAAATAGCCAGTGCAATCCTGAGAAAGAGCAAAGCTGGAGGCATCATGCTTCCTAATTTCAAACTTTATTATAAAGCTACAGTAATCAAAACCATATGGTTTGGCATAGGACAGATCAATACAGCCGAAGAGACAGCCAGAAATAAACCCACACATATATAATTAATTTATAACAAAGCAGTCAGAATATTTAAAGAGGAAAGGATAGTCAAGTCACATCAATACATGGTGTTGGGAAAATTGGACATCCACACACAAAGGAATGAATCTGGACTACTATCTTACACAAGATACAAACATTAACTTAAAATATTTGTCCTGAAAGTCAGATCCAAAACCAAAAATCTCTGAGAATAAAACATAAGCAATAAGCTCTTTGTCATCAGTCTTAGTGATGATTTTTTGGATTTGATACTAAAATCATCCCAAAAAACAGTTGGTCAACAAGCACATGAAAAATGCTCGTCATCACTTATTACCAGGGAAATACAAATGTTGTATAGCTGAAACCAATATAATATTATTTGTCAATTATATCTGAGTTTTCAAAAAAAGAATGTTCTAAAATCTCTACTTAGTAGTAATGAGAACTTAGATAGACATTTGGCAATAGAAAGAGGTTTGAAAAATGTAGTGAGGAAATGTATGTGGAGCATTTTGTGCTTTTATAATGGATGTCTCCCCAGACACTACAGTTAATTGTGTGTGGTTCTTCACAGCTAGTCTTTCTGTGTGTTCAGTTTATCTATTTCTATCACTTAATGCCAAGGCTTAAGCGCTCGTGTGTACATGTGTGTTTGTGTGTGTGTTATCTGTCAGTAGAGGTTGGAGAAGACAGAATATTAAATCACACTGAATCAATAATAATAGCAGAGCTTGACAGGAAGAGGGATTGATAAAGACTAAGACTTCTGAAATTCTTGGTGAAATATTAGTCATTGCACATAAATTTAAAAGGACAGTTATCATTGCTTAAGGCACTAAGGAGGTACTATTGAATATATGTATAACATATGATATGTCTTTGTATATGTGTGTATATTACATACACTTATAAATTAAAACGTATTTCACCCATGAGGACAAGGAGAAAATGCATTTTCCGTAAAGCAGAATTCACCGCAGGTCCATTCAATAATTAGGGCTTGAAAATGTGCAAAATTTGCATCTTTATAGTGCAAATGTAAAAGAAAAAGAAATTTCCCATGTGTACCTTGCACACAAACCATTATAGTAATATTGGGGTCATGTTCTAAAACATATTGGCAGAAAGACCTAATTCTCTTCCCACACTTTGTTCTTTTATAGCCAAATATTGGCCTTTCAGTATCTATATATATATACACAGTATACACACACACAACTATATGTATCCTGACAAAATAGCCTGTCTTAGAAAAAATATCCTTCAGTATCATTTAGCCTCTAGAAGTCCAACAGCACCTTAGAAAACAGTGGAAGTAACTTTCCTTTGAAGTTTTTGGTCCTTTACCCCTTTTTGCTCTGTCCACTGTCATATCTGTGCATTTGACACAGATCTGCGCTCCCTCTCCCTTAAGTCTGATACCATTTTTATTTTCTTGCTGTGTATCTCATCTGTATGCTTTCCTAGTGCCTTAATCTAAACTTCCACAGACCACACACATCATTTCACCTTTGGGCAGTTCTACTTTCTTCTTCAGAACGCCACTGTCCTTTTCATGGTTACACAGCTTTGATGATTTTGGGTCACTTTTAACTCTTTTCTCTTTCTCACCCACTGCAGAGTCTCTGAGATTTGACTTATATTTGTTTCCGTGACCTCTTTATTGGGAACATATTTCCCTACCCATTATACCTGACGTAGTCCTTCCAAGCCTAGCTTAACTTTCTGTGAAGTCTTAAGTCACATGTGAAAGTAACTGCTTCTTTTGGATTCCTGTATCATTTCATTTCAATGCCTCTTAAGCCATCTATCATATTCTTCCCTATAGCAGTTATTTATACTCTCCTACTTCTCATACCAGACTGAAAATTTAATGGTGAGTCTTCTTCATTATTTTTTTGTTCCCAGGATACAGCAAGTGCTCAATATTTGTAGTAAGTGCTGATTATGTTTGTTGAATAAATGAATGAGTGAATGGTATGAATGTTCAATTCTATTACTTTCTTCTGAGAATATATAATGAGTAGAGATATGGACAGAGGCTTAGGCCCTATCTGGGAAAATAATGCTATGATGCGTTACTTTTCTGTCTTGTTAATTGAAAAATTATACTTTTTTAGGTGTCAAATTGGTTTGCTAATGCAAGACGTCGTCTTAAGAATACTGTTCGACAGCCAGATTTAAGCTGGGCTTTAAGAATAAAGTTGTACAACAAGTATGTTCAAGGAAATGCTGAACGACTTAGTGTAAGCAGTGATGATTCATGTTCTGAAGGTGTGTTAACGTTTTAATCTTGCTTTCTTTGCTTTGCTTCTGTAATAGACTTGTTGGTTTTAAGGTTGATCTCACAAACTGTGATAATACCCTTGTAACTTTTTTATTGCATGAGGTAACTTCATTTTCCAGTACTGTCAATACCAACAAAATTATGGCTGCTTCCTCTTGTTTATAGATTTATTGTGTGTCAGAATAACAATTTCTGTGCAATTCATTAAAATTAAATCCCTTAGGGGGAGATTACATAGATTCCTGCTTTTCTCCTGCTTAAAAAATTAATCTTGAATATCAAGTAAATTTTATACATTTTAAATATTCTTTATATGTTTGTACACACACACATACATACTAATGATTAAGTATTACAATTTGTTGGTGGGGGGAAAGTACGTGTACATACTATCTAATCATATTTTTACCCCTTAGATGGAGAAAACCCTCCAAGAAACCACATAAATGAAGGGAGCTATAGTAATCCAGTTCACCATCCTGTGATTAAAAATGAGAGCTCAGTCATAAAAGCTGGAGTGAGGCTGGAGCCACGGGCCAATGAGGACTACGTGTCACCCCCAAAGTACAAGAGCAGTTTGTTGAACCGTTACCTTAACGACTCTCTAAGACACGTCATGGCTACAAACGCCGCCATGATGGGAAAGACAAGGCAAAGAAACCATTCGGGATCTTTTAGTTCCAATGAATTTGAGGAAGAATTGGTGTCTCCCTCGTCATCAGAAACTGAAGGCAACTTTGTCTATCGCACAGGTAAGTCTGTGTTTCTTGTGATATTTTGTTTCAAACAGACCCAAAACTGCCATAGAGGGGCTATATTTTAGCAGGTGTAAAGACAAAACTTTTATTACTTTTGCATCATCTTTCTTTTTGTTTTTAATTACCAGATATGCTCATTAGTAGGTGATGGTCTACTGGGGAATTTTCATCTTTTTTAATAAAGTAAGAATTTTTATTCTTAATAATAATTTTATTCTTAATGATAAACATTCTTAAAGGAGATATGTATTGGTCTTAATGAATAAATTACAATGGAGAAATATCCTGGATTTACCCAGCCATGCAAATACTTTTTATTCCATCTTTTTTCCTCAGTTATTTCATTGTTAGTAGTGGATAGGAAAGTGAGTGTATTTTGTGGAGGAAATTGCTTTGGGAATTTTCCTTTTATTCCTGGAAAGCAAAAGGAGGGCTGATAAATAACTTTGAAAATTTTACTTTTATACCAGAAATGGTGATTTGATTTCTACCTCTCCGAAACTTTCAAGTGGAACAATGAGTGTACTAAAATTTTCTATCTTCTTGACTTCAGTTCCCAGAGAACGTTGCTTATGAAAAATGAGCAAGTTGCTTCAGAACAACGGTTATGTGTGACCTATATCTGGGCTAGCTGGAGTCTGGTCCTAGATATGCCAAAAATTAGAGTTGGAAATGTGAGAGCTGGAAATAACTTCAGAAGGCATCTCATTCACCCATGTTCTGTCACAGATAAAAAACATATTTACTCTTCTATAGATCAGTCATGCCTTTGAGCTCCCACAAGTGGTAGGAGGAGCATAAACACTATAAAGACCATGGTTACTGTTTATATTACACCTACTGCCACCAGTCATTAATTGAGTGTTAGGATATGCTAGATCCGGTGCTAAATACTACACAAATGTTACTATATTTAGTCCTTATAATATCAGAGAGCTCAATATGTAAACAATAGTGTTTTACAAAGGAACTTAGATTTAGTCTGTTTAACGTATCTTCAGATTATGGAGCCAGAAGTCTGATTTTTGAAGTGTCTGTGCATGTGTACATGGAGACACATATTATCCACAAGGAGTCAGAGGAAATCTCAGTGCATTTTAAATAATTAAATCAAATTCATTTGCTGTTTGCATCTCTAATTCCAACAATGAAAACAGCTCCAAGCACTTAGGAATATAAAACGAGTCTTGTAAGTAGTAATAATTGGGTCTAGAAAGAAGTAAAAGAAGCAATAAAAGACTATTTAACCAATAACAAAATTATTAAAATATGTATTAACATTCTAACTAACGTTACCAGAGCAGGACTTGGAGGTAATTCAGAACTTTATGAAGGAAAATAAATCAAGCTATTCAGGTACATGTAATTGGAAATAGAATCAAAATAAAATAAAAAGATAAACTGGAATGCAAAAAAGGTAAAGAAGGAAAAAATATAGTAAGCTTAACAAGCAAAAATGAACACAGATTAAAGTTGGAAGTGAGAAAGGAGATATAGCAATACAAATTTACTAAAAAAAGTTTATTAAACTATGATGTATTATGTACAATTACTTGACAATGCTATGTGTGAAATATAGATTAAATCATATTCATTATGAGAACAGTGTTCAATGATTCCAAGTTTAGAAGACTTAAAGTGTTTAGCTAACCCAGTTCCCAAAACATACTTTGATAGATATATTGGATTTTCCTCTAAACTTTGAAGAAATAGTTCATTTCTACGCATTATATGTTTTTCAGAACATATAAAAACATGGGAAGTATCTTAGCTTTTAAAAATGTAAATGTTTTCTTAATCCCAACCAGATTAGGATACCATAGAAAATTATGCTTGAAATATGTATTGAATTTGGCATTAAATGACCAGTATTTTTATAAAAAATTTTATTGGTGATATTAATACTGATCATAAAACAATGTGAGAAATATTGATAATGTAATGTTACATGAAAAACTTCTAAAAAGTATGGAAACAACAATTATGAGGATACAAATGATAGAAACATAAAAACGATTTTTGGAAACAATTGCATTTAATTTTGATGAGGTGGCATATAAAGTTATCTTTTTTAAAGATGTCTTACAAATTTCCTTCTATTTCCAGTAAGACAAGATCATAGACCTTTGAAATGTATGAGTGTATGTCTTCTGAAAATGCATGCTTTTCAAAGGTGGCAAATATAAAATCAAAGAGAAAATAGCATGCTTGTATAGTTGATGCTTTTCAAAGTTAAATATCTTGGCTATTTATTTTTATTAAAACATTCCAAATGCACTTGGTCCGTATTATGGATTACTCACTTGCCAAGTTCTATTTTTAAATAAAAACCTTTTTTTTTTTTTAGTTGTGCAAGCCATGAGAAAGCAGCCTAGACACATAAACTTCTAGTTTTTCATGCATGTGTATAAACTTAAAAAGAACAGAATGAGTTTTTTGTTTTTGTGGATGGAGAATTAAGAAAGACTGGTGGTCTAAGATTGGCCTGCTAAATTTTAGAACTAAACAATAACTGGCTGTCTTGTGTGGGAATGGAATGGACTGTGTTGCTGCGATTGTAACTGGTTTACCACTCAGGCATAAATAGTAGAACAGGGGACTTCAGTAAATACTTTCTGAGCAACTGTGATGGTTTTCTCTGGCATACAGGCTTATTCTGAATTCCTTCAATTCCTTTTGGTTATATCTCTCTTTTCTCACCTAAATAGAAATAGTCTCAGTCTGCTATTAAACTCCACTCCCTTCCCCTGCCCCAAATGCATAGCAACAACAACATTTTAACTTCAAATTGTTTTTTAAGAATAGATCACCTTTCAAAAAAATATAGATCACCTTTAAGTACAATGTATTGGTTTATTTGTGCTAAGAAATGGTATCCATTTTCCATCCATTTTGTAAAAAAAGTTGTTATCTAGTGATACATTTTATTAAATATGGAATCAAAAAAATCAAAGGAAAAAGTTGGTGTGTGGAAGATTAATGTACGACTACATTTCATTTCAGATTTATGGATTCAAGGAAGGAGAAGTCTGGTTAGATTAATAAAGTAATAATTCTAATTGAAGATATTAGTAGATATCATCAAAGCAAATACAAACATGTTTTGACTGATTTTTACATATTTCCTTGTAATCCACAGTTTTCCACATCATTGCAGAATCATTTTAGACTCCCAATAAATATTGGAGATTATATTTCTGACACCAGCAATTAATTGGAATTGATCAAAATGATTAGGGTCATTGTTTCTAAATACATTAAGTAATCACCAAGAAAAGATGGTCATGAGTGTCGAATTATATTGTCTAAATTAAAATTACAGTTCACTGACAGTCTGCTTTCTGAGGTTTCAGAATAAGGACCCTGGCACACTACCCTCCTGTTGAATCAGTGCTCATATTCTCTAGATATTTGTGAAAAAACTATCTGCTGTCTGAACCACCTCACAGAAGGAGTCCTCATTGGAGCCTTTCCTGACTTGAATCAGCATTTGATTGACCCTTAAACCATGTCATCTTTTTTTTTAAATAAATTTTATTTTTATATTCCCCATACAATTGTAACCCCCTTATTTTGACCCCAATCCCTCCCCTCCCACCCTCTACCCCCCCATAGAGTGTCTCTGGTTCATAGTTTTTTGTTGATTTTGATTTTCACTTTCTTATAGTTATTCATTTTCCTGGTCCCTTATTTAAGTTTTCTAGATTCCTGCTATGAGTGAGACCATCCGGTATTTTTCTTTTTCTTTCTGGCTTATTTCGCTGAGCATGATCCCTTCCAGCGCCATCCATGTTGCTGCAAATTGCATGTGTTTATCTTTTTTGAATTCTGAGTAATATTCCATGGTATATATGTACCACATCTTCTTGATCCAGTCATCTATTTTTGGGCATTTGGGTTGTTTCCAAAGCTTAGCTATTGTAAATAGTGCTGCTATAAACATAGGGGTGCAGGTGCTCTTTGGAATTGATTCAAACCATGTCATCTTTACTGAAGGGAGAGAGTAGATGTTTTGACTGAATATGTCAGTGAGGGGAAACTCAGGCAAGTCTTGAAATGAAATGTGTAGATTTCCTCTCTTCTCTGCTTATATTGAGCACAAGTCCAGATTTTCTTCTTTCTTTTTATAACCCGCAAATGATCAACTTATAAGTAGCTAGTACATTTGAACAGTTGTTCTTGAGTCCCTGCATGCTGGGATATGATTCATAAATTTAACCTGCTCTCCAGATACTGGATTTTGAACCTTATCTTGTTAAATTGTCTAAAATCCCTGTTAATTGTACACAGCTGGTATACACAGCTGGTGTAACAAAAACATATACGTGGTTAGGACTCTTTTCTGTGTTTTTGTGAATGAATCAGACTAGCTCTTTCTCCACATGACTGAGGTATAAATATCTATGAAGAAATGCAGATGTTGATTAAGAGAAAAGAAGTCATTTATTTGGAACATAGGAGTCTTTGGGAGATAGAGATCATTTGATTGGCTTGCCACAGTAACTAGAGACTTTAGTTACTGGAGACTGAGAAACTAGGAAATAGAAAGTTTGGGAGGATGACAAAGAGTCCACGCCATTTCCAAATGTTTATCTTGGTTAATGAGGACCTCCTGGGGGCCTGTCTTTCTGTACACTCCTGTACTTTACAATTTTAGCTAGAATTATCAGTAGTATAAGCCCAGGTATGTTCATAAGTTCAATAAGCCATGGATTTGCCTGAGATGTAATCTTAATTTCTAGCATGGCTTCTTTGGAGAAATACACTCTCAATTCTTAAACTCTCAATTCACAAGCCCTGGCTGGGACAGAGTCCTTTTTTATACCAGGTGCTCTTTCTTGTATGCAGTCCACATACCAAATGTTTTGAAGAGCTGCTCTCTTCAGACCCTATTCTGGAATCATGGGGGTCCTGCATTGCTTGCTAGACCACTCATCCAAGAAACCATGCTTAGTGAAGCAGAAGAAAGTTTAAAGAGGTGTCATGGCACAATATTTTGAACAGTAGATAATCACTTCTAATTTGTGTTTGGTCAGTTTTAGGTTTTGTATTTGGGGGTTGTTTAGAGGAAGCCACACGGCCGTCAAGAGAAAGTTTTATCAAGAGCCAAATGCCGAGGGTAGTGTGTGTTCCTCTGTGTCCATTAGGTTTCTTTGGGGATTTTGTTGACCAGTATATCTACTTTGGAGACATTTTTTTCTTTTTTCATTACATTTTTTTGTGTGTGCACACATTCTTGTTTTTAATGGAAACATGAAACTACCATTCTGAACTATTCCAGACATTTCTTTTCCTCTTATGCAAATGATGGCTGATGCACCCTAGCTGAGAATAATAAAACCCACCATCACCAGCCCAGTTAGTCACATTTAAAGGATGCTAGAAAGGTATTCTCTTCTTTGTCTTGTATCTTTACTACCATAATACTTCACCTATCAAACATCATCTGGAAATGAGATAGTCCAAATGAGTTCAATTTTCAGCTAGAAATTTAAGTACTGATTTTTTTTAAATATAGGACTTTCTGATGTCTTAAACTATTAAACAGCATTTGTGGGTGTGCTTCAATAGCCTCTCCTCTAAGCTTTCCCATCCTCTTATTGCCTGCTTTCCAATCAGTAATTTTAGGATTAACCACAATTCTAAATGTGTCTGTAAATCCCTTGAATAAAGAGTGATGTCAATTCCTATAGCCTTTTTATTTATTTTAAAGGGATCTTTCTTGATTACTTATTTCAAAGTTGAAATCATTTACATGAAATTTTATGAACTCCTGACCTTTGGCTAGTCATAGAATTATAGAAACTTAAGCATTATTGCATTATTCTATAGATTTTTAAATATTTATCAAGGACAGTGATAGCAAAACACATTCATAGATTACTTCTAAAATTCAAATTACTTTGATTTTTTAAATTAAATGCTTTTATGGATTCACTTGCATAAATTTAAATGAAAGTGTATGTGTTCTGCCTATTGAGATTCATGGCAGACAAAAATAGAAAAGGAGAAAAAATTGAAAAGAAAAGGAGAACAAATACTCGCCTGAGCAGTTAGTTGACTTCAGTGGTGGATTTTCATTCACTTTTTCTTGTTTGTTGTTTGGTATCTTGTGAGAACCTGAAAAACGCAAAATATAAGTGTAGCTGCTGAGACTTACAGCCCCACACAACACACATACATAAATACAACACACACAACATACATGCACCAGCATGGCTTACAAACAAATTGACCGTACCAGCAGCTTAGTTTAAAAAATGTTTCCATTTTCAAAGCTGTATTTGATCCTGACATTTTTTTTTTTTTGCCCTTGTGTGTTCTGTTTTCTCCACGTCACATGAAACCTAAAAATGATAGCAACATGGATTTCTTATTTGCAGATAAACTGTCCTGAAATGCAGCTGCGTTTTGTCTCTCCCTTTGTGATCCTTGCTGCCTTGTGTGTATTAAAAGCTCTTTGAGGCCCTGAAATGGTGTTTTATTATTTTTATAGTCCCCCCAGCTCTTTATGCTGTCTTTCACATATTTGTCCCATAACTACTTCGTAATGAATAAGTTAGTGTTTTCGTGATTTACTCTGTCTCTTAAATCAGAAAAGACATTTTAAGGTGCATATGTATATGTGATTTGTATCTGTTAATGTGACAAGAGAAAGAAAATGGTCCTGAGTAAATTTAAATGAGTTTGAAAAAAAGCGGCAAATGTGAAAAATTTAAAACCTGAGGGGGAAAACTGAACAAAATGCAGTTTAAAACTGAGCTGTTTAGCAGATTTAAAATAAAAACTTAGAAAGTATAAAATGAAACTAAACCAGTTTTCAAGCAAAAGAGTGGCTTTCAGGAAAATGCAAGGATATTAATGGAAAGGTTACTTAATTTAAAGAAAAGCTACCAAAGAATAAAACATATGGCAGATAGAAAAATAAAAAACTTTTCTAAATCTGACACCACTAAGTAATGCTATTTATTATCTGTCTCTATCTAGTACACAGCCTGGTAGGTGGGACTTACGGAAGCAAAGATTTAGACCCACTGTTTTTAAATTCTTAAGGAAGCACAGATTTAGACACACTGTTTTTAAATTCTGCTGTCACATCCACTCCCAGCCTTAACATGACAGTTTTGACTTTTTAAACTTGACTTTTTTAATCATATGTTAGAATTGAAGAAAGTCTTACAGAAATTTTACATTTTCTCTTTCCTTCATGTGTAACAGTAAAAATCCTGTCTAGTTTACATATGTTCCTGTTAAAAACAAGCTTATCAACATGAAAATTTGAGTTTGCAGGGGCATTCTCTACATTTTGGCATTACTGTCGATTGCATTCTGTCCATTGTAATTGATTTTCTGACACCCTGTGCATTTAAACCTGCTGCAGTGGCCGTTCACACCCTGGTACAGCCTCACAGAAGTGCTTGTTCATGTCACTATATTTAAGAATCTGTCAGTATTTCCATTAAGAGGCTTTTATTCATTCCCCAGGGCTTCTAAATGTCATAAAAATTTAAGCCAACTCAATGCTGGCATAAAAGGGCCTTTTTTCCTCTTCTCCTATGTATAAGGAATATAAATGCAAAACTCCCACTAATTCTAAATTTAGTTAGGTTTGTAAACTCTTTACACACTGACAAGACCAAATAAGATCCATGACATCTATCCAGGCTGGGGCTGAAAAGGATGTCAAAAAGTTTTTACTGTCTGTGAAAATAACAAGACCTTCTATTTAATGAATATGGAAGTGGTTTCTTTTCTTTCTTTCTTTTTTGGTTAGTAGCTGTAAGCTTTTCCTTTCTACCTCCCTGCTTTGTTTCTAAAATTAAGCAGGTATTTTTTTTTCTATGTCAAAATTTGTCTTGTTGATGTTAACAGCTTTTACTCAGGATAAATATGTGTTTTCTTTTAGACCAGAACTTTGGTGATTTTACAGTTTAGAAGTTTGTGTTTTTGTTTTGTACTCAAAATAATGTCATTTATAATTGTGAATTTTGAGGACTCAAAAGCAAATAATTTTGTTCACGTTGGTCCCTTTTACAAAATTTGAGTTTTTTCCCCTAGTTTACAATTTAAATGGAGGATGTCATGTTTAAATTATAACTGCATCATGTATCTTTTCTCCCTTTTTTGATGATCCCTTTCTCTAATCTTTATTGTAGTAAAGAGGAAAGAAGTCAAGGATTTTTATTAATCTATCAGCATTACTTAAAATAATCCTTCAGCTCAGCCCCTCTACTTGCCTATTAGGAAACTGATTGAGGCTCTATACCGGGCTGGCTTTGCTGGTCTTTTGGATACGAGTTACTTATTTGCTTGGAGAAGTAATCCTAATACTTTGGGTAATTGCAGGTGCTTAATTGACTTTAACTAAAAAATACGTAAGTCATTACTATGAAACTGTTAGGGGGAAAAAGGTGTCCTAAGCTAATTCAAAGTATATATGCACATTTTAAAATACAGGTTGTATATATAGGCTTATACGCTAGGCATCATCATTTCATTACTAAGGAAAGTAGCAATGCTTTGCAGAGATTCTCTATTATTACTGCTGACACGTGTGTGCAGGAGCAGTAGAGGAGGAGTAGGTGGAGGAGGAGTAGAAATTGAACATCACTCGGAAAACAAAGTCTTTGAAAATGACGTGGTATCTTCCCTCTGCCTTGATATACAATGGAGACATTGAGCCATTATCTAAAATGTGTCAGAAAAAAAATCTCGAGTGATATAGCAACCCAGTTGGGAAGTAGCTTGGGGAAAATAGATGACCTGTAGCTTTAAGCAGCATCACTCATCTACTTTCAATAGTTTTAAGTCTTCACTGGCAAAAAAGGGAGTTGTGAATTATTTTTTCCCTGCCCTTCAGACTCTGCAGTGTGAGGTACACAAAGGTGCCTCAAAGTTGAATTTGCTTTTAGCAATTCCCCAGGTGAGGCACTTGCCTAGATATAACTCGAAAAAGCAAAATGGAATTTACGTTCCACCATCTCACAGTCTGGGGGGCGCCTCAGTGGCCGTGTAGTTAGGGCGCTATCAGGCAATTTTGTCTTTGATCAAGCTTCATTTAAATAAAGAGAACCAAAAAATGTAAAATAGTGATTTGGACAGAGAAATGTTTGGGTAATATAAAATCAAAATGGAAAAAGCCAAGAACCCAAATGAAACTCTGTAAATCACTGAAAGGCAGTCAGAGATAACCAACCGCTCATAAAGTAGGATTTCCAAGAAACTGTTCGCTCTTGAAATTCTTACGCATTTGCCTGTTTTTAAAATTTAGAATTGGTTGTCCCTTCAAAACTCTTAGTATGGCAGAGACATTTCAAGTAAGAATGTCCTGTTCTGCCAACACTGTCATTATGATACTAAAATGTACCCTTTTGCCGAGGGCCAAGAATCAGGGTTTCTCCTTCCAGTTTCTACACTGATTTGGACAACAGATGCGTCAACAGCAAAGTGCTATTCAGCATCATTTGTCACGTGGCTGAAGGGCCAGGAGGATGGCTGTTTGGCAAGAGGGAGAATTCCTTAAATGTTACTGGGTCTTACATTTCTAAACGTAAAATTCCCGGCCAGAGATTGCCTGGTGCCAAGTGCCTTTGCTGTGATGTCTACGCCCAGAAACTGCTAGAGGGCTGCAATATTGTGGCTGCCTGAAAATCCACAGTGCCTACTCTGGTTTGCAAACTGAGATCGAGAGCATTTTGCATTGTTTTGCATTGTTTTGCATTGTTTTGCATTTTCTTTGATCATTGTCTTAGTTGCATTCATTTCTGTAACTTTTTTCCCTTGGAATTCTCTTTTGAGCCACTAAATCTACCCGGTTGGATCGAGGAGTTTCTTCAAAACCTCGTCAGTAGTGCAGTTGGTCCTGTTTGAGTTTTTATTGTGTCCCCTGGGTTCCTTAACTTCAGACCTTTTCAGAATTATGGCACCAATTCAGATTTACTCATAACCCAAGAGGCCTCCAGTTTATCTAACCTGTGTTCTTTTTCTTTCAGAAGATTTTTTAAATCTATGTGTTTTTCTTAAAATGTGTTTTTAAAAGTATGAACATAAATCATCTGGAATAGTAATTTTCAACTATCTTGAAAGGTGTTTGAGGACTATTTCATGGTTACTATGATTGAAGCAGTAAAATTTAGTTTATAGTTACAATAACTTTCCTCTCATTAGAAAATATAAAAAAGCTCAACTTTATGATTTCATGACATATTACCAAACCCCCAAATACCATTCCTCAGCCCCACTCCCCTAACACACACACACTCAGTGAAATGTTAATAGGAAGCGCAGAGAAGAATCATAAAGGCTAATGATCTCTGTTCTATTGGGCCTCCCCTGGCCTCTCAGATGCTTTAATTAAAACGATAGTGTGAAAGTATGGACTGAGGCTGGGTTACAGCCATACAAGTTAAATCTGTATCTTGACTACAGTTCAATTCATGTTGCCTCAACTGCGGTTCAGATGACTTTTCTAGGCCCACATTCTCTCCCCAGTAGGCCTCCTTGCCTGATCTGAAGTTACCTGCTTATAGGTTTGACCACAGGATGTTATAAAGTGGAAAGAGCAAAGGACATTGCCTCAGAAATCAGGAGCCCTATGTCTAGCCAGAACTGTTGGCAACTGGGCACATGTTCTAAGGCGAGTCCCGTTATTAACTAGGTCCCTTTAGCTGTAAAATGAGGGTGTGTGACTAAGGAACCCACACATTCCTTAAACCACTGATAATATGAAATTTTATGAAAAGCATAGGGAGAGGAGGAAGCCCACAGCTTACAGAAGTGCATTATCTCCCTCAGAAACAGAACTTGGACTAGGAACTCCAGGACAGGAACAGATGAGAGAACCTTTGGGGAACAAGGCAACAGAGAGCCCCCTGGTGGCAGGTGCTGGCCTCTATACTGTGTGTTGACCTTCAGACTGGGTTGGGAGGCCCAAGCTGGAGGGAGAAACAGTTCTGTCTGTCACCATATTCCTTATGTCTGCGTCATTGTAGGAAGACCTATCCTAACATTATAAAAAAAGCTCTATATTTTTCTACTAACTTTACTATTTTAATCGACATTTATATACCCATAATCTACCTATATATTTTTTGTAAATTGTACAAGATAATGAATGATCAGACTCCCCCCCAAAATGATAGCCTGTCCCTCAACACAATTCATTGAGTCTTTCCATTTTTCCTTACTGATTTGAAGTGCTTCCTTATTAAATATTAACTTCCTTTATTTGTGTGTGTATTTCTAGATTCTGATATGTACCATCAGACTTAAAAAATTCTCCTATATCTGTAATACGCTGTTTTCATGCTTCCTTGTGCATTTTGACATATGTCAGCTTTCAATTTTTTCATAATACTGTCATCTCGCTTCTTGAATTTACTCTTCCAGTTGAACTTTGGAATAAGTTGCCATGTTCTTTTTTAAAATGCCATTGAAAATTAACCTGGTGTTGCATTAAACTTATATATTAACTTTGGGAATGTTTTTCTCCTCCTTATATATTTAATTTTTATTCAATAGAATTTGATAGCTTTACTTACATAGGGTTTGCATATTTCTCATTAAGTTAATTACTAAATCATTTATTTTGTTGTCCTTGTGGATTAGTTCTCATCTATTACAAGTTATCCCTGATACAAAGAAAATTTGTTGGGTTTTATTTTTTTTAGATTCAATTGGATTGTTATAGTACATGCAAGCATATACCCTTCAAATAATGGAACTTTTATGTATTTATTATCCTCCCCCTTTCATGGCATTGGCCACGTTTTCTAAAACAATGTGGAGTAATAGCAGTGAGAGCAGACACTAAAGGGAATTTTTGTTTTCTTACATTGTACCATTAAATATATTTGCATATTGGTTTAGTATAATCACTTTATCAAGTTAAGTGATTCTCTTTCCATTCCTAGATTATTTAGCACACATATAACTAAATAGACTATTGCATTTATCAAATGCTATTTCCACCATTTTTAACATCATGACCTAGTGGTTCTCTTTCAATCGATATACATTTCCTGGTGTTTATCCATTCTTAAATTCCTGAGAAAAAACTATTCCTGCTCAATATACCATTTTAAAAATATATTTCTGGATTTAATTGACTAGCATTTATTTAATAATTATATGTAAAAATTCTCATATCTCATGTCTTTAATTTTTTCTTTTCTAATGTTCTCCTTGCATACTTTTGAGTTAGGTTAGCTTAATTTAGAGTTAGGTTAAATTAATTTAAATTAGAGTTAAATTAGAGTTAGATTAGACTCATGGAATAGGAAATATTTCTATTGTAGAAAAGTCTAATTATAATAAAGTAAAAATCAAAATCAACAAGCAACTATAAACCAGGGACACACTGGGAGATGGGGGAAGGAGGGAGTAGGATCAAAACAAGAGGGGTTGGGAATTGTCTGGGAACTATAACCAAGATGAAAATGCATACATTGTTCAACAATGAAAAATGATGTAAAAAATATATAAAATTTTAAAAAATTTTTAAAAAGTTCTAAATAAAGTATGGATTTAGCTTTCCCTGGTATCTTGACAGTTGGGAAGACGCCATCTGGGAAACCATCTTGCCTGGAATTCCTTGGTTCTCTATTCTTTCTCTCATGTTTTCATCTTTCACCTCTAAATCATGAACAGTTCCCTCAGCTTTACCTTCCAGATGACTCCAGGGTCCCAGATTACTTCATCGTTGCCCCCTCCTCTCATTTAACCAGTCTTTCTCTTACAGTTTTCCATTTCCTTTCGGTATTTTGTTTTTATTTTCCAAGAACACCTTTTTTTCTTATTGTTCTTTTTTTGTAGCAGCCACAGCTATGTGGTGGTCAGAAGCCGCCTGAATCCCTACTCTGCATTTCCTAGAAGCCTTCCTGTCTTTGCCCCGAGCGCTCTTCAGGGCGGCCCTGCCCTGCTGTCCTGGGCTGGCATACTTGGCTCTCCGTTGGGCTCATCAGAAGTCTGTTCTTTCACTGGTATCTCTAGGGCTCCCCCTCCAAGGACAGCTTGCTGTCTGACTGGGAACGGTTGACTTGGAATGTCTTCTGTGCCTTCGGCAGAAGCATCTTGGGCTTGCCCAAGGTCTTGTTTACCGCCTGCTTCAAGTTATGGTTCTCTGCTTAGATTTCCCTACTTTGATAGCCTATGCATTTCATCTTTTGATAAGTTTCTTGACTATTCTGATTTTGTGATGGGTGCCTTCATTGTTTCCAGCAGTGCTAGGCATTTTTTTGTTTTCAAATTTATATTCTGTAATTTTAATGGGATTTTGAAAGAGAAATAAATAAAACATATCATGTGCACCATCTTTAAGGGAATGCTAATACAGATTTTTAATAGGTGTGTATAGTACACTATAGTACAGTATAAGTATAGTAGACTATAGTAGATCTATGGTAATGCAGCCTTTTAATAGGTGATTTTTAAAAAAAATTTTGCATAGAAAATCTGGGGTGTAGACTAGAGGTGTGGGCGGTAAGAGGACTCAGCAGAGACAGAGTGGGGAGCAGAACATGCAGAGTGACTGAAATACACTGCTGAGGGGAGCAGCGGGCGAGACAGGAGAAGCCTGCTGCACCATGTGGGTCACCTCTCTGGCTGGGGATTGAATTCAGGTGGTAGTGGGGATAGCGCTGAGACCTGAGCCCTAGGCCACCAGGGAGGCCCTTAAAAGGTGATTTTTATCATAGAAGATGTTTCTTTTGTTTTTAATACCTTTTAGGGGGAATTTGCACACATTCAGAATTATATGTAGATTCTAAATATCAGAGGAATAATAGATTCCTTTTATTTATTATCATTAATAGTAAATAATAAATATAGAGTTACTTATAGAATGGAACATGGGGATTCCTGGAAAATTCCTGATAGGTTTTATGTACACATTATGATGCGAAAACTTTCCAAACTACTCTAGTACTTCAAATAGTGAGCTAAATATAATTTAGTTTTTTTTAAAAAGCCGGTAATTATAATAATATGATATAGTGGTGCTTGGCAATTGTGTACCTACAGTTTTCAAATGCAATTAAAATTTGAATGGTTACTATTTTACTCTGTAGTTAAGCTCATGGCAGGGCATGCTACAACTATTTTTTCGTACTATTTTCGTACTATTTTTTCAACTGCTTTTTTCTTCCAGTGGAAAACTTAAGTCCTTTGTTTGAATGTATACTATTGGGAATTTTAAGTAAAACAGAGCTAAGAATTCCATTCCTTTTTGCCAATCTTTCCTTTAAACAAAATGATCAGTTAATGGAGCATTAAATAATCATATGCTTCATTTTGATTTTTTTTAACTTTCGTACTTGCATTACTTTAATCATTTTCAGCTAGATAAAATAGAAAGCAAAATAAAAAGATATCAGTGGAAGGAAAGTGTTATCATAATTCAAAAATATTAATAAAGCACCTATTAAGATTTGTATTTTTGATTTATTTTGAAAATGTCACAATATTTTTGCTTTCCCCTTCTCTCTCACTCTCCCTCCATTTTTGCCTTTTTCTTCTCTACCTTTATTTCACATTGTTTTCTCCTTCCTTCACCCCCCTCCCCCATTGTGTGCTGTCTCTGTTCCAGGCTATCCCCTTCAGGTTCCCCTGCAGTTTGGCCAACTGTGACTGAGCTGACTGAATATTTTACCACCCTTCTGTGTCTCTGGCAGTGGTGGACTGACCACGGAGTACTTTTCTATGAGTTTTCTTTCTTCCCTCAGGGATATGCTTGACTGTTCAGCTGTCAACACTTGAAGACAGTGCTTTTTTACTATAATAAATGTAAAGTGGGTCACTGTTCCCAGTATCTCTCTTAGACTAGCCCTTGTTTTTGTTGGAGTGCAACCATTCCAGGGTGCTTTGCTTGCAGTGACTTTATTGTTATGGGTCTTTCTCTGGATTACACAGTGAGTACTTTGTTACCTCCTATGAAGCACTGGAGTCTTTCAGACAGGTCATGAGCTTGACTCACCATTGGACAGAAAGCATGGACAGCAAAAATCCAGCCAATCACTGCAGTGTGTGCCTTCACAAGGCTTTTCCTGGCATAGAGGGATTTGAAAGATTTTCTTTTCCAATGATCCTGTACATGTTTTGTTGGAGATGTTAATGGGAAGCAGCATAGTCAAGCACTTATTCTAAGAACATAGTAAGCAAAGCCCCTGAAACAAAGAAGGACAAGAGAATGCTAGAAGGCCAGCTTGAGGTCATGGCACAGACGTTGTCAGGAGCAGACAGCTTGCATGTCTCGGTCAGAAAGTCTTCTCTGTCTTAAACCTTTCTGCCTTCCCCCTTCCCACCCTAACCAGGAGAAAGCTCTGATTTTGTGGGTTCAGATGATCACATTGAGCCCACCCAGATAATCTAGGATAATCTCCCTATTTTAAGGTCAACTGATTGGTAATCATAATTATATCGGCAAAGTCACTTTTAACATGTAACATAACATAGTCACAGATGTGAAACCAGAGGGAAAAGTCCTGGGGGCAAAATTTTGCCCACTCCAGGAGACATCATTTAGCAAGGGGATTTGAATGAAGTTTTGCCAGTTTAACCTCAAATGTTTAGACACTAAGCATTATCATTAGTGTGATGTTTTAATTATAAAGTATGCAAAGTATACTGTTTTAAATACTGTTGATATGGGTAATCTAAATATGTTAGTTGAAATTTTCCATAATTATTTACATATGAGCACCCCCCTCCATGTACATATTGCCTTTATACATGTAGTTAATCTTGCTTTCCTTAAGGATGCATATATTTTCTCTTATAACATGACTCAAGCATTGTAACTGACAAGCATCAGGTAACTGACAGTGTGTTTCTAAGGTAGTTGGCTAGATAATTCCCAGTGGAAAGATAAATGTTTACTATACGCAGTAATGCAATCTACCATTATTATTTTGCCTGCGTGTGTCATAACTTTATGATCTATATATTACCATCATTTTTTTTTTAAGGACAAGAATTTGCATCCAGAAGCTGCAATGTTGCAGAGCCAGGCTCAAACTCAGATCTGCTTCAATCCAAATCCTGGTTCTTGACTACTATATTTTACTTTTTCCCAATCCAGGGGAGAGTTACCAAGGTAGAAGCTTATCTTTGAGAGGCTCTTCAACCTTTTTTTCTAAGTCTTTTGCTGCTGACTCCTTCTCATCTACCCCCAGGGCTCCTATGACCTGCTAGCTGGATCCTCTTTTCCAGCACAATCAGAAGCACTTTGAGTCTCCCTTCAATCCTCCAGAGTTAATGGTCTGTCCTGACCTTGGTCTAAAACTGCAGATCTTTATTTCAGGACAGCTGACATCAGTGAGGTGATGAAAAGATCATGGTCAAAATAGCTTACACTAAGGCATCATAATTATAACGACAAAAAAACAAGGCAGGTACAAGCACAGTAGTAAGTACTTGACATGCATTTTCTTACTTCATTCTCTTCAACCACCCCATGAAATAGGTTCCATTATTATCCTATTTTCCAAGGGATATTTTGAGAACAGAAATTATAAATTACTAAGTGATTGAATGAGTGAGTTTTATGGGAGCCTCCTTTGGCTACGTTGGACCATCCTAATCCTTACCCTATTCCCGAAGATTATGATCAGCCCATGTAGCTCCTTCATTTTTGATAACAACTCTCAGTTCAGAATTGATTTCATCACCTCCTCTGTTTTTACTGCAGGGACCCAGTGTGGGCATTTGCGGTGAGGAACAATGCCATCAGAGTGGTGCTTTCACTGTAGGACAGGGCAATGAATGGCATTTGGGTCTTAGAACCCCAAGAAGGAGCCTGGAGCATCCTGTGGCGAGGAGAGGGATCCAGGGACATAACAGAGGCCAAAGAGAGGCAAGCATCTGTCTGATGCAATTCTGAGAGCCATGGAGACCAAGTGCATGATGAAGGTGGATAAAGCACTGGCCCAGAGCAACAGTGAGGAGGTCCTTGATGTTAGGGGGACTGTCCCTATGAAAGGGGCAGCCTATCTGTTGAGAAAACAAGCAGAATTGCTGTCAGATTCCTTTGGCAACTTCACTGAGTGGCTCTAGAATGCTGATAGGAAAGGAGACAACACTTGCTTGGAACCCTAGGTCTAGATCTGCACTTAAGGCCCTTCTTGGTGCATTGACTTAAGATTTCTATTCCAGACCCTTGTGCCTAAATGCACACAAAGTAAATTTGGGCCTTGAATTTCATAATAGATAGATACATTTCAGAGACATCAAGTTTCCATTGGATCAAGTTTTAAGATAGTGCATGTACTTGGTATTTTAAAATAATCCTGCAATGAATTATTTGTTGTTGTATGAACAATGCAACTGGACTTAAGTTCTTTGTAAGTTTACATTCGCTGATACTGTCCTTCTCTTACATTGAAAGCTACATAGCAATATCAACTGCCTTTACTAGACCTGCCATTGTGTGAGCAGGGACACCTATTAGAATGTTGCATGATGGTCATAAAATGCCACTGAAATCACTGGAAATATAATACTGAATAGGTGAACTGTGACTGTCATAGTTAGAAAACCCCCCAAATACTGTCTTTCTGTATGTGTATGGCCTCACTTTTTTGATTTTCCTATATTTAAATGGAGATTGCTACTTTATGAGAATAAATTTATTTAAATTTCAAAGGCTTTCTCCAAAAGTGGCATTTAATAGCATTTCATTAAAAAGTTCACTTTTAATCTGTATTTAAAGCCAAAGTTTTCTTTTAATTTTAAAACTTGTCCTTGAACTAAAATAACATGGAACATTTTAAAAACATGGCTCCAAGCTGCTGTAGATACATTTTATTTAAACCACAGAGACTGAAGTTAGAATTCTCAGTGCCAGACAGACTACAAATTATAACTATAGCAAAACTGACTGAATTTCTGGAGGTTGTAGTACCAGCAAGACTGGTTGTTTTTTGGGAGCTGTTCCTCCCCTTGGGCTCTGCTTATGAATGACTTAATTCCTGTGTAAGATTAAATGTCATGCCCATTGCATGCGTAGTAAAAGCAATTGAAGCCTCTTTTGTCCTTGCAAAATTTTGATGTACTCACGTTCAGAGGAGAAATGCAGTCGGTAGGAAGAGTCCCAAAACAGAAATTTAGTCAAATAAGGCTAGAACACAGTGAAACTTCAAAAGTTGGAGGGATGATAAAATATCCTTTAAAGCAGGGTATCATCGTTTATTATAGTAAGGAAAGGGGGTAATAGCCATGATTGAATTGTGAAAATATTTTCACTAAGGTCATTTTTGGATTTACTATTCTGGTATTAGGTTAGGAAACGTAGTGCCAGATTAGATCTAATAATATATTTTGTTGCGCCATGTACTGTAGAAAGTGGATGAACATCTGTTATTTTAGTTGATCCTCATTACAACTCTATGAGGTAAAAATAACGATAATTATTCCTGTTTTCTCTCGGGGTGGGAATGACCCACTGACGCACAAATACTTAATGGCAGAGCCAGAAAGAGAAGTTGAGTCTCTCAGCTCCTTGTTCAGTCTCTTTCCACTCGATTTTACAGTGTTTTCCACCCTGGTAAAGTGTACTCAAAATAAAAAAATCATTTATAGAGTAGAACTCTCTAAAAGCAGTGACTCTCAGCTTATTTTGAGCTGTTCCTGCTTTTATACATGGGCTGCTTTGAAAGCTGGACTTAAAAGCTTTGGATCCTCCTCCAGAAAAATGCACACCTAGACCCCTGCTCGCATACTTATGCCTCTCCCAGATGCTGCAGGGGTCTCTCTGACCTTTTAGGGCTACATAGGAGTCCCTCGGGCACTTTATTCCATGCTGTGGAAAGTTGGCCCTTCTGCAGATTTCTGATGCGCTTGAGGGTTCTGTCTCCAAAGCGAGTTCAGTTTATGGGTAGCATTGACAGCCCACACACGTGTGTTCCCCCCTCCCCACCCCGCCCCGTCCCGGGGATTCAGATGTGAAATGGATTTCCTTATTCAAATGTCAGAAGACCTCCCTCATTTGCAGAAGGCCTGTGCTTATAGTAGACTGCATGGAAAATTTGGAGGGAGAAGGAGGGTCTTACATCATAGCAGCTCATTTCACTGCCTATGGGGTTCAGCGCCTCTTCTCCTCGTAAGCATCTTTCACCTCCCCACACAGGACTCTCCCCACCTGCTCTGCCCTGCTTGGTTCCCAGCCTCACAGCATCCTCCTACTTCCTTTTCCCCTTCCACCTTTTCCTACTCACCCCCAGCTTCCCAGTTACTTCAACATCTCCTAGATTGTTTTTTTTTTTTCTTTTTCTTTTCATGTTGTATCCTACAAATGAGTTCTCTCCAGCTTCAGCTCCAAACTCTGCAGGCCTCTCTCTGATCTGTTCCACTTCAACTACCAAGATGCTATGCAAGGCCTTGGATCTCATAACCTCCACCTTTCTTTTCAGTCAGTTGTGATGTTAAATTGATACTGAACGCTGGCCTCGGTTTCCCCCAGCTAATAAAAGGAAACAGAGTTTGAGGAGAAGGAAAGTAATCTGTTGACAAACTGAGGAGGGCAGCAGACTTCTGTCTGAAAGTCCACCATCCTGCTCTTGACAGAGGGCAGGGTTATTTATACATGGGAGTAAAACAAAGGGGGGATGGGAGAGTGTCCTCATGTCCTTGGATGCAGGCATATGGAGATTTCTGGTGGGCACCAGCTTGCTTCGTTAACACCTGATGTTTAACTTCCAGATGTTTAACTTCCTTATTATCTTCTCAGGGATGTCCTTCCTTCTCCTTAGAATGCAAGAAGACAAACTTGTTAACTGCAACAGATAGGAATGCTTATTTGACGGGGCAGGAAGAGAGACCTGTCCTGTTTTACTGCATCACTATGGCTATTTAATTTCTTCAGTTATATCTGTTTGTAATTTTAGGGGTTTCCAGGACTCCCTCCTACAATGCTGCCATCATTCCCCTTAGGTTTGGGGTTTTTGGTCTCCCTGGGGCTGTGTGAGTTTAAAACATTCTTGAAGTTCCTCTGTGGAGCAGAGCTGGTGACTAGGCACAGAGCTTCGCGTGGCCCCCTGCAAGGCTGTGTCCTGGTATCAGAACACTGGCACGGGGACTTGCCCGTTCTGCTTACCCGGCCACCTGAGGGTGGTGGTGACTTTTCTGGGGGAAAAAAAGAAAACAAATCAATAAATCCAACAAAAATCACTGTTTCTTGCTCATGTCCACTATAGAGAAAATGATACATGTATCATTAGGAAAAAAGAAAAGGAATAGAAAGTGGTACACAGTGGTATAAAAAAATAGATTTTGTTTTTAGGCGTCTGTTGGACCATTTCTCCTGTGTGATTATAACCCGACACTGCTGTTCTAAGAGATGCACTCTCCTGCCAAGGACGGCCAGTCCTTCCTTTGGTGCTCATCTGTGATTTCAAATACTGTGGCCTGAGCACTCTCTGCCCCTATTTCTAGGATATTCTAGCAGATATCACACCTTACTTGAAAAACAGTGATATAATTGGGCTAGAATTAATCACATTCTGAAGAAAACTCCTGTTCAGTCTAATACTGTGACTTAGAACAATCACTGGTATACCCAGATGGTAAGAAAAAGTGACAGAGGTCTGAGTTAGGGATAGGCCAGAAATGTCTTTATACTTATTTGAGGAGGGCAGCAGACTCGTGTCTGAAGTCATGTTGAAATCCTGAAGCCTGGGCCTCCCCTGGTGGTGCAGTGGTTGAGCGCTGGGCTGCGAAGCTGCCCACAGCCTCTGCAGTGCCAGTTGGATCCCCAGCTGCAGACAAGGGTCCCACATGGCACGACAGACCTCTCCTGACAAGCCTGCTGCTCCCCTCAGCAGTGCACTTTCGGTCCTTTTGCCTGCTCTGCTCCCTGCTCTGGCTCTGGTGAATTCTCTCACCCTCCCACGCTTCTGACTGTACCCAGTGCTTGTATAAATAAATAAATAAATAAATATTAAAAAAAAGAAAAAGAAAAAAAGAAATCCTGAAGCCTGTCCATGCTTCCCTCCAGCATCAGAGCCCTGGTGCAGCCCTCCAGCCCTGCACTGGCCCTGATGCCTCAGGGCACTCTCTGGTCAGTCAGGGGGAGATGGGAGCCCTGCAGTGACCCCACCCCCACCCCCAGGCGCAACCTCAGGCATCCTTTGTCTTCTTTAACCAGCTTATCAGGATTAGATAAGTCCTTTTTTGAAAGTCCTTAATTAAAGTACTTAAAAAGTACTTAATTCACCTCTTTATTTTACCGCTGAATATTTAAGTTTAGACACTTGAGGAAAATTATATATAAACATCTTACTTGGAGGGATGGTCTGTCTTAGTATTTATGTATCAGATCAATCTATCTTAATAAAGAATTAGAGAATCTGCTTCTGAGAAACGATAGTAATCAGAACAAAGACAGAAGCACAAATATGGCTTCCTGGCAAGTACAAGGAATTGTGATGTCAGAGATAGAAAGAAATAATGAGTAACAGGGAAGAAAATTGAGAAAAGAAAGATCTAAAAAATCTCCATAGTGATGTGAGGAAAAGACGTGTGAAAGGGTATTTGGATTGAGAAAGGAGAGATCTGAAGAAGAAGAGAAAATTCAAGTGCACGGAATCTTATTTCCAGATAAGGTCCTGCATGGTAAGGATCAGAGAGCTTTAAACTTCAGGGGCTAATTATTGACAAGTTAAATCTGAAAGAATTTGTGGATTTGAGCAGTGCTGAGTGAATCTTTAAACTGCTATTCCTCATTATTTGTTGAGGACTGCGGGATTCTCTGTATAAACCTGTCCTGTCTTTTCCCAGAGCCTATGAATAAAACCAGAAGGCATCTTTAAAAGAAAAATAGGTAAAGTGTCCACCGAGTCAGTAACATCAAGGACTATTTCCTTCTCCTGCCAATGCAAAGTAAAAAGATTGTGAGATGGAAATGCAGTCATTATAGCCAATTAGGGGTGAAGCTGGAACAAGAGATCTCTTTAAGCCAAGGATTAAGAATAGGAAACAAAATACATGACCACAAGTTAATCCCTAACTGATCTTTAACTTATTCATTGCAGGAAATTTCTAGGAATCGGCTTTCACAGGGATGCTATAGGAAACTGTGGATGTTAATGTACTGTGGAATGTTCCTCAGAACATTGTCCTATGTCGCTGTAGGATTTAAGGACTGATAATGGAGTGGTTCATTTTTGTTTAGAGATTCCTTAGAACTGAGGCATTCAAGATGGTAGCCACTAGCCACATGAGACAACTGAGCATTTGAAATATCATGAATCTAAATTGAGATGTGTTTAATTATATGGGGAAATTATACGAAATAGCTCATTGATAATTTTTATGTTGACTACATATTGAAATGATAATATTTTGGTTATATTGAATTAAAGAAAATATTTTATGAAAATAACTGTATTTCTTTTCACTGTTGCAGTGTGTCTACTAGAAAACTTAAAATCATTTATGTGGTTTGCATGTGTGGCTTGCATTTTATAATTCTGTCTTAATGGTCATGTTGGGAGGCAGCATCTCCAGCACATCAATAATGTGAAAAGACATCAAGGAGAAGGAAGGTAATTCCAGATGGCTGAAAACCAGCTAATACTCTTCAGTCCATTCCATCAGCCCAGAATCCTAATCTTAAACCCTGCTGTCTCCATGGTCATAAATGTATATGGCATAGAGCCACATCTGAGTATCAGGTCTTATTGCTTGGTGTGCATGCCACATTAGCTGTTAAATATCTTGATAATCTCTGCATGGAAGTATTTCTTAACTCTTTAAAAGTTCTTCAAATCAATGCAGAGAAGCAATGGTTTCCCTCTTCATGAACAGCATATAGGAGACAAATATTTAGAAAAATTAATTTTGGCTAACACCATCCACTCTTCCCCTTTTTTTTTAATTGGGTTCTAAAATCTGCATTTTTACAAGCATCCCAAATAATTTTGATGAGCACTGAACTTTGAGAAATAATACTCATGTTAGGGTTATGAAGGAAGGGGAGGAAGTTGGAGGAAGAAAAAATATCTTTGTTTTCTCTACCTTGTTTTTTTTCTATTGTGTGCATTTTCCCTAGCACCATCCTTGATACCCCTGTGATCCTTCTTCTTCCCTCTTAACCTCAAAGCCTAACTTCTTTTATTGTGTACACTAGTTTTTATAAATACTCTCCTTTGTCAAAATATCCTCTGTGTAAAGATTCAGTTTGTTTTCATCATCCTGTCTTGCTTTCCTACACAAGTCTCTGGAACTCCTTCCATTTTGCTAAAAACGACAACATTTTATCCTTCCTTGTGGCTGAATGATAGTCCATCGTGTGGATCTGCCACTCTTTTTGATCCAATCTTTTATCAGTTGGCACTTAGGTTATTTTCTATTTCCAGCTATTATAAATAATGCTGCAGTAAATACTGCAGAGCATATAATTCTTAGAGTGTTTTGTTTCACATTCTTTAGATAGATGCCCAAGAGAGGGATTAATAGATCTTACAGCATTTCCATTTTTAGTTTTTTATGGTAATCCAGATAGCTTTCTGAAATGGCTGCACCATTTTGTATTCCCACCAACAGTGTAATAGTGTATTTTCAAGTCGAGTAACTTGATTCTTCTATTTCTTTCCTTTTTTTTCTCAAGGTTGCATTTATTAGGTAGTCAGAAAAAGAATGGTGATATTCACAATCTATATTGCGTTCAGTTGTCAATAAAAATTACTTTGTTTCCCATTTTAAAAGTGTTGACCTTGATTCTTTTCATTTAATAATATAATTTGGAGATGGTTCTAAAATAGCACATGAAAAGTGTTATTCTCCTATTTTATAGCTGCATAACATTCGATGTCAGTTGCAAATTGTCCTCCACAGGTTTGGCATCAGTTTGCATTCACACTGTGTAAGAGTGCATATTTCATTGGTCTGTCTGACACAGTGTTATTAAACTCCTAGATTAGGTTATTGATATGAGTTATATCTGAGCATCTCTTTACAGTTTTAAAGCTGTTATCAATTCCATTTTTTTCTATGTGTCTATGTTAATATTCCTTTTGCTATGGGGCTTTTGTTGATATTGTTATTAACTTGAAGAATATTGTATGCTGTAGAAAGATTAACAGTGGTGTTTAATGTATTAAAATTATTTTGTCCCAATTAGTTGCATATGTTTTGATTTTCCTCCACGTATTGTCTTAAAAAATACACAGTGGCGCAAGGGGTTAAGTCTCAGTACAATGAAGCTATCAGCAGCCACTGCAGCATGAGTTCGATCCCTGGCCAGGTAGCTAACCCACATGGCGCAGCAGACCTCTCCTGTCTTGCCCTCAGCAGTGTATTTCAGTAGATCCACCTGTTCTGCTCCCCACTCTTTCTCTGGTGAATCCTCTCACTCCCCACACCTCTGGCTTAAACTCCCGCTCTTATATGCATAAATAAATCTTTAAAAAATACAATTATGTTTATTAATTTTTCTTTTTATGGCTCTTAGATTTTAAGTGATAATAGAATGACCTCAGTTCAAAACTTTAAAAGGATTGCCCTAAGTTTTCCTCTAGTATTTCTATGTTCTGAATCATTTTTTAATCTTAATTCTATTATCTATTTGGACTATATCTTAGTATGAGATGTGAAGATGTGGTTTGAAGAAAATAAACAACTTAATTTTTTCTCACATGCGTTATCAGTCACTTTTTCTTCTCCCTTCCTGGCTGAAAATATCACATTTTAAATTGAGTCTACCTTATTTTTCTATTTACCTTTCTTTTACTTCTGTTCCAATCCCACACTGGAATTATTGAGACTTTGGAATTAGTCTCCCTTTCTTCTTTTTTCATAATTTTTCTAACAATTAGTGTTTGTTTGTATTTCCAAATTATCTTTATCAACCTGTCTACTAAAGTAAAAAACACTTTATTTTTATTGAGGATTGTGTTACTTTTATGAATTAATTCTAGAAAATTGATATATTGGGGAGATATATTTGTTCATTTCTTCTTTGTATTTGTTCATTTGGCCATCAGTGTTGTTTTGTAATGTTCTAGATAAGGTTTGCACATTTCTTATTAAATTTATTCCTAGGCATTTTATCCTTTTGTTGTTTGTGAGGTCTTTGCATCCACCACATTTTTATACTGGCTATTGTTTTTTATATGAGAAAACCATTGATTTATGTATATTAATACTGTGCTCTCATACCACCATAAATTTATCATTTTTTTCACTTTTTCAATTAACTTTCCAGTAATACAATTCTTATTTGCAAATAGTGGTGGTTTTCCCACCTTTCTGAACATTTTGCTGTGAATTTCTTTTTCTGACTTATCATATTGAATTGCATCTCCAGTAAAGAGTCAAATAAAAGTGGTAATAGTCTACATTCTTGTCTTGTTGATGACCTTGTTGCCAATACTTGTAGTATTTTCCCACTGTGTATGCACAATGCCAACTATTGGGTATCCATCAATGGATAAACCTTTTAGACTTTGAAGATCTGGGTTCATTTATTTTTTTCTCCACCACTAACTAACTGAGCAACATTATGTAAATCATCTAACTTCTCTGATGTATTTCTATATAACGTAAGAGAAAGAAAAATTCCTACCTCCCAGAACTGTGGATAATAATTGTGAAAACTTTTGATATTTTGAATATTCAATCACTTAAAATCATTGTGCTTTGTAAATGTCCCTTGTTATTCCTGTTTCCTTCTACACAGAGGCCTTCTCTACAAAACTCTTTTAGGAATTGTAAACTGGATTTTCCGTTGTGGCTCTGAGCCTTTTTTCTAATTCCATTCACAACACAGCTTCTACATATATTCCAAGGTTGGAAAGAAAAGTGCTTTTTGAACGATGAGCACATTCCTTTGCTGACATTTAACCAAAATGTATTCCAAACCTGAAGCTTTTTGGAAGGCTACGAAAATGTTGGTCACCTTCTTATAAAAAAGTGAAATAAAAAATGTTTATGTACCTCAGCACTTCCTGACAGAGCTGGAAGTGAGGTGTTGTTATTATGTGGTGTTTCATTTCTGGGAAAAATGAAACCAGAAAATATAGGAAATTTTTCAACATTTTTGGTTGTGAAAACTTTCCATTTAAAACCTTTTTTCCCTACTTGGGTTAACATGGAGTGGGCCATATAAGTTTGATTCAACAGCAGATCTTTTGCAAACTAATTCTGGTCAGTGATCCATAACTAACATTTCTCCTGTATTAAATTCTGCATTTTAAAGAATAAATTCCCTGTCTGGAGATATGGCAGCTCTTCTTCTTTCCTTACACAGAGTACTGCCCCTTGATAGCCTTGACTGAATGTAAAGTAATGTGTGCATGTAGGATTTTTGCCTTCCTTGTTAAAAATGAGCTTTCTGTACTAGTTTCTGTGCCATTATTTCATGGTCAAATCTGATAAGAATTGCACATGTGCTTTCCTTTGTTAGCAACCACCCAGCAAGGAGTGCCATCCCTGAAAGGGTTTTCCTTACTTTGAGATTTGATGCTACCGGTGCCTCCTCCCCTGGTTGCCTGAAGAGTAAAAAGTTTGGTCATTGTTAGTCCCCCTGTGTTTTCTAATACTTCTTCCCTCCCTCTTCTAGACAGCTCTCACAGGACCTAGGTATCAAGCTGTGAAAGTTATTTTCCCCAGCAGCGGCCACCTCCTTCTCTTGGCTTGCTGTTGCATCGGTGGCTTTGGAGATGCCTCTGGCTTGTCACGTGGCCGAGCTTCAGAAAAGAGTTTCAAACTCCCTCATTTTCCTGGACTCCATTCTCTGTCTACACGTTGAATCTGAGGAAGCTGCCCTTTCTAGAATGATTGCGGATGCAGTTTTGCATGAAAAGCTAACAAGGCCTTAATGTATTCTCTCTGAGATCAGTAAGAAGGGGACACTCGGGGCTCCAGCACGTGTTATGGATTTGTTTCTTCAAGGCATGCACATTTGAAAACATATTCCTTCTTTTATTTATTTAAGTAAATTCATCTTTTGTGAATTTCAAAGTGAAAGCATAAGAGAGAAAACAATGAGGTGATGTGCCATAAGATACATCCATTCTGTTCTTCAGAGGGAAAGGCCTTTGAAAACCGTTGCTTGTAAGACATAAATAGAGCTAGCAGTAGAGCTAGCATTGTCCACTTTACAGAGTGCTTATCACAGCAATTTTAGTAAATTAGAATAAAAGCCAAATTAGAAGCATTAAATGAATCCCTCAACAACTAACTTTACAGATATAGACTGAACTGCTAGAGAGACCTGGGCCAGCAGTAATATGTGACTTCCTTAATAGACTGCTATGGAAGGGCTCTATCCTTAAGTTAATGAAATAATAAAATAGGAGTCAGGGAAGAAAACAGTCCTCTTCATTGGGCAAAACTCTTCATAATTGTATAAATTAAAATGAGCAATGTAGAAAATGATGGTGGGTGTTCAATTTACCATTTTTTCTCAGTAGACAAACTTAAGAGGACAGAGATTATCTGTCCCTTGCTCACTACTGTATTACTGGCTGTTAGCAAAATGGAATCAAGATCTGTCAATTGATGGATTTATTGATTGATCACTAGGGAATGTAAGTACTTCCACCTTTGAAACAATCTTAGTATGGAGAGGAAAGTATGTCTATCTTTTGTTATGTAAATATAACAGCAAGCAAAGTCAATATGATGGACCAGAATCATTTCTCAAGTAATCAAGAACAGACTCTATGCTGTGGAAATGGTTTACATTACTCAAAAAGCAAAATTTTTACATTTAGTGTAAGATACAGCGGTAAAACATTGAGCTTTTGCTTTTTTACTGATAGTGTAAACACTACTCCAAGATGTAGTCTCTGGAAATAATTTAGTTAACTCTGACTTTTATATGCATGTTCTGTTCTGGAGACTTGTTGCAAAAAATTGATGGAAAGTTATTTTCTGTAAGTGACAGTTTGTTTACAGAAATTCCTTGAAATCTTGATGGTTATTGAAAAGACTGAAATAAATGTTGTCTGAAACTCCCAGTTTCAGAACTACTCCACACCTTCCAAAGTAGTACCATACTTTGTTAGGAAATCACCTAAAATCCGTAAGGTCATTGAGATTGCTCCCTTTGTAAAATGAAATATTTATGTTTCAATCCCAAAACATTTTGGTGTTTTAAGTTGAGGGTACATAGTAAATTATTCCAAAATTATGGAGGCCAAATGTCATTCCCTCCAAAAGTTTGTGTAATATCTATTTATCTGCGGGCAGATGACTGCAGACTATAATCAGAGGCAGACTTTGTCAAGTTAAGTCTAAGTAAACACAGCTGAACATAAGCAAGTTGGACTACAAGGTTTTTTTTGAGCTTTGCCAACAGCATATGACCTTGGAGAATGCTACTTTTTTTTTCTACAATCTGCTTTCAATGGAAAAAAGAATTCTTTTTGTTTCAAATTAACAAGTGATGATTAGAAGCTTGTTATGTTCTAATTTTTAGATGCAAGACAAATGAACATCATGCACAAACCCAACCAAAAGCCACCTTCCTGGGGGAGCTGGTCCCCATTAGGGAGCTGGATATTAACTAGGTGGGTAAGGGTGGATGTCAATTCAACGGGATTTCTTTTAAAAGAAAACCTGTTTTTTTTTTTTTTTTTTAAAGATTTATTTATTTATTTATACATGCACTGGGTACAGTCAGAAGCGCGGGAGGGTGAGAGAATTCACCAGAGCCAGAGCGGGGAGCAGAGCAGGCAGAAGGACCGAAGTACACTGCTGAGGGGAGCAGCGGGCGGCAGGAGAGGTCTGCGCGCCATGTGGGACCCTCCTCAGGTGGCCGGGGAGCAGCTGGGGATCGAACCGGTGCTGCAGAGGCTGCGGGCAGCTTCGCAACCCAGCGCTCAAATGCTGCGCCACCGGGGAGGCCCAGAAAACCTGGTTTTTGTTGTTGTTTATTGCTTTTTGAGATTTTGTCTTTGTGCCATTTCCAAAGGTTAAATGTGTGGTTTCAAATGCCACTAGAAAATGAAGTTTATTGGTTTATCCATTCTTTAAGAAGCATCTGTCCTCAATAGGAAAGAAATTTTGTGTTATCATTAAATTTGGTTTTCAATAGAAAGTCTCATGAACTGCTTCATGTTTTCCACAAGTTCTTGTCTTCTTATTTTTTAAAAAAAAAATACATTTTTTCCTGTCACCTAATGCCTTCTTCTGTTAGCCTAAGATAGAGCCCAATGTTAAATTTTTTAAAGAGCACTTTGTGGCTAAAATAAAGTTCCTACTAAATGGTTTGGGATAAAAGGTGGACTTTAAGTGAGAACTTTGATAAAAATGGATTAGTAGAGATTTGCCTTAAAACTGCTAACTGGCTAGTGGCCAGATAGATCCTCTGTTGTTTTACTTAAGGAAACTGTTTCTACTCTGCTTTACCCTTTGGCTGTCCATTTCCTTCTGAGAGCGCAGTATGCATGAAGGGTGTATGACTGATAAATATTTTTAAATAATTCATCTTTCAGAACTTTGGTATTTTATACTTTTTCTCCCTTAAATCACACATTGAATAGTATTGGCTGAGCATATGGGGAAAGATTTAAATCTATGTGTGAAAATATTCTGCAGTTAGAGTCATATAAGACCCATCCGTATTTACTTATGTATATATTTCTTTATATACTCTTTCTTGAGTGCTGATGAATTCCCATGTTCAAATGAATGTTTTGAGGAGAAAGTATAAAAACAGTTCTGAATATGTTGCTAGCAATCCCACAATGCAGTATTTTAATTTTGTTTTTTGTTAAGAATTGTGTCTTCTGCCTCTGACATCTACACCCACACTCGAAGGTCCTCACAACAGCTCTTACTCAGTTGTCAGAATCAACTCATTATGGCCTCCAGAGTATCCTTCATCTGCCCCTTTTGGTCCCTAACTTGGAGAATGCTGTCCCCATCCACCTACTCCATCCAAGGCAGAAACCTGAGAGATATCTCAGGCTCCTGTCTCTTGTACCCAAGCTCCATTGAATCATTCAACAAGTCTATGCCCTTGGTGTTTCCCAAGTCTTGCCTTGCCACTTCCACCATCACTTCTGCATCCTACACTCCATGCATCTGCTCTGGGTTCCTACATGCTCTGGCTTGGCTTCTCCAATTTAGTCTTCCATGAGGGCCAGAGGGATTTTCCCTAAGTCCAAATTTAATCACACCACTGCTAAATCTCCTTTAGTAGCTCCCCATACCATTCAAGGTAGAGTTCTCCATACTTCTCTTGGCCCCCAAACCCATACCTCCCTCACGCCTTGCCTCCTGCTAGTTTCTCTTGGTTCATTTTTCTGCTGCCCCTTCACACACCTCATTCATTTCAGCTATGCCAAAAAGAGTATCCTACGAAGAGTTTCCCCCTTCGTACAGCTTCCTCCTTACCTGGAATGCTCTCTCTGTCTTCTTCACCTCAGAAGTTGGCTTATGTTGACTTCACACTTGTGCTCTCCTGTCCTTTTCCTGTCTCGGCACTGAGATAACAATGGCCTGAGTGGAGCCAGCTGATGTGAGTGGAGGCAGCTGCCTCTGTCCCAAGGGTGTCATCTCCTCTGCTCCTTCCATGTCCACCTCCCCAGCCTGTGTTTGCTTTTGCTCCTCTCTACTCTTACAGCACTTTCCACACTGAGCAGTTGTCATTCATTTATCAAATTGTGGGTTGCTTAGGGATAACATCCATGTGTAATTTGTATTTCTAGGGCTTAACATGGTATCTGGTGTATTAGTCGCACTCAGTAATGGCCTGTGCAATGCAGCCATGGGCAAGAGAGTAAAGATAACATGGAGAAGAGCAAACTCTATGACAGTTAAGCTAAGAGATTGTCTTCTGGTCCCAGCCCAATTTTTTTTAAATAAGTTTCAGGATTTATTATTTTTTTAAGATTTATTTTATTTATAGAAGAACTGGGGTACAGGCCAGAGATGCAGGAGGGTGAGAGAATTCACCAGAGACAGAGTGGGGAGCAGAACAGGCAAATGAACTGAAAACACTGCTGAGGGGAGCAGCAGGCGAGGCAGGAGAGGTCTGGCGCGCCATGTGGGTATCTCCCTGGCTAGCCGGGAATCGAACCCTCACTGCAGAAGCTGTGGACCGCTTCACAGCGCTGCGCTCAACCCGCTGCACCACCTGGGAGGCCCCCAGACCGATTGTTGATAACAATTTGGCCTTGGATCTGTCAGTCATCTTTAGTTTCAGTTTCCACACTGTAAAATGGGGGAAATGATTAAATTGATGTAAATGGACACAAAGAGAAAGTAAAATAAAATTGCACATTTAGGACTTGCAAAATGCTACATAAATATTATTGTTGCCATGAATTGTATTAAGTCAACTGCCCCTTAGTTATGGCCAAGAATGGAGGGCTCCATGAACAAAGTATATTTTTCCATTTGACATTCACAAAGTATAACTTGGTTTGCATTTGAATAAATGCAAACTCACTGTAAAGTGGTCACACATTTTCTGTCAAAACACCAGGTACTCAAATATGACCAAAAAATTCCAAAGGAAATAAACTGCCCCTCCCATTCCGCTATGCAAGAGAGAATTTTTTCATAATGGTCTATCTCTTTGTAAAATAACAGGAGTACATGAAAAAAAAACTATACATTCTTGCTCCACTCAACTTAAGAATTTAAGAATAGTTGTTTAGGAGAAAGCAGTGATAGAATTAAAGTCTTCTAAGTGATGTGTGTTTTAAGAATTATGTTAGGTATGCAACTAGTTAGAACTTCTTAGAAAATTCTTAGTAACAGAAATTAGAAAAGTAGCTTTTAAGATTTGGGAATTTACAAAGCAGTTCTCCCAAATTCAAATGCCATAGTCTATCTTGAGTAAGAATCTCCATGTTTAAAACTTTCTCCAAACAACGAAGCATAAATACCCTAATGTATTTATATGATTGCATGGGTAGCATGTGCAAGATTATGCCAATCCCCAAAATGAACAGCAGAAGACCAGTTGCTGACATAATCCTGAAATGCTCATTCTCACTCTCATTGAAGATTTCATCCAAATGTTTTGCATATTATGGCTACTAAGCAACTTAAGTGACCTTCTCCGAGTCATCACAAAACTGGAGCCTCCATAATAGGCACTTTTGAGCCATATAGACATAACATGGCTGCCCTTAACCTGGCTTAGACAACTCAGCTACAAAAACTGTTTTGATTTGTGTTACTTGTTATCTATTCCATTTCAAGGCAAATCTTCATCATTCATCCAAATTTGTTGCCACTGCAAAAAGTATTTGCAATTGTGGAATAATGGTGGCTGGTAGTTATTACTACTAGGCTCCTGGTGTCTTACAATTATTATTTTTTAAATTTCCACAACAGTCCGCATTGTTCAGTATTTTAAAATCTGTTTTGCAGAGAGAGAAAAATGAGGCTAAGAAAATAAGTAAGCCAAAGCTTAGAAGCAGAAGGACTGAGTTTCTCAGGTTCCAAATTCTCTCTGGCCAGTGCATTACCATTCAGGGAAAAGTGTTTTAAGTAAAATTTCCCTTCATAGCTTGCAGCAATGAGCAGGTGCACTAATTTTCTCCATTCAAGACAAACCACGGAAGATACCAGCCCCCTTAAAAGCAGCTGTAGGAGTCTGAGAAACAGATTATTCTCTCTGTGTCTTAAAGAATACTAAAGTTAGCATGGAATTTCTATTTGAATAATTCTTCAAGTAATTATAAATTCTGACTCCCATTTATATTTATTTATTTTTAAGAGATTTATTTATTTACACATACAAGAGCTGGCGTACAGGCCAGAGATGCAGGAGGTGAGAGGATTCACCAGAGTCAGAGTGGGGAACAGAACAGGCAGATCGACTGAAACGCACTGCTGAGGGGAACAGCAGGTGAGTCAGGAGAGATCTGCTGTGCCATGTGGGTAGCTCCCTGGCCGGGGATCAAACTTGTGCTGCAGTACCTGGGAATAGCTTGATAGTGCTGAGGCTTAAACACTTGCGCCACCAAGGAGGCCCTGACTCCCATTTTCAAAGTAACCATTTGATGCTTCCAACACTTGCTCTGCACAGCTCCTGTTGCTTCCTCATCAGTATAAAAATAACGATTTTTTTCCACTTCTGGGCCCACTTTCTGCTCTTCCTAGCCCTGCTGGTTACTTTTATTGCTACAATAGTAAGTCACGTGAAAATTAAGTGCGTTTTTAACTTGAGGCTCCTCATCCTCTTTCATGGCTTTTCCCTCTCCTACGGGCACAAGCACAGACTGCATGCTCCTTTCACTTGGAAATATCTTTCTGTGCATCTTCTATTCCAAGTAAAAGTCTACATATTGCAATCTCTAATAAGCTATCATATGGGATGGTTTTTGTAGAGATCCTAAAATTAGACCAAGAGTCAGCTGTATAATGTAGCCACTGACTTAGAGCTTGAAAAATTTAGAAATATGTCTTCTCAAATCCTTGCTGACCCCCTCTGCCTTCCCACCTCCTGTTCTGGTCTTATGCTGAAGGATGGGCCACCAAGTGCTGTGCGGAGGCTGGAACAATGGCTCACGTTTTTCCTGGGTGTTGTGTAAGGTCTTGTGTTCAGTTCATACTGTGGGTGACCTAGGAGGACACGTCCCTTCTGTACTTGGTGGATGCCTCAGCCCTCTGGACTTTGGAGCCACATGCTGAGTAGTGAACAGCACACTCCTGAGGGATGTTGAATGGGCGTCTTACTGGCCAGTGGGTGTCTAACTGGATTGTGGGCATCTAACTGGGTAGGCATTGGAAATGAGGAAGGATGTCACAAGCAACAGTCACCCTATTTTCCCAAGCCCTTCATAGGGCTTAGTTTCTTTTAAAAAAAAAAAAAAAAAAAAAAAAAAAAACAACTACTCTGTCCTCAAATCCCAGGAATGGCCTGTACCTACCCCTCCTGCTTCCAGTTCCTGAGTTTGTAAAAGTCACCAGGACCACACTGCCCATCGAGGAAAGGAGAGGGCGCATGCCTGCAAGAGGCTGGGAAGCTGGCAAGGAATGTGTGATTTCCCTGGCAATTTTTACAAAAGAAAGGGAGGGAAAAGGGAAGGGAGAGAGACAGACAGACAGACAGACACAAGGCAAATTTTATTATCAAGATGAAAATGCGTAGGCTTTTCACTCTTGTCTATGAGAGCCAAGCTATTTTGTATAATACTTTTATTTAAAGCATTAACTACTGTCTTCTCATTGCTCATTCACCATCTATTTCTTGATGTCTGAAGAAAATTTAGAATTGTGGGATTTCATTTTTAAATCACTTTATGTATAGTGTATTCCATCACCAAACCCCAAGGGTATGAGTAAGTGGATATGGTTTGTGCTAGGAATGTAATTTTAATTTTTGCTTTCTTTTCTTTTTTTGGACAGCTATCTGCCTTCCACCTCTTTTTTGTTTATTTTTAAATTGATTTATGTTATTGATCATTAAGATAGTCCATTTTCTCCAAAGTCGTTAAAATATATGAGAAAGAGTACAAAATATAGGGAATAATAGAGAACTGTTTTAAGTCTGTAAGAAGTATTAGGTTCCTTGTCCCTTTCTCTATATAATTTTTAGCCAGTGAAATATTTTTTCTTTTTTATTTTTAGGCATCTGATTTACTTATAACATTATATAATGTTTATAAAACAATAGCTCTGGTGTATCTTGGTATTTAAATACACTTAAATCTTGTGTCCATGCCCTTTTTTTTGTATTTAAATTCTCATGAATTGGCTTTGCAAGAACTTTTCTGTATTTTATATTCATTCTCTCCTGGTAGTCATTGAGTTCTGCTATTGTTTAAGTATAAGATCATAACAGTGATTGCTATTTTTATCATTTCTTTGCTTCATGTCTAAGTATTATATGTTTATTATCTTATTATGATGCTCACAGGAAGACACTCCCACCCCCACCCTACTGACCCTAACACCTAAATTCTTAAGGCTATGGTGTGGAGCCTTTTGATTTCAGACTTTCTAGATCTAATTTCGGTAGGCCTTTGGCGGTGGGGTCCCAACACAGAATGACCCCACGTGTCTAGCTCACCTTCCTCATGCTCCAGTCAAGAGTTGCCCTGGGTTCTCAGCCCGTCCCTGGATCTCTGGGACTTCAGGACTTTTGGTACTTAGGCCTCTTCAGCCCTTGGTTCCAGATGCTCTGAATTGCTGCTGTGGTTCAAAATAAAGCCCTCAGCAAACCTAGCCTGGGCCTCCTGGATCTTCCTTCACAACCAGAGTCAACATCGCAACTGCCACCCTCTATTTTATTTATTTATTTTTTAAAGATTTATTTTATTTATTTATGCATACAAGAGCTGGTACAGGCTAGAGGTGGAGGGGGTGGTGAGAGGATTCACCAGAGACAGAGCGGGGAACAGAACATGCAGAGCTACTGAAATACACTGCTGAGGAGAGCAGTGGGCGAGACAGGAGAGGTCTACTGCGCCATGTGGGTCAGCTCCCTGGTTGGGGATTGACCCTGTGCTGCAGTGTCTGCAGATAGCTTCATAGTGCTGATAGTTAACCTCTGTGCCACCAGAGACCCACCACACTCTATTTTAGTGATGTTGGGCTTGGTGCCTGCCAAGTTGCTTCCTGGAGGCTTTGTGTACCCCTTATCTCTGTTCCTCTTTAGAAATCACATACTTCAGCCACCTCTCATGGCTATGCTAAAAATAACAGATAAAAATAACCCCAAACTCTGTAAAACCTCATCACTATGTTGATGAATAACAAAACAGTGCTCTGTTTTTTTTTGAGGCAGGCCTAAATAAAATATTCTACTAAGGGCAGCAGAAACTAAGTTTACTTTAGTTTACAAAAGCTTATTATCTTGCCCTAGAAAGAAAAAATTCTGTGTTAGTTTGAATAATTAGTTTTTGATGACCCCATGTGGATTGCTATTTGTCACCCTTTTTTCCCAAAGGAAAGATTAAAAAAAATACAAGACTTAGAAAAATAAAGGTTCCCTCCATCACTGCAATACAGAGCCAGGCCAATGTGTTTGTTTTCAAAACAGAAAACACAGATCTTATAACAGTATATTATTATCTTAGCTGTTCCAATTAGAAGAAGGATGATTTTATTATTTTGAAGTATTCTGAAATACATTACAATGAAAATCTTGGTTTCCTTTATTCATAAGTATATATTTTTAATGGCATTCCTTGAATTATATATTATAGCATATATATATATATATATATATATAGTTTTACCCCACCTCAGCCCCAAAATTAATTTTCAGGGGTCTATATTCATGCATAAACAAAAATAGACAATAAAAAGTATTTTTAAGCTGGAGTCATAATTTCTGAACAACATTTTCCTACAAAAACGTTACATCTGCTATTCTGCAAAAGTAGAATCAAGAACTTGGTTCACTGGCTACAGCCTTATGCTGTTATTGGACCCAAATACTAGAAATCAGTGATGATTTTTGAAATGTGCCAAGAAAGTGCAGCCTTGTGCTGCTACAATGCAGTGAACACCCAGGAATTCCATCCTGATTCTTAACTAAAAGCAGGGGAAGCTCCTTTACCACTGACATGAGAACACCCGGGAGCGTGTCCAAATGCAGGGCCCTTGGGGGTATCTGTGATCCACATAGTCACAGTCTCAGAGATGGAATCAGGAGCCTGCCTTCTGAGAAGATCCCATAGGAATTTTATTCTCTTCTCCACGGCACCCTAAGGAGGTGGCTTAGAGGCTAAGGTGTGATAGAAGAAACCCCATGTAGGGCTTAGCACCTCCATGGAACTTGGGGTGGTCCCCTTGGCTAGTGAAGGATGAGAGGGTGTCACTCCTTCATTTCAGGTGCGATACTATCAGAGCCTTTTCTATGTGCCAGGCTGTTGAAGATCTTTACACTTCTCACCTCATTGAATCCTCATAGCAACCCTGGCAAGCGGTGGTTGCCATTACTCCCATTTTATAGGTGAAGACACTTGGGTACAGAGTACAGGTCACAGAAATAGTGAATTGGCTATTTTCCTATTGTCCTAGGACACATCCTGTACTTAGATAAATTATTGTACAAAAAGGTGACCTTTAATCTATAAAGAGCTGGCTCTTGCTCCCCATCTCCCCCAAACAGGTTGACTTGTTAGGTGTAAGTGACTTATCCCTTTCTCTTTTCTAGAAATCTCTTGTATTCTAAATGTTGATGATGATACTAGAATAGGATCTATATGCCATTGGAACTTAATGGCTTGGGATGTAGATTCCTGAGCAAAATTTGGGGTGCCTCCCTCTGGTGAGATTAAACTCAGGAGGAGTCACTGGGTGTTCTCTTGGTCCAAACGGTCATCAGACCTTTTGAATAGGGAAACCCGGGCACCCCAGCCACAGACCTCTTCCCCAGGGCTCTATCTCACCTTTATACCTAATTCCTTTTTAACTTCTCCTGCCCTTCAATTATTCATCAATAAAAATTGTTCCCATTCTCATTTTAAAGTCCCCCCCCATCACAGTTTAGATTTTAAATGACTGTTTCTGAAATTAAAGCAAAATATCTTAGAACCTTTAAATGTAGACATGTGTGAACCCAGGACACAGCATGCCAAGAATAGTTTTAATATCCTAAGTATATTAAAAACTTTGAAATGTAGAGGACTGGTAATACTGTTCATCTTATGTCTCAAGTATGTTTCTTTTCTATTAATAAATACACCAGATGAACTGTGACTAGAGAAACTGTCATTTGCTATTCTTCGGAGAGATCCAAGGAGTTTGTGAACCTCATTTCTCTTATTGTGTCATTTCTGGTGTTTCTGCAGTCAGCTGGGCTGAACACCAGATCTCCCAGTCTGAAGTGTCATTTCTGGAGATGGTTATCTGAAGAATTCGAAAAGCATGGCACACATGCGAGCCAATTCAAAGATACTCTATGTTTCATATATCAAAGAAAAATATTTTTTGATGGTTTTTGACAGATACTAAAGATTCTACAGGTGGGTGGATGAGGCCAGAGTGTTCCACCCATTTGTAGATTATTACAATGTACATTTTTCTGTTTAAAAGTTTCCTTTGCTGAAGAAAGTCACATTAATACTTTGTAACCTAATGCTATTCTGTTATATATTTATTAAACAAGTCGACCTTCTAAAACTGCAGCATGGCTGTTATAAAGTTAATCCCTGGGGAAATAATCCTTGTGCTGGTAAAAAACTTAGAGGATGAATATCAATACCGGGGCATTAGGACACAATTATGGTTTAGCTCAGAATCGGAATACGTTCATACAGTTTCCAGAACTAGTGGACCAACTTGCATTAAAAAGGAGTGCTCTTCTAAACAATGAATGCTCTTTGCCACAGCTGGGCACACACAGACATTGTTCATGCATAGTTAGGAAGTCATTTTCTGAGACTTTGGCTGCAACCCTAGCTTTCATGGATGAAACATTTTGGGTAACATCTCCAATATTCCCCTTGAGAAAATGAAGTAACAAAATCCATTAGACACTTAAAGCTAGTGGATATTCTTTAATGTGGCTCCAGTGCTCTTTGTCTTGGCATGCTGTGGTACGCTGGCATGAAACAGCATCAGAAAAGCCATTTTGTCTTTGAAGATAATAGATTCTGCACACATAAGCCATTAGTCTGAGATGATGAACTTTGCCCGGAGTTAAAATATTTTATCCTTACATAATGGTTTTCTTATTAAATCTGCGAGCCATACTAGTTCCCCTCAGACTGCATTCAACCCATATTCTAGATGTAAAAGATAAAATGAGAGAGGAGGTTAACTTCTTTTATTTTACAAAGATTTATACAGCACTTGGTATAGGTGCTCAAGCTCTGTTCGGAGTGTCGTACACTCAGAACACGTGATCCTCGTGTCAGCCATGTACGTTGGTGCTATTGGAAAGTTGAAGCACAGAGAAGGAGAGCGGCCAGCCCGCCGTCACACAGTAAGAGGTGGAGCAGAGGCCCAAGGCCTGCTGCCTGGTGCCAGTGCCTGGGCTCTGATCACTGCATGACGCTGCCTCTCTGCCTCACACCAGACCACCCTCAGAGTTAATAACAAGGAGCTAAGAATAGAAATGAGAATATTTAACATTTCCAGACCCCCTTTCTGGTCACTCACCAACAATTTCCTCCCCATAGTCTGTATTCTAATCTTCAAAGTGAAGTTTCGGCCTGAAAGTTTTAGACTTTGGGAAGGTGGAGCCTTTGAGATCACAGAGGAGTGATCTTGGTAGATGGGGCTGTGCCAAGTAACTTAACATCAAGATTTACTCTTTGGTAAAAAAGATTGAAAGCGAAGTTGATGTTGAGACATTATAATTGGGTGGTACTCTGCTTATTTGAAAAATTGCTTTCACTTGTAAATCCTACCTCCTACACCTTCAGTCCACCAGCGCAGACTACCAAGGTCCGAACAGCTGTGTATTTTACCAGAACAAAGGCACAACTGAGGATTAGTATGGAGCCACCAGCCTCAAGCTCTTTGCTCTGCATAATCAGCAAAACCATTATGCCCCAGTGTCCTAACTGATAGGGAATTGGGCACCACGAGGGTTTCCTCGCAGACAGGAACATTCCTGTTGTTGCTGGAGTCAGAGCCAACCCGGAAAGCCTGATCCCAGGTCATCAGACTCCCCTCCTGACCAGGGAGCTCATCACAATTGGTCCAAAATGGAGGGATGTGGTTTCTAATATGTATTTTCTGGCAGGAGATGGAAATGATGATGAGTGACAGAAAGGCAACCAAAGGTGGGGACCCTGTGGGCCAGAGCATCTGGTAGTCCTCAGCCAGGGGAAAGGGCCAGCCCCTATGAGAGGCAGCAGGAAGGAAAAGAATCTTCGGCCAGATGGTAGAAGTCATGAGTGGAGGAAACAGAATCACTGGCTTCATTTTTGGAAAAGATGTTTCTTCAAACTCTGAAATGATTTTGGAAGCCGCTCATTCCTTCAGGTCCCAGGACCAATGGTTTACTAATATATTGCCAAGGGAAAAAATGTATATAGACCCACCCGTGAAGATGGGGGCGGGGGAGTTCATTTTCTAATTCTCACTATTCTGAAAGCTCACAACACTTCCTCGCTCAAGGTTCACAAAATCCAGGCTCTGGTAACGCAACTTTGAGCAGTTGCCTTGCTCTTCCAAGTTTTCGTAGCAGCCTTTCCTGTCATGCAGAAGTTTTAAAGTGGGGCTCATATTTGGTCGGTATAACTGGAAAAAGCAGTTTAGTCATCAACAGATAAATGTTACAGGTTGTTGGGTGGTTTATTTTCCCTTCCTTTTTGGGTAAATATCACTTAGGATGAATTATCGTGACCGTTACTCATGCAAAAGCTCTAACTACCCTCAAAGACAGATAACCACAAAAATGTCCTGTGAAAGTAATACGGCAGGAGCTGTCTAGGAGCTACTTAGCTGTAAGCTGCTCTGGGCAACAGAGAGTGATTGATTATAGGAATAGCACATCTACTAAAATGTCGCTTTCATTGAAGTGTGAGGAAGAGCTCCCTGGTCCATAAGTTAGAGTTTTTGCTATTATGGACTAAATCACAAAGTGGGAAAACCAAGTCTTTTGTTTATCTCTGTGATCCAAAATACTGGCGGAAGTTACAGAAAAGATGCTTAATATGTTTCCAGTAGGTTACTATTCCCCTCCTTCTCTCTGTAACTGTGCATTAGGCCATGGTCCTGGAAGGTGATTTTGTCATCAGAGATTCCTTGGATAATGGATTGCAGTAGTTAAAAGCATGACCTTCAGAGTCAGCTGATCTGGACCTGAGACGCATAGTCCCCACTGCCTGAGTCCTTTGTAAGTTTCTGGATCCCTTGGTGCTTTATGTCACTGTAAGTGAGTGCACTTTTTAATTTAGTTCAGTAGGGGTGGTAGGCATTTAACCAGATAACATTCTTGGAGTTCCTGGCATAATGCTTGGCATAAGAGTAAGCCTTTAATCAATGTTAATAATTGCTATTTTAAAGATAACAATTCTCACAGCATCAACTCTCTTGATATTCAATTTAAACCAAATTAAGCTGATTTTGAATTCTTTAAGCCATTTCCTTTTCACAGGCAAAACCCATTGTTACATCAGGGAAGGCCAAAGATTATTATCTTACTTATTAACAAAGGGCGAGACAAAAGTAGAGATTCAGTGGGGAAGTCCAGTTATAAAACATGTACAGATTGACCCCATTTTAAAAAATGTGCATGAACTTACTTGGAAGGTCATAAGTATTATTAGTTCTCCCTCACTTTCCCTCAGTTCCTCTTTTATACTTCCCCCCAGATTTTCTGCATTGAACCTGTATTGCATTCTTATTAGAGAAAAACACGAATGCTATTTTTTAAAAGATTTATTTATTTATGCATACAAGAACTGGGGTACAGGCCAGAGTTGTGGTGGGTGAGAGGATTCACCAGAGACAGGGTGAAGAACAGAACAGGCAGACTGACTGAAATACTCTGCTGAGGGGAGTAGCAGGCGAGTCAGGAGAGGTCTGCTGCACCAAGTGGGTAGCTCCCTGGCTGGGGATCAAACTTGTGCTGCAGTGGCTGTGGATAGCATCATAGATTGCGTCTTAACCCCTTGCGCCACTCAGGAGGCCCACAAATGCTATTTTTTAAAAGAAAGAAGCACAGAATCCCCATGGACCCAGTCTAGAGAGTGTGTAATGATCCCCTGGATCTAGTGTGGGGTGGGGTGGAAGTGGGGGGCAATGTACTTGGGACCGGCAGGGAGTGTGCTCAGTCCATTTGGTGGAGTTCCTATGCATTTGGAGCAATCTGTATTTCAGAACTCTTAGTGAGGTTTTAGATGTGCCCCACTCACCAGAGTCTTTTTCTTTATTACAGTTTTGCCAAATATGCAAATATTCCAGAAACTAGTGTCCTGGAGGCTCTGGGGACTTCTGAGATCTGACCCAGCACACCCTGGCTGGCTACTCACACAGTTGTGACCCCCAAACTGACTATGAGGGAGCTTAGTTGTAGAGCCAGGGCTCTACAACTTTTCATTTTAACTCAGGCTCTCTTCATTTTAACTCAGGCTCTCTTCATTTTAACTCAGGGAAACATATATAGTTTTCAGGTTACTTAATTAAAAAATCCTTTATACTCTTAATTTTATAAACAATTCAGTGGTGTAAGTAATATTTTGTGAAACATTTTAAAACATCCCTAACTTTAGGACTCACTGATTAAATTTGAAAAAATTCTCAGAGAAATGATTTATTCCTATTTTTGTCTCTTGGTTGTACTGTAACACTTCAGGAATATATATCAGAATGAATGTGTTTCTAGATGGCATTTATCTAAGTTGAACGAACACTTTGCCCACAGAGCTTTTTGCTTACACATCTCAAGTTTCAGTAGAACAGAATTTTCTGTATAATCGTTTCTCTACTTAACTTTATAAGGAAACACATGTCCAAACTGAGGATAGCCCCACTTTAAGTTTCAACATGGTTTGGGTTTTACAGCATCCAAGATTTTCCTAACTACGCACCTCTTTTTTTTCTTTCCTTTTTTTTTTTTTTGGTCTTAAAACACGCTCTTTTGGCTGGTTCAATAAGTTGTCCTGCCAACCAGTTGCTTTTATGGTAATTGACAGCGTAGCTGATTTTTTGGAACTTTAGAATCTAAAAAGGCATTTGAGCTCAGACTCTGGAGACGCTGAGCCAAGCTACTTGCAGAGTAAGAGATACAGCTGAGCTGAATGTAGGGCAGGCAGACCCTAAGTCTGTGCATGTTAATTAATAGCAGTAGTATTTCTGCTCTAGCTCAGACTGCTGATTTCTCTTCCCAGCAGTGTGCAGAATCCTTTCTTCTCCTGTCAGATTGTTTCTTGAACTACTGGGCCACTTCTGGAGGGGAGCCAGCGAGACCGTGTGTCTGCAGCGGGCAGAAGCGTGAGGAGCGCCGTCCACACTGGTTGGGTCACAGACCTGCGGGCCCTCAATGCTGACTAGTGGCTGGAAGCCACGTGAACCAGCTACACGTGGACAAGCTTGTACTTCAAAGGAAGAGAACATAAAAACATCTTATATTTAATACAAATGATTTAATATAATGAGCAGATTACAAATTCTCTGAGTTTCCCTCAAATGTCATTTCTCAAATAGCTGGGCTATTGCCCCAGATTTCATCTCAGCATAACAAATAGAAAAAAACCTCAAACTACTAGATCATTCTAGTCCTTTGCTTGCCTACAAAAGCACAAATGTTTCAGAGTAAAAGGGCCCCTGTCTGCTGTCTTCCTTTTGCTAGTGCTTCTGGGAATGAGCGCACACCCCTCTATGGGAGGTGACTCTTGGACATACAATATCCCAGTGACACCTGGCAGCCCACCAGTAACAGCAACAGGAAAGTGTGCCCTCTGACAACAATTCATGTGTTGAACCAAATCCTCCTTGGACACAGAGACCCCCCAAAGTGGTGGTAGTCGGCTCTTTCTGGTTGATTTGAAAGCTTTGAGATTGAACTTTGTTACACACGCGTGTAGCATTAGCTATTAACAGAGAAGCAAAGTCTTTCTTCTGTGCATTGCTTTTTATGGAAAATTTTCTTCTGTTGCCAATCAAGGAGCTTACATCCAGACCTCATGACATTGAACATGCCCATCTTCTTAATAAATCAAATACAGAGCCTGATCTTTTCGATACCCATTGTTGTGCTTCATGAAACCAATTAAGAATACTGGAACGGGGGCGGGACTCTCTGTTTTTACACTTCAAAGGTATTTTCATAGGCACCAAACTGTAAAACACATACATCCAAAGAGTAAGCAGAATTTATAATTTCACAGTTGGCTCTAGGAAACTCATTTCTTAATGGAACAAGTTCAAGGAGGCAGCCACAGAGAGGGCAAGCGGCATCCGGTCGTTCATAGGATGAAAGGACATACGAGTGCACTTTTCTTAAATTGAAGCTCTCGGTGCATCTAAGCAGTGATCACATATTCTCCTCCCACATGCAGGCCCCATTCACCTCTGGCGTTTCAGGGTCCGGAGCTCATTGCACCTTTCATAGCCATAGGCTTCCTCGTTGCCAGCTGTGCTGTAATCTCTTGCAGGTTGAGGTCCAGGTAGGATTCTGATTCGGGCCCCTTTGCATATGTGAGACTTTAGTTTGTGAGCCAGATCATCAGTTACATGGTCTTTTCTAAATTATGTTTTGTTATTTCCCTAATGTTATTTAAGCTTCATGGAACTTAATCTGCTTTTGCCAAGTCTTTCCATTGAATAAATATCTCCATAACTTATTGCTTCACTTTGGCAACAGAATTGTTGCAATTTGTGGGCAAAATTGAGCAAAGGCCTAACTCATTTCTTTCTTCCCTCTGTAAAGTGTCCAATGTCGCTGGCTTTCCTGCTGCACAGAGGCCCTGACTTGTTTTCTGTTCTGGTGGCACCTTGTCTCTGTCATCATGGAGGGAAGATTTAGATAATATCACTAAATGCCATGACACAGTGGACGTAACAAAGACAAGCTGTCCACACACAGAGTCGCTGATACTAACAAAGTGAAGGTGCAGAGTGCTGCCAGCAGGGCCTGACACATAAGAACTAACCCACAGGCTAGAATTATCAGAGTTCTGCGTATTAATGTCTTCATTCTGTCTCTCCAGGCACATGAGTAATCTCGGAATTCCAGAACTCTCTCAGAGATGTAGTTACCCATCCATGTGGACCTGGAGGACCCAGAAGCCTACAAGGCTCTAGCAGGGACATTCCAGCCCCTTCCAGATCCACCTGTTTCCCCAAAGCAGCCATAAAATGAAAGGAGACCAAAGAAACTGACTTCTGTTCCATTCTGGGCCAGACACACATTAGCCCATTGATTCTTCATAACAACCGTGTCATTAATCTACTAAGTGCTGCTGTCTTATTTGGGTCCTAGGTGGAAAGGGCTGTGCAAAGAACTCAAAAAATATTGTCGCCTGCCCCATACTCTGAGCCTGACTCGGGATCTGTTAACAGACTTCCCTGATTCTGTCCCTTCACAGAGGGCATTGAAGTTTAGCTCCCTGATCTACATGTCATGGAATTATTTTTCCTAGGTTATATTTTCCCTAGGAAACTTTGTTCTATTTGAGCTAGGGCTGTTCTTCTCAGGTGTTCTAGTTCCATGTCTCCCTGAGAGCCCCGAACTGGAAATTATGCTGCGTTGTCTAACTAGCCCTGAGCACTGCAGAGAGAGAGAAAAAAAAAATCGCAATGAGAAATATAGAGCTGAACAAACAAAAGAAAAGGAGGACAGCTTCCCAAAGGCTGTTAGGCTGTCCAGCAAGCGTTGTGTTTTCAGTGTTTCCTGGTGTGGTGCAGTCCCTCATTCTGGCATTTGGTAATGTTTATTGCTGTAGATGATGATCGTGCTGGTGGTGACTGAGCCACTCGACTTTGGGCTCACGAGAGGTCCAGCCCCTTCCTTTGTGCCTACCTCCAGACCCAGACTGGTACCCTAGAACCCTCCCACATCTCTCCCACCTTCCCTCTTCTATTTTTGTATTCCTAAGACCACATTCTTTCAGCCAAAGGAGTTACCTGGAGGGATTTAATGAAGGTTAAGAACCTGTTTTATTTTTATATCTACGTGGTATGAGTATGCATCAGTGTTCTGATTGAGGAGGGGGCAAATCTGTACCAAGTTGAGTGCACAAGCCAAAACCCACCTCCTAACTTTCATTTCCTGCAACAGCAGGATGAGGAGTGTTTGGAGCTGCAAGACGGTGCCGGCGTGTTCCAAAGTGCCAGGAAACCCTGCATGGCTATTGGCGTTGGGTCTGTGACTCATCTGCTGAATCTCCAGAAGGACCTATTTGTCAACCTTTTTTCTCAGATGAGGGTTTCAGTCCCACGAAATCCTAGATCATTGAGCCAGAGGCACCCTGAAGAGCTACAAGCCCCCTTATTTAATAGTAGAGGGCACTGCACCCCAGACCTGAAGGGACACTGTAATCTGTCCACAGCTGGCCGGTGGCAGGGCAGGACCAGAGCCTGGCCCTGGTCTACCTGGGTCTCCCCTGCTTCCACCCTTTGATGCCTCACAAAAAGGCCTGGTTTCTCAGAATAAATGAACCTCAGATTTTTGTACATTTATGAAAACTACTCTTTATTCGTTATTACCTGGTCTCATCTTATTCCTGCTTCTTAACAGAGAGTTGTTTTTGGTTTTTTTTTTTTTTTGCAACTTCATTTAAATGACTTTATCTGTGTAAAATGATAACTAATTTTCAACCATGTTTCCTGATGAATTTTATTCCTGGTAACTAATGATGAAACTTCTGAGATTAAAAAAGTAAAATAATTGATTTTTACTTTTATTTGCAGACACTCTGGAAAATGGATCCAGTAAGGGAGACAGGTGAGTAAGATGTTTTTATTTGCTATTTGAGCTTTTCAGAGATGGCATTTTCTATGTACAAGCTGTGAGTTTGATAATTTCTTTTTTCTATTTTGCTTAAATCCAGTGCAGCTAATAGAAAGGGTCCAAGCAAGGACGACACATACTGGAAGGAGATTAATGCAGCCATGGCCTTAACAAATCTTGCACAGGGAAAAGACAAACTGCAGGGAACCACCAGCTGCATTATCCAGAAGTCATCACATATAGCAGAAGTAAAGACGGTCAAAGTGCCACTGGCCCAGCAGTTCTAAGCATCTGTCACATGTCAGATCAATGGCTATTCCTCATGTCCGTGTTTTTTCATAAATCCTCATTTTCAGAGCCGAAGTAGGCGTAAAAAAGACTCCCTTTCAAACCTCTTCTTGTTTTTTAATTATCCTAACTATATCATTTAATTGCTTCTATAAAAGACATATAAGTTATAAAAAACTCACTTTAATCAAAAAATATTAACTTATTTTATGTTACTCAAAACTATGCATAAAATGTCTGCATTGCCATTACAGTAAGTGCCTTGCTTCCCGAAAATAAGCTACAACGTGGGCATAGCAGAACAACTATGCCTCAAAATGACAGCGCCATCATGCTTATTAGCCTGTGTGTATCGTTCCAGATGGACATTCCAGGGTAGAAACCATAATTGTTGAAAGCCCTTGAAATGCAGTCAATAATTCACATGTTAGAACTTGAAAATCTATTCAGTCCAAGTGAAATGTTCCCTTAGAAAAACTTTTCTAGTATCTTAAACTGTTTGGTGTGTTTTTCCGAGTGACAGCGAGAATTTTATGCCTGCATATCTGATATACAAAACTGAAAGCTATTGTGCACCTTCAAGAAGAATCTCAGTGAGTTCACTGTGATCAGAAACCTTTCTCCAAGCACTGCTGGAAAACACCATGCCTTTTAGAATGAATTTGGATTTTCTTTCTCTTAAGTCATGATGAAGGTTAGGGAAAAAAAAAACAAAACTTCTTTATATAAATAACTCAAAATGTTCTTGCATAGACCTAAACCTATACTTTGTTTTTAAAACATAGCCCTGTTTGCATTAGCTTTTAGTGGGTTTTGTGATAGAAAGTGTTTTTTATATGGAACAGCTAAAAACTTTTTATTTGGTTCATTTCAAATTACAGTTGCTGGTAGACAATTATATTGCAATGAGAACAAGACAATGAAAGAAATGTATCTCTATGTGAATATGCATATACACACATAACATTGATTTTTAAATTTAAAACACATGGAAAGCAAAACATTGAACAGTCTCTGAATTTTGCCAAGTAAGACATTCAAGTAAAAGTTAAGTGAAATCATGCATTAAAAGAAAGAACGTTTTGTTTCTAAATGAGACTATCATTGAGTGAGAATAATCAGTATCAAGAAAGAAGAATATCTTTTTCAATCAAGCAATAATATTCTAGTCAGCTTGGGTATACTTGAAACTTGAATAAACAGTGGAGATGCCAAATATAACAGAATATATGTGCTCCAGAGAAATAAAAAGGATTTGACTCTTTTATGGTTGGGTGTTTGTTCTGGGTTTGTCAATCTATTTTGTAGCTTTGTTTTTTTTTTTTTGTTTTTTTTTTAACTGGAAAATGTTTTTGTGAGTGTGAATGAGAGCCCATAGTGCAGCCACGTGGGAACATTTTCTTTATTTTTCAAAACCTTTTTAAAACCAAAGGCTGCTCTGGTTGATAGATGAACAAAATCAGTCTTGATATAAATTGTGTGACACTTTTTCATGTATCACAGCATTTGGGGATAGGGTTAATTTAGTGTAATGAAGATAATTTGATATAAAAATATTTTGTGTATATGTAATACTTTGTTTTTAAATTGCAGTAACAGTAAGTGCAAAGCAAGATATGTAAATTATGACTGTATGATCAGATGAAGTATGAGTTCGTTTGATTACTTAAGTAGATTCAGATCCATGATAAAAACTTTGGAATATTTACAAAACAGTTTTGCCAAAATGTGATCATGTCAATGACAACAAAGGACAAGTACTTCAATCTTTTTTCATACTATTATAAGTTATTCTGGTACTAAATATTTTAATAAAATTGTTTTTGTTTTGACATTTCAGTTAGATGAATGGATGCTGGTTGTTTTTTATTTGAATTAGTCATAATTCATTTTTGCCATCTTTTAAAAAAGAATCAGCAAATTTGTTCTGTTAAAAATTATAAATAACAAGCCAATATAGGACATCTATTTGTGTGATTTTTTTTTTTTTGAACTACCATAGCTTGAAGTCTGGCCTATAAATATGTCAAGAAGATTGTATAATTAGCACATCCTTGGCAATATGTCCAGTTGGGATTACTTTTAATTTATTTCTTCCTTTGCTACTTTAAAATTTTCTGGAAATTAAAGTCCACCCAAATCTTTAAAAGAATCTTGAACAATGCTGAGCCAGCAGCTGAGAATCTAACTCATAATTTATGTTATAGAGAAATGGAATTACCTCTATTCTTTGTTTTGTCATATGTAATCATTTTAATAAAATTAATAATTGCCAGGAGTTCTTGACAGATTTAAAATAAAAGTTAATTTCTAGACCTCAGTGATCATATGAATTTTTGTTTTCCTTTGAGAGTTGACCAGGTGGAAAAAAGAAGCAGAACAGAAGGGTCCATTATATGCTGTAATTCTCCTTAGATTGTTAAGAGTATGAGATGGGAGTGCTACATTTGTATTAGGTTTTAATTTCATCACCTTAGACCACCAACCCACTCTTAGGAGTTGAGGAGAAAATATGATGATAGCTGCTAAAATACATGACATTACAATGAACATTTTCACTAAATACTGAACACAATGGGCATCATTACTGTCTGCTGTGTCCTGGAGAGAAGCTGGGCTTTGAAGCTTGACTGATCTCTGTTTGGTCCCAGCTCCGCTACTTAATTATGCTGAGATCCAGACTTATCCCTCTAGACTTCAATTTCTTCATCTGGAAATGAGAGGAATGAGTTAGGCACTGTAGAGTTTCTTATGAGGGTTAGAGATAACATAAAATACATGAAGTACCTACCATAGTACCTGGAATTTAATAGGTACTCAATAAGTGGAAGGTAGTAACCCATGGTTATAATAGCTCGATATAAGGTTTATGTGCAGAAAATAGAAACACAAATGTAATATGAGATGTGGGTAGTTTAACAAAGAGCTTTGGGAAAAGAAAAATAATCTGACATGAAAAACTGCAATCAAATTGATGGAAGTAGGTATAAGAGTTAGAGAGACCTTCAAGAAAGATCATCTTATTGCCATTACTTTGAACTTCTCAGAGAAAAGCGTAATGTAGAACCACAGAAGGGAAGAACACACTTGCCAGTGGGGAAGACTATGTTTGAGAGCTTCCTTCATTGAGATTACAAGATTTGTTTTTTCCTCGACTTGTCCTGCTTGATTCAGTTCAAGATGACTAAGAACTCAAGCTGCTGTCTGTATTCTCTGCCTGTTCCAAGTAGCAGTGTTTCACAAACAGTGGCAATAGCCATGCTCTGCTTTTAAACTCATCCAGCTCAAGGGCATAACATGCAAATAAACAGAGAATAAGCACAAGCTGCCCAGACTCTTCTGTCTAGGGCAGCTTAGGTCGACCATGCCTTGGAAGCGTGTGGGGTGGTAGTAAGAACTTGGACGGGCACAATCTGGCTTTGCCTCTTCACTCATTAGTGACTTTGGGGAAAAAAAGCATGAGCTTGCTATACCCAGTGGTTGATCTGTGACATTTACCTACTCCAAAGATCTGTTGTGAGGATTAAATAAAACAGTGGATATAAAAGTGCTTTGCAAACTACACGGTACTGTACAAATGTTAACGATTATTAATGTGTTCCAGATGATGCTGAAAGGCCTAATATCCCATACTTTTGGCAATACAAATTGTGGTTTCCATGAAGCATATGGAGCCCTAGATTTCATCAAATGCATGTTATGATCTAACATCTTTGAGCCCTTTTGAGCACAAAGAACCCTTTTGGCCTGTCCTGCCTTGTAACTATTGCGACCAGAATTAGGTGATTCTTTGTCACACTGCAGGGATTGAACCCTGACTTCATGACTTCCTAGCCTTGAGACCCATCGTCGAGAGGGACTAAAAATTTGGGACCAAAAAAAAATTTAAGATGGGAAAAACAGATTTCTGAGTTTGGAAAACCCAGCTGACGTGTTCTTACATCTTTATACAAATGACTTCATGGAAATTTATCCCATGTAAAGATTGTCTCAATAAATCTTCTGAAACAAATTTCAGCCCAATGTCAGTTTCTGGAAACATGATCTGCCTTGAAACAAATCTGACTTCATTTCATGACTTTTCAGCAAAATTGAAAATTTTAATTCATCTTTTAAAAAATCATGTATTTAACTTACGTTAGCTATAGAAAAACGTAAGTAGTATGAAGGACACGAGATAAAAAAAACCCTGCCCTATCTCTCTACAACCATAATTCCATCTCCCAAAGATAACCATGGTTAACAATGCCTTGGATATGCTTCCAGAAACTATGCATATACAAACCCTTACTCTTCTGACCTGCACTTTTATTCACGTACTGCACTTGCACAATGTTCATAGTGTCCTTCAATGTCCTTTCCGCCCCATCCTCTGTGTGTGCATCAACATATGTTAACGTCCTTCTTTTAAATGAGTGTAGAGGAATTTATTTTTGGTTCTTACAATTTATTTAGCAAATACCTTCTTTAATGGACTTCTGAGTTATTTCTGATGTTTAGTTACAAGAAGCTAGTGTGTTCAAAGTGTTGTCCTACATCGAGATAGGAAACTTGTACCAGAATATAAGTCAACATAATGCTTTCTTTCTCAAGAAAGTCTCTCTATGAAGAAAAAGTTATCACCTGAACTCACAGTGCTCTTAGAAGTGTCGTTGATGTACATTCCAGCCCCTTATCTCCTCAAAGATTAATTACAGGCACTTGGTGGATTGTCATTGCCATGCAAACCATATTTGAGGAGCACGATTATAAATACCAATGTGGTAAATTTCCTGTGCATACATGCCTTGGCACTTGGGTGATGTTGTGTATGAGCTCACTGGCCATTGATCTTTCTTTTCCGTGAACTGCTTGTTCGTGTCTGCCTGCCTGCCTGCCTTCTATTTCTTAGTGATTCATATGAATTCTTTGTATATTTAAAAATTAAGTATTTTTTCTATCATATATATTGCAAGTATTCTCCCAGTTTTCTTTTTATATATTTTGCTTTAATAGTATTAAAATAGTTTAAAATACAGATGCTTAAGCTTGATCTGTGCGTACATTCAGGGCGTGTGGGGTGCACTGCTTATGCTTGGTCATCCTTGAGAAGTCGTAGTTCAGAGTACCAACGCTGGAGCCAGAACACATGTCCTTAGTAAGTGAATGAATAAAGAACCTGTTGTACAGGGCCTCCCTGGTGGCGCAAGGGGTTAAGATGTAACCTATGAAGCTCACCGCAACCACTGTGGCACAAGTTCGATCCCCAACATGAGGTGACCCACATGGTGCAGCAGACCTCTCCTGACTCACCCGCTGCTCCCCTCAGCAGTGTATTTCAGTCAGTCTGCCTGTTCTGTTCTCCACTCTGTCTCTGGTGAATCCTCTCAGCCCCCAAAACTCTGGCCTGTACCCCAGTTCTTGTATGCATAAATAAATAAATCTCTAAAAAATAAAGTTAAAAAAAAAAAGAACCTGTTGTACAACAAGACAGTGAATGCGATTCAGAGCTAAAAAAAAAAAAAATGAACTATCATGTCATGAAAAGACAAGGAGGAACCTTAATATTGACATGTATTACTGAGTGGAATAAGCCAATCTGAAGAAGCTAGGTACTACATGATTCCAGCTGTACGGCTTTCTGGAAGTGGCAAAGATGTGGCAACACTAAAAAATCTGCATTTGCCAGGGACTGGGTGGGGGAGGGGCAGAAACGGTGGGGGGGATTTTGGGAGGGATGGATAGGCAGAGAGTACAGAGGATTTGGGGGGCAGTGAGTATAATCCATATGCAATAATGATGGATACATGTCATTATACATTTATCTACAGAACTCTGGGTAATAATGAGGTGTCAATGTAGGGTCATCAATTTAAGAAGTGTACCACTCTCATGGAAAATACTAAAAATGGGGGGGAGCTATGCACATGTGGGGCCAGGGAGCATCTGGGAATCTAAAGATGCTCTAAAAAGATAGTTTTTTAAAAAGATTTATTTATTTATGCATACAAGCACTGGGGTGTTGGCCAGAGGTGTGGGAGGGTGAGAGGATTCACCAGAGACAGAGTGGGGAACAGAATAAGCTGCTGCTGAGGGGAGCACCAGGTGAGACAGGAGGTCTGCTGCGGCCTTGTGGGTAGCTCCATGCTGCAGTGGCTGCGGATAGCTTGACAACACTGAGACTTAACCCCTGCATCCCCTGACAAGTCCTAAAAAGATAAAGTTTTAACAAAAATTAAGTAGATACCTGTTCCCTCATCTTCCACCCCACACTTACCCCACAAAAAGAAACCTAGCTGGTGTCTCAAAATGATTTACCAGATAATTTACTAAATATTGGCTCCTGAACTCTTTTTTTTTTTTATTTATTTATTTTTAATAGAGGCATGCTTTATTTATTTGTTTGCTGGTTTGTTTGTTTGTTCTGTTCATACATGCACTGGGTACAGTCAGAAGCGCGGGAGGGTGAGAGAATTCACCAGAGCCAGAGCGGGGAGCAGAGCAGGCAGAAGGACCGAAGGACACTGCTGAGGGGAGCAGCGGGCAGCAGGAGAGGTCTGTGCGCCATGTGGGACCCTCCTCTGGTGGCCGGGGAGCAGCCGGGGATCGAACCGGCGCCGCAGAGGCCGCGTGCAGCTTCGCAACCCAGCGCTCAACCGCTGCGCCACCGGGGAGGCCCATGGCTCCTGAACTCTTTATTCAGCCTCTTACTACCGTGGTGAGTACAGGTGCTCCTCATCCACGATTTTTCAAGTTGACAATGGTGTGAAGGTGAGGCGCTTACCGTAGAAAATTCCGTTGCAACAGTACTTCTAATTTGAATTTGAATCTTTTCCTGGGCTTGGTGTAATATACACGATGCTGGCAGCAGCAAGCCGTGCCTGCTCAGTTATGCCATCACAAGAGTCAGCGACCTGCAGTGCACAGTGCTGCCAGCGTTACATTTTTGACTAGCTATATTCAATTTAGGGTGGGTTTGTTGGGACATAAGACGACTATAAAGATCTGTATAGAATCCTTCATTACTGTTCTTCTTTCCAAAATTTTCTTGTTTTTATTCTTATCTTTTAAAGATAGTCATGATAAATACTTTATCTGAATCCCCCATACCCCAAACATTGTGCTGGTATTTGTGAATTGCATGAATATATAGATCAATTTCTACTTTGCTCTATTGTGTTTTATTGTCCAATTTTCTTCTGTCATTTTATCCTCAACGGTTTTACTTTCCCTCCTTTGTGTGTTTTATAAATTTTATTCATTAGTGTTTAATCATTGTATTTATTGATTGTGAATTAAATTTTTCCATTTTATATTACATTGTCACTTGTCAGCAAGCTATTCCCTTTTAAATATTTTTATTAGACATCCATATTAATTGGCATTCTATTTTATAATTAACTTTCCAGATCTTTCACTTGAATTTCCAAGTGTAAAATCATATCATTTCCAAATAATGAAACTTCACTGATCCCTTTTTGATATTTATGCTCCATTTATTATTTTTCTCTTTTGGTATTAGCATTTCAAGAACAATTTTTAATGACAGAGATGTATTCCTTTTGGATTTCAAAGGGAATTGTATGAACAGCACCCAGATCAAGATAAATAACTTGCAAATGTTCCAGAAACTCCACTAAAGGTAAACGCGTGACTGCCTTCTGCTTATTTTTGACATTTAAATAAATGAAATCTTCAAGGACTACCCTTTTTCTGTCATCTTTTGTTCCTTTGTATGGCTTGTGAATTGCACCCATCTTGTGGTATATAGTAGCAGGTTGCTCTTTTTTATTATACTGTATCATTATGTGAATATACAACAAATTATTAACACTTCCTATTGTTGATAGACATTTGAATTGTTTTCCATTCGGTGGGCTATGACAAATAAAGCTATTACAAACACACTTGTACAGTTCTTTTGGTAAATGGATATATTTCTGCTAACTTGGCATGAACTTCTGAGTTGGGTTCTGTTTTAGGAGCTATTATTAGCTTAGCACAGCAGTAATACCAGTTTGCATCTCCACAAGCAGGATATGAGAAATCTAGTTGTTCCACCAATTGCCAGTGTTTAATGTTTTAACCAAAATGACAGAATTGCAGTGGCCTCTCACTTTGATAATGAAGTTGTATTTTATTATTAAAATAAAATAATATTAAATATAATTGGTATTTTCAAATTTTAGTGTTTCTATTTAATTTGTGGTTTTAATATGTATTGACTGGATATTGTGGAATGCCTGTTCAAGGATTTTTTTTTTGGCCTTTTTTAAAAAAGATTTATTTATTTATGCATACAAAACCTGCTGTGCAGGCAGAGATGTGGTGGCGGGGGTACAGTCTTCACCAGAGACCCAGAGACAAGAGTGGGGAGCAAAGCAGGCAGCTCCACTGAAATACACTGCTGAGGGGAGCAGCAGAAGAGACAGGAGAGGTCTGCTGCGCCATGTGGGTAGCTCCCTGGCCGGGGATTGAACACGTGCTGCAGTGACTGCCATTAGCTTCATAGTGCTGAGACTTAACCCCTTGTGCCACCATGGGGGTATCATATTTTCTGTTCTGTTCTTATTGATATTAGTATTTAATACATTCTGGACCTGAGTCCTTTGTCAGATTATACATGTGTGAGCTGGTGAGGGAAGCATCCTCCAGAAAAACATCTTGTATCATTGTATAATCTAATCTCCTTAAATGAAGCTATTTATTATCAAGTTGTAATAATTCTCCAATTGTTGCAGTGGATATTGCTGTAGATATTGTCTATTGTTAGGCTAATGACTATACTATATGTGTTATTCCTCTCTGGCAGCTCAAACTCCACTTTTCATTGCATGCTCAAGCCTCTCTTGAATTTGGAGTCCAGGTTCCCTTAAGCAGTGGAAAGTCTATGAGTAGTGGATGGGGCAGACACTTCACACCTGAGATCAGGGGATAGATAGGCCCCTGGCAAAGCCTGAACCCCTGTTCAGGCTCCTGAGGAGTTCCTTCACGCTACAGATTCCAGAACACTGCAATAAAGAGGAAGAACTCACTGGAGGGACAGGACCTCACCCTGTCTTATGCTTGCCTTTCAGAAATCTCTGTATTTTCACAAGCCAAAGCTTTCACAAAGATTTTAGAGCTTGATGTGACCTTGGGCTTCACCTCTACAGGTCTTCAGGTTTTAGGCTAGATAACACTGATCTCCCTTCCTTCCTATCTTCCTTCCTGGCTTCTGTCTCTGGTTTCTTTTTCTTCTCAGCCTCTCCCCCTGCCCCCATCACCTCCCTTTCCAGCTCTTTCCTTGAAGGGTCAGGTCCTTTTCAATTCTGGACTCTACCTGGCAGCTCAAGAACAGATTGCCTGAGGTGTTGAGTGAATGGCAGTGAATGGAAAGAGCAGCTGAGATGCGCGGAGACCGCCATTCCCCCAATGTCTGCTTCTTGAGTTGTACTTTTTAAGTACTGACTGTTGAATCCTCAGTTTTCTTTTTTTTTTAAAGATTTATTTATTTATTTATTTATTTATTTATTTATTTATACAAGAACTGGGTACAGTCAGAAGCATGGGAGGGTGAGAGAATTCACCAGAAACAGAGCGGAGAGCAGAAAAGGCAGACTGACGAAGTACACTGCTGAGGGGAGCAGCGGGGGTGTGGCAGGAGAGGTCTGCGCTCCATGTGGTACCCTTGCCAGTGGCCGGGCATCGAACCGGTGCTGCAGAGGCTGTGGGCAGCTTCACAACCCAGCGCTCACTGCTGCACCACCAGGGAGGCCCTGAATCCTCAGTTTTCATGATGAAATAACTAGAATTCTTATACTGCTTTTCATCCTCACATACCATTTTAACAATGTTCTTGTAATTTTTACATTATCATTATTTATGCGACTTAAATGAGTCTCAGAAATCATAACTCTCAGTAACACAAATGGGTTTTAAGCTGGTTTTGAGTTCTTTTATACACTACCTTGCCTTCCAGCGTCATCTATGTTGACTTGTCCTTTAATTGGATGGATTTTTCTCATTTTTTTACATTGAGCTGATGAATGCTCATTTTCTAAGGTTGAAGTTGCCTTTGGTTCCTTTACATATCTTTGGTCCCCTAGAGAGGTGTGGAAGTCTGGGGTCATGCTTTTACCTTCAGCTATGAGTCACTATACACCAATACCAATCAAACACTTTGCTAACAGAGTATAGCAGACTTCTATACCCTGTTCAATCCCATATTGACCCTTTGTACCTACTCGTCTTAAAGCATTATCATGTTTTCTTCTTGTTTTCACATCCTTGTGGGTTTTATATTATTATTATTATTTTCTCTTTCTTTTCTGCCCTCAGGAGTCTCACTTTTCACATTTATTTTACTCTACTACAATGTGATATCATTTATATTGCCTTCAGATTTGCTTCTCAAGACGTTTTTTGCTGTTTGGCTTCTTTGAGTATGTAGAATATTAATTGTCAGAAATGTTCTTTTCCTGGAAAATTTCCTTGTATGCAGGTTCTTCATTTCCTTTGTGCTTGTTATTTTTGCCTTTTCTCCTTTTGGAGACAGCATTCAAGGAGCACTGTTTGTCCTTCATACTTATTACTATGTTCAAAAATGTTGGGGATGGAGGTGGGGAGGGCACTGCCCCTGGCAGCTCCAGGCCAGGTGACACGGTCAGTGCTCGTATTTCTGGCCAAATCTGTGCGGTGTCTGGATGGGCAGGTCTCCCAGGCAGGAATTAAAGTGTCTCCTGGTGAGGGATGGCAGCGTTCACAGATGACTTCTTTGTTCAATTGACTCAAGTGAGCAATTGCAAACCATATCATTGCCTTCTCTCCTCTCCACCCCCCCAGCTCTGTATCATTTGTAGCCCACTTCTTAACAGGAGCCCCAGTTCCCTTCTCATTATGTTTTGAAACTCAACTCCCATCTGGCTTTACTCCTTTACCTGTAGTTTGTTCCTTTCCTAAGTCCTGTCCTTCTAAATAGTGATTATTAATTGTCTACATTTGGATTTTATTCTACCTTTTTTTTTTAAGATTTATTTACGTATACAAGAACTGGGGTACAGGCAAAAGGCGTGGGAAGGTGAGAAAATTCACCAGAGACAGAGAGGGAAGCAGAACAGGCAGATGGACCGAAAACACTGCTGAGGGGAGCAGCAGGCGAGGCAGGAGAGGTCTGCTGTGCCATGTGGGTATCTTCCTGGCCCGCTGGGAATCGAACTGGTGCTATGAAGGCTGCAGACAACTTCACAGTGCTGTGCTCAACCCACTGTGCCATCAGGGAGGCCCTTATTTTACTTATTCTTACAGCAACCTATATCTTGCTTGGCAACCTGTATCTTGCTTGAGACTCAGATATGTATCAACTCTTACATTATCTCTCAATTTGGTCAACATGTCACTGCCTTCAACCAATATTCTCTATAATCTGTGGTTGAGCCAAAGGCAAGTCTCATCAAAGATGAGTGGGGGGAGGGGTTGGGGATTAGTGGGGTAGTTGGGCCTCACCTTCACACTTAAGAATGCAGAAACACAACACAAAGGCAGACACAGGAAAAGAAACCAAAAAAGGGTCTATTTATACAGGGACTGAAGAAAATGGAGACCAGGAGAGCGCAAAGGAGAAGCAAATGTATTGGCAAGCACTCAGCCAGGTGCTCTTTATCCAACCCAGACAGATCAGCTCAGCTGAACCTGGGGACCAGGCAGGAGCCACATTTGGAGCAGGAGGGGCTGCCGACTCAGCTGAACCTTGGTCCAAGCCTCCCCAGCTGCAGGCAGGAGACAGATAAAAGTGTAACAGGGTGGTCCCCAGGAAAGGGGGAGGTTCCCTGCCCCACCCAAGGGAGGGTGGAGCTGAGCAGGGAGAGGAGAAGCTGCAGAGGAGACTGAGGAAGGAAGGAAGCAGGATGGAGCCAGGAGACCTGGAGGAGGCGCATGGAGCCTAGAGACACGTGAAGAAACTGCGCTTGTCTTTTGGTCGTGGACTGGGTGACACAGATGTGGGTGAGACCCGTGGGGAGGTGACAATGGCAGCTTTTATCTTGATGTTGATTTTGCTCTTTTCCTTCTGGACTTGTCTGATTGTTTCTGACCCTTTGCTGTGGGTCTCCACTGGAAGGTGCTTTAGACTCGTGGCAGGCTTTGGGGCCTTGCTCTGGGCCAATCCCATTTGGATGGACTTTTACCCACGAGGGGACGGGTAACTTTGGGTTGTTGATTTAGAAACTAGACTCTTTGCCTTTCCTGTATTGTTTCCTAGTTGTATTAAAGTTCCTTCCCATTAAAGTCTCCTATGTTTTGTGTTGATGCGGCGGATGGCAGAACCCATTTAGAATAGGCAGGTTTGCGGGGTTTGGGCTGCCCCTCTCCCTGCCCTATAACAAAAGGGCCCTCAAAATGGTAGGTGAGGGGGTTAAGAACAGCACTATGAAGCAAACTGTAGCCTCTGCAGCACGAGTTCAATCCCCCAGCCAGCCAGGGCGCTACCCACATGGTGCAGCAGACCTCTCCTGACTCGCCCGCTGCTTCCCTCAGCAGTGTATTTTAGTAGGTCTGCTTGTTCTGCTCCCCACTCTGTCTCTGGTGAATCCTCTCATCCCCCCTCCTCCCTGCACCTCTGGCCTGTACCCCCAGCTCTTGCGTGCATAAATAAATAAATCTTTTTTAAAAAACAAGTGGTAGGTGGGAAAGCAACGAGAAGAGCCCCCAGGTGCACGTGGGAGCTAGCCGGAAAAAGACCCAAGCTCATCCTGCCTGCTGTGTCTTTGAAAATCCATCTGCAGGTCCAAGTCTGCCCTTTGGTCCCAGCAACCCCTGACTCAGGAAATCAGCGGGTGCAGCTGTGAGACCCACCCTTTCTTCCAGAACTTTGCTGGGTCTTTGTTTGTTTGTTTGTTTGTTTGTTTTGTTTTGTTTTGTTTTCCTGCAGATTCTGTAGGAGTCTCTGGCAAAGGGAGCAGAATAAGTTGTACTACTGTCTTTTACCAAGTCTTCAGGGGAATTACATTTGTCCATTTTTCTTTATGGTGGTCTTAAAAATTCCTGTTCTGATGTGTGTGGGTTGTTTTTTTTTTTCAACTTTTTTGTTTCCACCTTTGCTGAATTTGCACAAATCTCTAACTCTCATTTTGTCTGACAATATCATGTAACCTAAAAATGATTTCTTCCTTTAAATAACCTCAGTCTTACCTTTCCTTATGTGTCATAAGACCCCCCGAGGTGAATACTGAATGCAGTGGCTGAAGAAGTGATAACCTCTATTTCCTGTTCATTTTCTCAGAGGCGGTTAAGCTTAAATTTGTGCTATAAAATCTCTCCAACCAACAAGCCCAACCATTTATCCCTGTAGTCTTAACTACCTCTGCTTTTTAGATATCTTAACTCCCCAAAGGACTGTCAATTTAACCATAACTACCTAACAACTGCCAAGCCTCACTTTATGAGCTGCTGTTGAGAGTTTAGCTATTTAAGGCTGATTTTTAAAAATTTTTATTGGCACTTCTTGGCATTGGCTTGATTTACAGTGCTGTAAATAACCACAAATTAGGCACATTTCTTTTTCTTTATGGTATAGGCAAAAATTAAAATGGCTGTTGAATCGTCTTCCTCTATATATTTAACTCCTTGCCAGGTCATCTTCCAAGTTCACCCAACCCACAAAGGTGGAATGCAGTCAGTTTGTGACGGGAAAGAGAGCTGTGTGGGAAAAAGGAGTGGGTTCATTAAGGTAGCAACTCTCTTCCTCAGCCTGAGCTGCGAGGGCCTGCTTGTCCACCAGCCATAGTGTCTTTTCTTCAGACAAAGCCTTCAATTACAGGCATGGCTTCGTGCTTCTCACTGCCTTTGCTGTGTTTTTACAAAGGTATCTGAAGTGGGAGAAAGCCAATGGCTAAAAAAAAAAAAAGATGTGAATATTATTCATCCATAAGCGAGAATGGAATTCAGACACATGCTTGAAATTCTACACCATGGATAAACCTTGAACGCATCATGCTAGGTAATTTCATATGCATAAATACTACAGGACAAATATTGGATGAGTTCATATAAGTGAAGCACCTAGAATAGGTGAATTCATAGAGAGAATAAAGTCAATTAGGGGCTCCCTGCGCTGGGGGAGGGGCAGTGTGGAGCTATTGCTATATGGTTTCAGAGCTTCTCTTTGGGGGTAATGAAAAGGTTTTAGAAGTAGTGGTGATGGTTGCACAACATTGTGAAGGTAATTAATGCCATTTCACTCTACACTTACATAATTTCAAAAATGGTCCTTCTTTTCAAAAAAATATCAGGAAGTTCTTCAGTTTCACTTCCTCCTCATAAACCTCCTCTGGGAGGGCCATGAGTGAGCGCACAGTCTCCAGCTTCTGCCCCAGGACCTTGTCTCCTCACTCAGAGTGTAAAGGCCCTTTGTCTCTCTGGGGATCTCTTTCTAGCTCCCTCCACAGCTGGGGATTCCTGGACCTCCTTCACCTGACACCCCTCTCCCGCCCAGCCCCTCTCTGACCACTCTGACCCCCAAGTCCTCTGCCTCACTTCTCCAGACTGGGCCACTTTCCCTTCAGCAGTTTCCTGGCCCTGGTGATACCATAATATCAGGTTATCAGGCCTACTCTCCTAGCCAGGAGCCGATCCCAGTCTGCAGGGGCAGCGCTGAGCCCCAGCCGCTAGATCACCACGGGTTGGTGTCTCATGAAGCCGCAGCAGGAACTTCTCTGCATTCAGGTAAGCAAGTGAGAAGAAGGAAATTTGTTTAGAGAAAGAAAAAGTTTATTAAGGAGAAAAGGAACAGAAATAAAGTGGGACTCCCAGGCCTGCCGGTGGAAGCAGGCCAGGGAGAGGCAATGAAGCCCCTAAGGAGTCGTGCCTCAGGGAATACAGACCTTCTCTCCCTCATTATTCTATAGCTCCGCCAGGCTCTTTGTGATTGGTGAGTTCTTGGTGGTCTCTGTCCTAATGTCTCTGTGCCCAGAACTAAGTCTCTTCATCCCAGCCCTTATCTTAGAGTCCTTTTTCGTCCCTGTCCAGGAATGTTCTGTTGCCCCTAGTCCTGGGGGTGTTTGATTAGTCCCCTTTGGAATTTGTTGCCCTTATCTCTGGAGCCCTCCTTCTTCCCTGAGGGTTTTCCTGTTCTATGCTGACCCTGGAGGCTGTCCCTTGCCCTGTGACTCAATGGAGCAGTAAGTGTGAAGACCTGGGTCGGAACCTGGGGCTCTTTGTCTGCAGCTGTCATGAGAAATGGAAGGGCACGGGGTGAGTTGGCAGCTTACTGAGGAACCGTGGCCACGAAGGGCCTGAGCCTCGCCATCCCCTCAGGAAGCAGGCGAAATCCTGGAACCTGCGTTCCAAGTCACCAGGGAGGCACGCGACCACCTTGACCTCTGCCCCTGCCCACATCCTCAAGCCAGGTGTGCCTACTGCTGAGTCTCATTCCCAGAGCAGCGGGCCCTGAACAGGGCTCAAAGGCAAAAAGACCCCTCCTTCTACAGCGCCACTGGGCTGCGGCAGACACTGATGAAAATCAAATACCAGACCACAGGCTAAATCTGCCAGAGCAGAAAAGACTGTGCAGTTACAGGAAAGGCCGCCAGTTGCACACAAAACAGAGTGACAAGGGCAAGGGCAGGCAGGTCAGAGACCTTGGCAGAGGCCACAGCACAACCAAAACTGGGGAAATCCTCATTGATTCAGGAAGTGGGTCCTAAGGCGATTTAATGCTTCGTGAATTTGCTTTCAGGGAATCGATTTTCAGGAACTTGAAGGCATCGCTAGCTCATTGACTCCCAGTTCAAACCTATGCCAGGTCACATAAAACTTATTTTCAGATTTCTCAGAAAATAATATTGTCATGTGGACATAGCAAGAGAGGTAACATGCCCATATCTGTGTTCAATAGCAAAGTTCTTTTACCCAGTCGTGACAAATAATTCCAGCTTCCAGGAACCAGAGGAAGTAACTTTTCATCGCATTTATCTGCTTAAATCTGTTAGGAATTATCAGGGGAACTTTTGCAGGAGCAGGTAAGGGTGTCAGAGTTTCTGAGGCGGCTTGGCCTGGTGGAGCCACAAATGTGCAAGAGCAAAAAGGGGGACTGTCTTGTTAACCTAAGAAAAACATCATTAGGAAGGAAATCTACTTCTGAAAACTCGACCATCGTATATCATGCACCCCAAAGCCAAATACATTGGAAAGTTTTTGTTTATTCACTGTCTGGAATTTTCCATACTTTTGCCATTGACCAATGGAGAAACGGTCTCAGCCTCACGCTGGCTCATTAAGGCCTTTCGGAAAGGAGCCAGTGGATTTAGCATCTCATCCCAGGGGGAAGGCTCCCAATCACATTAAACCAGAACGGAGCTGACTGTTTCCTGCCCTGCACTTTTAGTTCAAAGTGTAGCTGCACTAGAGTATCTGGAATTACATTTTACTCTCCTTTCTGCCATTGTTGTCCCCAGAAATAACCTACACAGGCGAGCTCCTTCTCTCACTGGGCCCCACACATTTGTTTGGCTTTATTGTCTTTATTCTTTGTCCTCCTGCACCCCCCAGCGCACCCCCACTTTTTATTTCCCTCTCTCCTTTTCTATCTTTTTGTAGCTACTTGGTAATTCTGACTGTCAGTTAAAGTCAGGATTCTGGTACCAACGACAAAAACAAAATGATTACAAAACTCCCACACAAAAATAAAACCCGACAACCTAGGTATGAAAGCTTCATTCTGGAAACATCTCCTTATTTGGCTGTCTTAGAGAATGAAAATGACCAGATTGTGTTTGGGGTTTAATATGGACTCACTGTTGAAGCTACAAGGGTTGGCTTCTACCCCCATTAATAGGTGGAGTCTTGCTGGAAAGATGCAGTGGTTTCTGGGCCAACTTCTTTGGGAAAGAAGCTTGAACTTCAAAAAGGAAATCGGAACCAATAGCAAGACGGGGGTAGGTGTGAAAGAGAGATCAGTTTTTCTTGGTCTGGACATCACAGGTCTAATGACTAGGAGACAGGTCCCGAATGGCGCTTGTTAAATACGGTATTTTCTAACTGACACCTATTAAAAGGGGTCTGAAAAGAAGACTGTATTTGATCCCTGAGTCCCACACCTGACTGTGACCCCTGGGTCACAGTTCTGCTTTGCAAGTAAGGCTCCTCTATTTTCAGTGCTCCCTGCCTTTACTTCCCCTTAGCTCTCCCCATGCGTGATTAAAGAGTTTTTCTCCGGGTGTCAAGGAGAGAGCTCCTTTGCCAGTGGATAGGTCTGAGTGTCTTAAGGATGTAATGAGTCCCTGAGGCCAGCGTGACCCCACAGAGGAGGGTCTATGGCAGGAACAGACTTTCAATTTCTCTCAAGAATTCCCTATGAACACTAACTTGAGAGTATCTTGTCCTTAGTTCACTGTGGAGGTGAGTATTTGTTTTGCCTTTTCTTGCCCCATTCACTTAATGATCTCTTTCCTTCCCAAAATATTTACAGCCAGTTACTAATTTTTGAGCAACAGGATTAACTCAGATCATGTACTTGAGTTCATGTAATATTACGAGTCTCTTAGAGTTCTATAGGAAAAACTAGAAATCAAGTTTCTTTTTTTAAAAAGATTTATTTTATGCATACAAGAACTGGGGTACAGCTCAGAGTTGTGGGGGTGAGAGGATTCACCAGAGACAGAGTGGGGAGCAGAACAGGCTGATCTAACTGAAATTCACTGCTGAGGGGAGCAGTGGGGGAGACAGGAGAAGTCTGCTGCGCCATGTGAGTCACCTCCCTGGCTGGGGATTGAACTCGTACTGCAGTGGCTGCCAATAGCTTCTTAGTGCAGCATCTTAACCCCTTGAGCCACCAAGACAGTGACCACAACCCCCACCCACCCACCCCCAGAATCTGCAATTAGGGTATGCTACCACCAGGTGGCGCAGTGCTTGTAACTTTTCCATTCACACCTGCGGTTTTAAAGCCCTGGACCTAGCTATTGGAGTATCAGATGGTTTCCCTTGTAGGAGCAATTTAGGGAAACCAAACAAAGGGTCAAAAAAAAAAGGGGGGGGAACAAAACTTGCAACAAACTACAGATCAGAGGCATACAGCAGGGGACAGAGGAGGGAAGTGCACAGGGACTTTGGTGACGGTTCACAGGTGATGTGGCAGTGGGAGATTTATGGGGACTACACCTGAGAGGAGAAACCAAATATTGTGCAAAAATGAACAACAATGTAAGACCATAAAAAAGTTCAATCAAAACAAACAAACAAGCAAAAAAAAAACCAAACCCTGGTCCTGACCTGCCGTATCAAAATGAACAAAGATCATTTGAAAAACAGATTCTCAGGCCTGCTCCAGATCTACTCAATAAAATCTCTAAGGATGGGATTCATGAATGTTTCCTTGACAGTTCTCAGGTGATTCTGACTCACAACTGGTTTATAGGATTCATGATGAAACCACGAACACACATTTATATGTTGTTTAAAATCCAACCAATTTTTTAAGCCACAGGGCCTTCCATTTTATAAGTTTTCCACCTTGTATTTACCAAAATATAGAACTTTTTACTACATTTACAAAGATGGCCTCCAATGACATTCAATATTTTTCCTCCTCTTCACTTAGGGAACTACGTTTGTCTCGCATATTTCTAACTCAGTATTTCTGGATAGCAACTCAAATCTATTGCATCTTGCTTTTCAAAGCATTCCTTGCATGTCCCTTTTAGATTTTCAGGAAAAATCTTAGCTTGATGACTGATTTCAATTCTATTTCATAGAGTCCACACTTTCTCAAGTTTTATTGAGCCCATGGCAGGTACTGCCTAAAATTGACTTTCTTTTTCTGCAATAAATCTTTTATAAAATTATGTTCCCTCTGCCTTTTGAGTACTATTTTGTCCTTATGTTAGAGAATTTCTTCCTAGGCCTTGTATGAGTCACAATTCAACCAGGAAAACATAAATACTCTAGATATTTTCAACAAGGATGGGAGATACAGGGGATTGGTTCCACGGGTTACAGAGGAACTGAGCGGTCAAATAGGCGTGCTGAGGCCACCTGGAGAGATGACAGCAGCGGTGCTAGTGGCGCCTAGGATGTGGGCTACCTGGTGGAAGCTGGGACCACACTGGCCTTCCTGGGGGTCTGTTGGGTGGGACCTGGAGCCCCAGCAGTGGTGTACCTACACTGCAGGAGCTTCTTATCCAGAGGGAAACACCCTGTCTTCTCCCTTCCTCTCCTTGCTCCAGGCTCTCATGGGGGCCTCCAAAGAGCACAAATGTCATTGGCACAGAACAGGGCAAAGAGTAACAGAACAAGTAAATTAAAAAAAAAAAAAAAAAAAAAAAAGAAAAAGGCCTCTTACATGCCAGGCAGCTTGACCTTCTAATTAGGGAAAAAGAGAAAGAGGTTGGGGCCCTTCTGTCTGAGGACCCACTGTCTTGGGCAAGGCTGCTCCAGCGCTGAGCCACCTCCTGGCTGTGCAGGGCTGCATCATAGTCCAGCTCGAGACCACAGAGGCCCCTGTGTGAGGTGGCCACCTCCCAGCCCACCCAGCTTCTTTCGGCCTGGCCCTCTTCCTGATGCTGTGGCCCAGTAGACTTTATAATGCCCACCATCGATGGCTTGACAGGCCTCCCAGAGCCACACACTCGCGCTGGACCCAGCTTCTGAAAGGTGATATGTTGACAGAGACCTTTACATTCTGTGTGTTCCATTCCCCAACCCCCCCAACTACCAACCCCCAACCCCCACCCCACTGCTGTCCAGCTGTCCCTGCTGTGGGCCTTGGGGGCTGGGCCTCCAAGAGAAGTGCCTCTTCTTTGTCTGGTCACCTCTGTCCTGGCTTCAGAGGCCATGCCTGGGGTTGGGGTCTCTGCACTTCCTCCAAGACCACACAGCCAGGGGCTCTGTGACACCTTGGGGAATGCGGCACAGTTCTGCCCCACATGCTTATGGCCCCACTAAGAGAGGTGGGTGAGGAGACAGAGAAGGACTGGACGGGGATGAGCTGTGCTTGCAGGAGGTGCAAGTGGGAGAGGCGCGCACCCCCGCTTGGGGGGAGAGGCTCCCTGTGTGGGGAATATACGGGAGACTTGAGGGAGACAGCGCCAGTGGGCAGCTACCACTGGACACAGGAGACAGCAGGAGGCAGGACACTAACATGGAGGGAAGAGCGTGACCAGGGGGTTAAAGGAGGAAGGAGCGCAGGTGGCTCCAGATCACGACGGGGGTCTCCCGCCAACATGTTCAGACTCTGCTGCAGGAAATGGGCCCCAGGGAAAATGCGTCTCAGCAACGTGTTTGTGTTTCAGCAAGAAGTTGCTTGGGCCACAATAAGTAGAATGGTTCTGAGAGAAGTCAGTTCAAAGGCGGGGAGACCAGTTAGAGCAAAGTTAGAAATAAAGGCAGCCAACCTGGGGTTGGCAGAAAGAATGGAGAAAAATGATGGTTCTGGAGAAATCTCAGCACTTGGTGGTTCACTAGGTGTGGGGTGTCAGGGAGGGAAGTGACTAGGGTGATTCTGAGGCTTTTCTAGCCCCAGTGACTGAGAGAATATGATAGCAAACAGAGAGTGAAAACTAGGTCACTAGGATTGAGGGACAAGATTTAATTTCCTTTTATGAATTTGATGAGTTTGAGACAATGCAGAAAATCTGCTTAAATATGGCACTGGAGAGCAGTTGTTAAGTACAAAAGGTCAAGATGCATGTTGAGCTAGATAAAGTTGACATTCAAACTAACTACTATTTATTAGATAAACCACATTTCCCTTCAGAAATGATTCCCTCTGAAATTTGTCAAGATCACACCAGGGACAAGGGTTAGTTTTAAAGATGACATTTTTTATTTGAATGTGTCATGTAGTGACACCCCTTCAAAGTTTTACAAGTCAGCAGATCCTCCTGGAGCATCAGAAGATAGCTGTGAAACACATCGAGACAGATTTAAGTCACAGCAGAAGCATCAGCCTGCGTGCACAGAAGTCCTTCGTGGAACTGGCTGGCTGCTCAGGAAGCTCTGCCTCACAATTACAGAGCAGGACAAACAAGACTGTCTCCCTGTGCAAACATGGCCAAGTCAGGAACTGTGAAATTTGGTCTCTATCAAAAAAGTCCCCAGAGAGCCTGAAACTCATTTTGAACTGTTTTCATAGAGTGCCCGGTCGAGGGCATGACTGGCCTCATACAGCACCTTTAAAATAACAACTTTCCATTAAGCTGTGAACACTAAGGAAAACATTTTCTCACAAATATTTTTTAACCAACTTGCAACAGAGTGTTGCCTTATACAGTTGAAACACTGCTCTCCTTCTATGTGGAGCTGCAAGGTCTCCTGCAGACACAAGTCTCAGGCCATGGCCCTTTGCAGCTTTCTCAGGAGCAAGATGGAGTGGGAATTCTCCACGCCATGTGTAATGTGAAATATTCTTTGGTTCTGTTTCATAAAGCCACGTACTAGAATAAAAGTATTGGAAAGCGAATATGGATTTATATTGAAATTCCATTCTTTAAAAAAATAATTTTGAACACTTACTAGATGTTAGGCACTATTATAAGTGCTGGGGACAAGAAGCTAAAATATAAGGCCTCACTGATCTCATCAGGTCATGTTCTAATCTGGAAAGAGTATAAACAAGAGAATAAATGAACAAAAGGCTTTCAGCTTGTCCTGAGTGGCCCTACAGATAGAAGGGCTATGGAAGAATGTTAGGAATTGGGGCAGGGTGTGCATTAAAAGGAATGTTTAGTATAAATATTTTACTGAGACTATGATACTCCATGACAGGAAAATTACATAAAATTCAAATTTTAGCATCCATACATAAAATTTTATTTGGAAACAGTCATTTTTATGTATTGCCTGTTGTTAATTTGTGACATAACAATAGAGTTGATTCATTGCTTCAAAGACAATAGAACTTGCAAAGAAGAAATATTTACTATGTTGTTCTTTCTATAAACAGTTTTCTGACCTGGTCTAGATTTTTAAAATGTTAATAAAGCAGATTCTGAAAGGCTGAAATTAAGAGTGTTGTGTCTTCAAGTATTACATTATATATAGAGCACAGAAGAACTGTGGTGATATTCTACCAATATTCAAAAATTACTATCCAGTTCAACAATTTCCCACACCATTACCAAACAAGCAACGTTCTGGCATATGTCTATATTGCTTTGCTTTCTTAATCAAAATAACAACTTACATTTATGATATGTGATTTATTTGTTGAATCAGACAATACTCAAGCATTTTTTTTTATAATTTGATTTTGTGATACTATTACTAGAAGTAGTATAAAGACTGGTAGTGGAGGAATGATGTCAGAGAAGATGACTGAATAGGAATCTCCAGGAACACAGTTCTCCACCTGGACAATATTTGTACTGTTAAAATCTGTCTGCTGTGATTATTTTGGAACTGTGGAGTCTATCTGAAATCTTGAAGTTTCCAGGGAACATTTTTTCTGTAAATTGAAGTTAATTTCAGACAATTTCAACAATTAGCATGGTAAGGGTTACCTGCCACTGGCTGCATATAAGGCAGCCCTTGAGTGATTTGTGAGAACCAGGGCCCCCCAAATATTGAGAATCTGTGCTCTGAATACTGACTGCTGCTTTTGATCATAAAGATGCAAACACAGATGCAGACCATTATAGTTGCAAGCACCATCCAGTGGCTAAAGTGATTTCTGAGAAATTTAAAGAAACAGTCTACCTTTCCTCCATTAATTTCCCCCTTGTATGTTTTGGGAACCATTATTTAAGGACTAGAATATTCAAAAACAACCACATATTTGGAAAAATTAAGAAATTTAATAAGCAAGGCTAGGAAAAGATGCAGGCTCAGAAAAAATTCTGAGATCTTAAGTTTATACATCACTGGCTCCCCACCACAGAGACATCTTAAGGAATTAAAAAAAAAAAAAAAACCTGGTGAAGGGAGAGTATCTAATTTCAAGTTCCTACACTATATGATACATATGTTCACTTTTAAACAAACAAACAAAAAAATACACAAGACATTCACATAAACAGGAAAATGTGACCAATAAAAGGAAAAAAATTAGCAGAAGACATCTATGAAGGAGAACATATAACAGACACACTAGACAAAGACTTTTAAACAAATGTCTTAAAGATTCTCAAGGAGAAAATGTAAGACAGACAAATTCCAGAAAATGATGTATGAACAAGATGGAAATATCTATCCATAGTGAAATGGGAAACAAAATACAGGAAGAATTTTGGAGTTGAAAATTAAAGTAACTGAAGTAAAATATTCACTAGAGAAATGCAAAAGCAGATTTGGGAAAGAAGATGAGGAAACTTAAAGCTAGACAGCTGAAATATCACACCTGAGAAAAGCAAAGATTGAAGAAAAGAGAACAGAGGCCATGGGATCTGTGTGGGACGCTAACAAGCAGACAAACAGATGCATTGTAGGAGCTGCAAGGACGAAGGGAAAATAGTGGGAGGAGAAGAGATTATTTGATGAAATAATGGCCAGAACCTTCCTGAATATGATGAAAGATATGAATCTACAATCACAAGAGTCTTGATGAATTAAATTACGATAAAATCAGAGATTCCTTTATACACACACACACACACAAAGAGAGAGAGAGAGAGAGAGAGAGAGAGAGAGAGAGAGAGAGAGATATTATAACTAAACTGTCAACAGACAAAAACAAAGAATCTTGAAGATTCCAAAGAGCAGTTTCTTGTCACTTATAAGGGATCCTCAACAAGATTATCAACAGATTTATCATTATAAACCTTGGAAGCCAGAAGTATTGTGATGATATATTTAAAAGTGATGCAGGAAAAAACTTTCAATCAAGAATTTTATGTGCAGCAAAACTGTTCTTCAAGACACAGGACATTCTCAGATAAACAAAAGCGGAAGGAGTTCATTACCACTAAACCTGAAGTGCTAAAGGGAGTTATTGCCTAGTGAATGCTAGATGGTAAGTAGGAATCATATAAGAAATAACGATCTCCCATAAAGGGAAATACATGGGCAATTATAAAAGCTAGTTTTATTGTAATTTTGGTTTATAATACCTCTTTTCAATTTGTACATGATTTAAAAAAACAGCCCATTTAAAATATTATTAGTCAATGTTTTTGAACTCACAATGTATAAAAATTTAATTTGTTGTGACCTCGGTAACAGAAAGGGGGTAAGACAGAGTCATAATGGAACAGAATTATATGTTTTTGAAGTAAACAGGTATAATATCAAATGAGAATGTTACTACTTTAGGATGTTCAATGTAACACTCCTGGTCACTACAAAGAAAATAATGATAGAATAAACAGTCAATGAAATAAGAAAGAAATGTAAATATTTCACTGCAAAAAAAAAAAATTACTAACTGAACACAAGAGAAATGAATAATGAACTGAACAAACAACCAAAAAAAAAAAAAAACCACTAAAAGGCATGTAGAAAACACATGACAAATTGCAGAAATAAATCCTCCTTATCATTAATTACTTTATTTTTTTTTTTATTTTATAGAGGCATGTTTATTTATTTGTTTGTTTGTTTGTTTTGTTTATACATGCACTGGGTACAGTCAGAAGCGCGGGAGGGTGAGAGAATTCACCAGAGCCAGAGCGGGGAGCAAAGCAGGCAGAAGGACCGAAGTACACTGCTGAGGGGAGCAGCGGGCGGCAGGAGAGGTCTGTGCACCATGTGGGACCCTCCTCCGGTGGCTGGGGAGCAGCCGGGGATCAAACCGGCGCAGCAGAGGCTGCTGGCAGGTTCGCAACCCAGCGCTCAACTGCTGTGCCACCGGGGAGGCCCTCATTAATTACTTTAAATGTAAATTGGTTAATCTGTCCAATCAAAAGACAGACATTGGCAGAATTGATTAAACTGAAAAACTATGACCAACTATGCTGTCTACAAAAGCCTCACAGACAGAAGCCAAAGACACAAAGTGCTTAAAAGTAAAATGATGGAAAAAGATATCCCCAAATAGTAAATAAACGAGAGCTGAAGTGGCAATACCAATATCAAACAAAATAAAATTTAAATTAAAAGGTTTACAAGTGGCATAGAAGGACATAATATTTAAATAAAAGTTTCTATTCAGCAAAAAGACATAATTATAAACATTTATGCACCTAATAAGAGATCCTCAAAAATCTATGAAACAATTGAATTAAACAGAATTGAAGGGGTAGTTATACAATAATAGGCTTCAATATACTATAATAGCTATAATTATCCCCTGTATGTTTATGTAAGTATGGATGTAGATATATTAGAGGAATGGAGATATAGACGCGCTAGACTACAAACACAAAAGCAGAATTTTGGGGGCCTGATCTTTTTGTATTGCTATGTCCTCAACCACTGAACTGTGCCTGGCACTGAGTAGGCATTGATAACCGTTGATTGAGTGTATACATATAGTACATAAGACTGGACAATTGCCATTAAATATGTGTGTGCTTTTGGAGGCAGGAAAAAAGATGTGAGGAAGGAGGGACCAGCCTTGAATATCCCACCATACACTTGGGTTTTGTGACTCAACTCATCCTTATGTCTGCAGATGACCAGTTGTTGGGAGATAGCCTGCTGTCACTCTGAAAAGAATGATCACTTCCAAATGCAAATTTTCTTCAGAAAAAGACAAAGTTTGCAAGCTGACCATAGATCTGAGGTATACAGCAAGGGGAGAGGAGGGAGAGAGATCAAAACAGGGGAGGGAAGAACACAAGGGAAGATGGTGATGGTTCACAAGTGGCGGGAAAACTGTGGGGTCTATACCTGTGGGGAGAAACAAATAACTGTACAAAAATGAACAACAGTGTGAGAAAATAAATAAATTTAGAAAAAAATTATTCAGGGTCTACAAAAGATGAGGGGGCACTGTTAGTATTTGGGATTGATATTTTTCTAAATGCATTTTTATTGGGGTTGGAGAAATCTGTGTAGGGCAGGCTTGCAGCAGAGAGAAGGCTTGTGAGCAAGGAACAGGAGAACCCTTATGTGAGGCAAAGAGATGGGACAAGGCCAAGAGCAAAGCCAGAGAAAAAGGCCAAGAGTGATACAAACTTTGGCTTTTGGGGCACAACCAAAAAATAACTGGAACCCGCTTGACCTAGCTTCAGCAATAGGTTCTCATACAAGAACCATTTTCTGCAGACAAATAAAAGTGAAAGCAGTTCTGACTTTCAATTTGAGGAAAGTTAGCAAGAAATGTGGAGCAGACTATACTTCCAGTGTACAGCCAGTCACCCCAAGTCCTCTCTCAGGGTCTCACCCACTCTCCCTAGTCACCACAGAAATCACAGCTGACCTCAGAATCCTTTCTCCCTCCTCAACTCCCAGTCCAAATCCTCACATGACCCAAGTCCTGATACTTTCTATTCTCCTTCTCTCCACCCTCCCTTTAATCTCCAGTTTTCTTTCTTGTGAATAATCTTGTCTTTGGGGGTATAATCTTGTCTATGTCGTCACTTGTCCAACGTGTGCATCTCACCCCCTTGGGATCACAAACCTGTGCTGTAGGCAGACAATGCTAGGGTTCCCTGAGAGAGGCGGAGGGATCCAGGAAAGGCCGTGACCACAAAAATTAGTCATTTTCTTCCCAAATGCAGTAGAATAAAATCTCTTTTTCTCTTCCTGGATGGCAAGTGTCTTTTAATATCTGGTTTCAATGGAAAAAGGAGAAAGAACCCCTTAGAAAGACAGAAATACTAGTGAGAAGTGAAATCCCTCTCTTTGATGAGGGAGCTCAGCCAAGTGAGCTCAAAGGCCAGGATTCTTTTTAACCGTCCATGCCACAAGATGTAAACGAATCTATTTACTCAGCAAAATATTTCCTTATTACATTTTGAGTAATTTCCCATTGAAAACAAACAGTGCATGTCAAAAAGCTCCAAGATTCCCTCGGGCCCTGGAGGCTAGAACGGGCCCATCTCAGTCATCTTTGCTCTTCTTTCAAGAGAGAAAACCAGACAAGTTTATTTTTACTTTTGTCTTTCTATTTTGATTTACCAAATGCCATTGCTCAATTGAGCTTTAGAAAAGACAAACGAGCAGCGGCCATCTTAGTTTAGGTTGACTACAGGACTTTTGAGCTGGGAGGGAATCTCAGTGGCAGCTAATTTTGTCATGTTTTATTTACTGATAAGAAAATAGGGTCAAGGTTATGAACTTTGACCCAGGATGTCCAGTTCCCACGAACTTACCTCAGAAACAAAAATAAATTCATTCCTGAAATAAAGATAAAATTGTTTCCTTTTTCATTTTCTAAAGATTATCGATGCAATTCATGGGACAACGTAACTTCTCCAACCAATGTCAAACGCCAGTGAGGTCCTATGGGGAGGCCTCTTGTTTTCTCTTCTGTTCTATTGAGCTTTACATTCTGAGAGCAGAAACTCACACTTCATTCCTATAATTTATGATTAATTTGACTATCTTAGGTCTGCTGCAGCTTTTAAAGTTATTGTCTTTTCTATTTATTATTCTGGGTGAAATTTAGTCTCCTTTGACTATTTTATTAAAAACCTCAATTAGCATTTATGTACTAACATCATTGCAATTTTACTGCTTTAAAAAGACTGAATTTTGCTGTTTTTTTTTTTTTTCAAGTAGGTATAATCCAACTGCCCTCTGCATGTGTTTTTTGACATTCAAATTAAATTGTCTTAAATGCTCCCCAAAAGGCGATGGGAAAGGCTGAGCAGGCAGACCCTGGAACACAAGTTGGGATACTGGTCAGACTCCCCAGGTGACGAGCACAGTGTTGACAGCCCACAGCCTGGGTTGTTCAGCTGACTGGCTCACTTGGGTCCTGTTGAAAGACAGTAGCTTGGAGTTCAAGAAACACAGGTGCTTGCAAGAAAGGATTTGAGCAGTCTTTTTATTTGGGCTGGGCAGTTGAATAAACAAATCTGCTAGAGTTCATGCTGGCTGTCAGATTTCTGATTAGCTATCATTTTCTATCCTCTTTTGAAGGAAGTGGGGCAGTGGCCTCACACTGAGGGCATCAACTTTCATTGGCTCTTCTGTTTCAGTATGGCACCTCACTCCTACTTTCTGCTGTGCCCCGCATGCCCAAATCCAGACCTGGTCAAGTGGACCCTCTCCAAAGAGAAAACCTCCAGGCTTTTTTTTTTTTTTTTTTTAAATTTATTTACTTATTTATACAAGCACTGGGTACAGTCAGAAGCACAGGAGGGTGAGAGAATTCACCAGAGCCAGAGTGGAGAGCAGAGCAGAGCAGGCAGAGTGATGAAATACACTGCTGAGGGGAGCAGCAGGCGGCAGGAGAGGTCTGCGCACCATGTGGGTCCCTCCTCCGGTGGCCGGGGATCGAACCGGCGCTGCAGAGGCTGCGGGCAGCTTCGCAACCCAGCACTCAACAGCTGCACCACCGGGGAGGCCCCAACCTCCAGCTTTTAAGGAAAATAGGAAGAAGTGAGGTGGCCGGTAGCATCCTGGAGTCTAACTGCTCCATATTAAGACTTCTTACCAACATCCTCTACCTCAGCAGAGCCTATACTCTTGACGTCATAGCTCTGGCATCTAAGGTGGCTGAGCTTTTCTGTCTCTGTGGAAAGTGCCTCACCTCACTTTCTGTTGATTTCTTTGTCTATAGACTTAGAGTTCATCTTTTTCTCCACTTTATTAAAGTCATCACCATTTTCTGTTTTGCTAAATACGATTAGCTATTATTTTCTATCCTTTTTTTTTTTTTTTTTTGTCTTTGTGGGTTTAGACCTTTTAGTCATGTTAATGTGGTTTCTGGAAAGAGTAGAGTTCATAAATTTAGGTGTTTCATCTATCATCTTCACTATTTGCTTTTTAAACATTTTCTACATTTTGAGGTATCTTTTGAAAACAGCATATGGTTTCATTTTCAAAAATCATTTTGAGTCTTCATCAATTTTTCTTTCCTTTGAGGTATGATTTACCTTGGTTAAGTGTGCAAATACCACATTTCCAATTGAATGAGTTTTTACATTTGCCTATACTTGAACACGCAACTCCCAACTCAAATTACAGGCCATTCCTAACACCACAGCTGCTCCCGTCACCCATGTTGCTTTTGGGGTTCTCTTAGAGACAGATGTTGAGACAGTTTAGTGCTCAGGATACCTACACGGAGGTGCCCTCAGGATCTACACTGAAGGAGGGAGAGAAGGAAGCAGCATGGGCTCAAGGAACAATGCAGCACCCGCTGCTGATGCCAAACCCACAGGCAGTTCTGGGGCTGATGGAGCCCATCAGGATCATCTGGAATTGGGCCACGGTGACCCGACCTTTGCCTTTCATTCCCCAGCTGGGTCAGTTACTGGGTGTGGACTGAATCAGGCGGCTCTCCAGCCTGGGAGCTACTGACAGGGCTCCCAGCAGCTGGAGCCAAAATCCTTCCTTCAAGGGGGACTCTGGGCCATGCCTCCTCCTGCTCCTGTCTACCAGGCCCTTCTTGTCAGCATCTCCAGAGGAAAACGTCATTGTAGCCTCTACTGCCATACATGAGTTTTGCCTGATTTTGAATTTCATTGGGATGGAATCACCAGTGTATACTCTTTGCATTCTGAAGCCAAATAAACCCCATTGGTCGGGCCTTGAATGCCGGCAAGCTGGACATTGCTCGAAAGCAGGCATGCTGGGAGAAACAACAGGGTTTATTTATAGCGAGTGAGAGGGCAGCTGAGAGAGAGAGAGAGAGAAAGAGAGAGAGAGAGAGGAGAGGGATAGGGAGGGGGATGAGAGAGAGAGACTGAGACAGAGAGAGTTAGTTTATAATGTCCTTGGTTCAAGTCACAAGGTTCAAGCAGTCACCACCATATCAAGGCAGGTGCTGGCTCGCTGAGGACAGCCTGGAGGACGAGGCCAGAGCAAGTATACAGGGAGAGCCTGGCCAGGCCTGGGGGCAAGTGTAGGGAGTCTGAGGAGAAACCCCCAGACTGGATCCCCCACATGGGGATGAAAAGAGAAGACAAGGGCACAGGGACCCTCTGCAGAGGGGGTCCTGGAACATGAGAACCAGAATTCAAGTCAATGCCTTCAGGGAGCAAGAAGGAGGGAGCACTGCTCCAGTTTTTGAAGGCTTCATGGCCACTGTCCCTCCCTTAGTCCCCAGGAGTGGAGGTGGCTCCCGCTGCCTGCTTGGCGGGCACTCGGGACTTTAGCACCGGTCCTAGCTAAGGCTGGTGAGTTGGAGGTGGATGCCATGCCATGACTTGCCCCCTCCACCTCTCCCAAATTTGAGGAAGTCACTATGGCACCAGCTTCGAGCAGCCACGTTGTTGAATGTGACAGGCTCCGGCCACGCCGAGGGCTACAGCTGCCCCTGCCCATTTGAGGCGCGCCAGCCAGGGGAGTCACATGAGGAAGAGCAGTGGTGAGCTGGCCGGGAGGAGGCTGCGTGACTCTCTTATGCTGGAAACAAGCTCCTGTGGCCGCTTGTGCCAAGAACTGCAGCGTGTGTGTCCGTTCTGGACCCCGGTGGCCCATGGACCGCGGGCAGGAGCCGGAGGGTGTGAGCGAGGGACTTCTCAGGCCACCCTCACTCCTCTTACACTTATTGCTTATTTTGTTCAACATTATGTCTGTGAGAGTCCTCATGTTGTTGCATGGAGCATAAGTCATTATTTTTCACTGTTATATGGTGTAAAATATACATACCCCAATTTATCCCTTCTTCCATCGACTATCATTCAGGTTGTTAAATTTGGGGCTATTATAAATAAGTAGCTATAAACATTCTGATGTCTGTGTAGTCCACACTTTGTACAGATCCTAACTGGGAGGAACTAATACTCATCTTTCTTGATAGTATCCCAGGAACTGCTGGATCATAGAATCTACATGTTTAGCTTTATTAAATATGGCCAAGTAGATTTCCTAAGTACTTTGTACTTTTAACTGTCGACTTCATTTTTAATTAGATTTTTGTATGCTATGTCCTTGATTTCTGCCTTAACTTTATTTTTCCTTCTATTTTAGGTTAATTTGCTTTCTATTTTCTAATTTCTTGAGAAGGAAACTTAGAGCACCATTGTTGTTTTAACTATTTCTAATATAGATATTTTAAAACTATAAATTTCTCTATGGTCAGAAACTCTATGCCACAATATTTGATCTGACATTTTTATTGAGTTCAAAATATCTCATAACTGTTACTGTAATATTTTTTGATGCATGTGTTATTGAAGTTGGAGATTTTTCTTCTTATCTTTCTGCTATAGATTTTGAGTTTAATTCTACTGTGGCCAAAGAATATTTTCTATATATCCTTAGTCCTTGGAAATTTTTTTGAGACTTAATAATGCAGCATATGATTGGTTTTGGTCTAAATATTCTATATAAACTAGAAAAGAATGTGTGTACTCTGCAGCTGCCAGTACAATGTTTTACATGTGTCAGTTAGGTTCAGATTTTCCTTGATTTATTAAATTTGTTCTCTAATCTATTACTACAAATCAGTTACTGGAAATAGCATGTGAACATCTCCAATTGTAATAGTGATTTTTCAATTTCTACTTTCTTTTCTATCAACTTTTGTTTTGTAGTTTTTAAAATTGTTAGTAATTAGGTGTATACAAATTTGAAATTATGTCTTCTTGATGAATTGTTTCTTCTATCATTATGGAAATCTTTTGTTTCTCAATATTCCTTGCCCAAATTCCTTGGCATTATCAAAGCTATGGCAGCTATCTTCTAGTTAATTTTGTATGGTATGTCTTTCTCCTTCCTTTTATTGTTCCATCTTCCTGTGCCCTTATAAATAAAGTCTCTCATAAATAGTGTCTTATTTGAAGTATATTGGTTTCATTTTTTTTAACCAAATTGGTAAACAAGCCCAGCAAAGAAAATATCTGGTAACTTCCAGATCACCTCAGAAGCCGACCTCGTGGCGCAACGGTAGCGCGTCTGACTCCAGATCACCTCAGAACTGGAATTCCAACTCTCTTTTGTCTCCACAACTCTCCTATGTCTTTAAATATATAATTTTGGAAAATTTCAAAAGCTTTTATGATACTCTGCCATGAAATGCAAGTCTCTAGGTCTTTGACATTTAATAGAAATTAACTATTCACAATCAACAGGATAAAATGCTTTATTTAATCTAACTTGCTTCTTATTTAACATTTGGTGACTACATTTCATTTCCTTTTAATCATTTTTTTAACTCTAATAATGTCAATATTGTATACCCCAGCTGTCATATGGTCCTTTGATATCTAGTAATAATAATCATAATAACAACTACAACAATAATATCATTGACCCTTTCTACTACATTCAATGAGAAATCTAATGTCCTCACCAAGATTTTGGTAAATTTCTAGGCACTTAGATTTTCATGGTGAATTTTGCTTTTGGCTTCCCTCCCGAGTCTCACGGCATTTCCCCTAGCTGTGTGTATCCCCTGCTTCATTCTAGCCCACATGTATTCTCTATTTCCTTTGCCTATGTCCCCCTCAAACTCTTCATTGCCCTAAACCTAACACTAAGTTTTTAATTACCTCCAACCCTCTTGCAGACCTTTTACTGAAGGTGATGAAGGGGTTGTGAATTATAGGCTTGCAAGAAATGAAATACTAAATGAGGCAAATCTCTTCTTAAAGACTCTTTGATTCTTGTGACATTAGCCATTTTTCACAAGTCACCTTTCTCCATAGGGGATTCTCTCACTATAAAACTGACTTCTTTCTTTCATTAAAACTTTACATTTGTATAGGCGACATTTTAGCTCTCCACCCAACTCAAGTCTATTTACCTTTGTAGAGCTAAACTTAATACTCTAGAAAAGATATACGTTTTCTGGGTCTTATGCTTACTGGCACCCTAATATTTCCCTAGTATTTCACCTTAGTATTTCCTTGGGATTTAAAGTTTTAGTCTTTCCCTTAAACTGTCATTGTATGTTGAAACGCTTTTCCTATTGGCAAAACTTATGCTTTAATTATTTTATTTCTCTATAGTCTATGCTTGTTCTATAGGAGTTTGCCTTTCAATAACAGTGAAACCTAAATTCTTGATCACATTCAAGAGAGAAATTATAGTGATTCACCATCCTTCCCTCATGTAAAATAAAACATTTAACTGTCTTTTACTTCAGATCCTTCAACTCTGAATTACTGTTGAAATGGTCTAAGCTTTCACATTTAAATTGTTAATATCAATTTTCTACATTATGTACATTACCTTTCAAGTAAACTTTTCAGTGTTCCCTGGAGTAGTACCTAAAACTATCAGAGCCAACCCTTCCTCGCCTCCACTCTCCTTTCTTTTATTTTTTATTTTTTATTTTTTATTTTTTTATTTTTTAATTTTTTTAAAGAGGCACGTATTTTATTTATTTATTTGTTTGTTTGTTTATTTGTTTATACATGCACTGGGTACACTCTCCTTTCTAACTACCAAGCTTGCTTTTGTAGAAGCCAGGTAAATATTGATGCAGATTTCTCTATTATGTATTTAATTTGGAAGGGGAAGTGACCTGCATACTTAAATGCAAGACAAGGTTACCTGCATCTTGAGCTAGAAATTCATCCATTTGCTTTTCCCAAAGCCAAGTTTCCTATCAAAACTCGTCCCTTAGATTATTTCATGGCTCATTTTAAAAATACAGTCCAGGCTACTCCCTCTAATCTGTCCTAATTTGCTCCTACTGTCTCTCTGTACAGTGGCCCTTTCCTTTCACTCTTAAGCCCCCATTCTGATACTTGCTTAGTAAGAGTTTATTCAAGGAATGCAAATTTATTTTATATTCATCCCAGTCTGTTTTTATTTTTAAATGCCTACTACATTTCCAATGCATAACACAGACTTTATTCCTAAAATTCTGTTTAAAATTGATTTTTTTTGGTAAATTAAATGCACCAGCAGAGTTGTTATTTAAAGGAAGCTTTCTGTGAATCATTTTGCAAAGTAAAGAATTTTTATGCAATGTGAATAAACCCCTACCCTAACCCATTTCCACCTCTTCCCACTAACAACAATAACAAAAAAGTCTGTTTTATAAATTTGGATTTCTGAATAGTAAATTGAGCTTACCATATTTCATTTAAAAACCAAATATAAACATTTACAGACTCCACACCAAGGCTTTCTCATATCCGTGTAAATAATTATGAATTCCTTCTATTTGAGAACTTACTATTTCTTTTCACTGCTTTCACTTTCCAGTCCCTCCCCTACCATGCCCCCCAACCCCCAACCCAGCCTCTCCTGGACTGTGCAGAAGCTTAAGGGGAGCTGCAAAGGGAGACAAGAAAGGTTAAAGAGAAATAATTATTTCTTTTTATATGTTATAAACCTCTTAAATTTTCCTCTGGCCTCAAACCTGAAACTTTGTTCTGCCATAATTATTAGCCTTTCAGAGATAAAACAAATGTGCTAAAGAGCATGTACACACTGGTAGATTTTATGTTTCCCGCTCACCCCAGCAATGAAGCCAATAGTCTAGAAAAATCAATGCATTTGTTAAAATTTAACTTTCTGGCAAAAAACACCACTCCAATATGAATGTCCACTCCAATTTCAGGAATTTCTTTGCACGGTATTTTCCCAACTCTGCACTCTTGAGGCAGTTAGTAACAATGACGGTTCCGTTGATGAAAGTTCCAAAAATGAGAAAACCTTGCAATGAAAGATAAGCTTTTGCAGTTGTCCAAGAAACACAATAAAGCGGGGTTACTAAGCCACAGATCTCACTAATAGGACCTGTTTCTGCTGATTAAGGGGGAGTGCTCAGTAGGCTTCATGCTGAAGTAATTAGCAGAATTTTTGATTATATTCTGACAAGTTCAATACAGAGTTGTTTAGTTACTTTCTACCGTCGCAACACACATGGAAAACATATGTGGCATGGACTGGAGTTTGTTCTACTTTAGAGGTGTTGATAAACTATTTTTTTCAAAAGTAATTCACAAGCCTATAACATTCCTCTACCCTGCAGGATGCGCACCCGCCTCCCAGTTAAAGGGGGATGTCTTTAGAGAGAATCCCATTGCTACCAAATTCTCTGTACCCCCCTCCCCAACCCAGCACCACCCTGCCCCAGCCCTGACCTTGGCCTCAACCCAGGCCACTGCTGGGAGCCGACCCAGCACAGGAAAGCTGTGCATTCCATTGAGGGAGGACACCGAGCCTTCTATTCTTCCAGCGTTTCCAAAACTATGTTCCTGGAACTGGAGCATCAGGCTGCCAGCAGAATCCAACTTCAAATCTTAGTCGATGGTATAAAAATTAGTAATGAACACATAGTAAATAAAATCACCAAATCTTTGTGATTCTTCTCTCTCCGTCTTTCTCAACTAGTTTGAATCCAGGCTCATGACTATCAATCACTTCACCCCAGTCACCATCATCTCTACCTTGGATTAATGTGATAATTGTCACAAATAGCTCTTGCTTCCAGTATTCTTTTCTTCAAAACCAGTCTTTTACTGTAATGTAAAATGCAAATGTGTGGCCTCCCTGGTGGCACAAGGAGTTAAGATGCAGCACTATGAAGCTATCATGAACCACTGCAGCACGAGTTCAATCCCCAACCAGGGAGCTACCCACAGGGCACAGCAGACCTCTCCTGACTTGCCTGCTGCTCCCCTCAGCAGTGCATTTCAGTAGATCTGCCTGTTCTGCTCCCCACTCTGTCTCTGGTGAATCCTCTCACTGCCCCCCACACCTCTAGTCTGTACCTCAGCTCTTGTATGCATAAATAAATAAATCTTTTAAAAAAATAAAATACAAGTGTGATCATGTTTCTTCCCTCCTCAAAGGCCTTCTCTGGCTCTTGGGATCTTCAGGATTGAATTCCAGTTCTTTGACCTGGCTTAAATGGGGTGACTATTTCTTGATCAAACCAGTCACTACACCCTGGGTAGCAGCCTCATCTTGTTTCTCCCATGATTGCTAAGTGCCTTGAGAGCAGAGGTCCGGTGTTGACTGGCCCTCAATGCGTAAGTTCGGGCATGAAATTGTATGTCCTCAAACCCATGTGGTGAAATCATAACCCCGGGAGGTGACAGTATTAAGGAGTGGGGCCTTTGGAGGTGGTTAGGCAATGAGGTAGAACTCTCCTGAGTGGGCTGAATGTTCTCATTCATCCATTGCTTCCTCCATCATGTGAGGGAACAGGGAGAAGATGACTGTCTACGAACCAGTCATCAGGCACCAAATCTGCCGGTACATTGATTTGAACTTTCCAGCCTGCAGAACCATGAGAAATAAATCCCTGCTGTGTGGAAGCCACTCAGTCCATGGAATTCTGCTAGAGTAGCATGACAGCCTAACACCATACACGCGATGAGTGAATTAGCAAACTCCATGGGCTACTGGAATGGAGGTGGAGATGAAGAAAAGTTTCAGGGAGATGGCATTTGAGCTGGCCCCTGAAGAATGGTTGGTATTGGGGAGCCTGAGAGAGGTGGAGGCACAGCCAGGGGAGCCTGGGGAGGGTTCTGGGGTACACATCATCCCCCTGACTTGGTTTCACTTGGCTCTGAAGTTCCATCACAAGATAAATCATTATCACCTTTAACGATTAACATGAAAAAATGTAGTGAATACTAGAAAGACAGTAGTACCTAGGAGGGGGCCAGAGTGAGGCTCCTGGGGTGCTGCCTGGGGTCCTCTTCCGTGATCTAGTGTTGGTTACACAGGTGTGTTCGGTTTGAGAAAAGTCATTGAGCAAGAGACTTCTCTGTAGGTGTATTACAAAAAGATTAAAAATAAGATAAATACTTTCTCTCTAAATCCCTTTTCCAAACTAGATAATTTGGGATCCCAGGATGCTAACTATAAAAAAAAAAATGCAGCCCTCCATCCTGGCCCCCAGTTGGGGCACAAATCTGGAAAGTCTTCCATGGGGACAGGCTCTTTCTAGATTCCCACCACCACGGCTGTAGGCTTAGGATTTGGTGCTTTGAGCTCCACCCCAACCCCCTGCACAAGAAAATGAATCAACTTGCTAATTGCTTAGGTGCAAGCTCAATGTTTCTGAGATATGCTTTCATTTTCCTTAATTGTGCATGTGTTTCCAATGAAAATTCCAAATGTGCAGTTGTGTTCTCCACCCTCTCCGGGATGTTCACAAACACGCTTCAACATAACCCACGTCTGTGCGTTAACATTCGGTTTGAAACCCACACTGCCCAGACATGCATATTTATGGCTGCGCCTCTGTGGCCCCCTCTCGCCAGCCCCGTGCCCCCAATTTCCAATTTTGTTTTCCTGGAGGCTGACTGGTCTGGGGACGCCTGGGGCTTGCACTGGCCCATTCCTGTGGTCCTGAAATGACACGGGCTGCTGACATCCAGTGGCTGTTTGGCTTCATTACAGATGTCTATTCTGTCTCCTTCTGCTGGACCCCGGCCCTCCTGCAGGAGCCGGGCCCAGAGCCGCAGAAAGGACTCTCCCGCCGACAGCAGAGTGGTGGCTGCCTCTCTGCCACTGCCTTAGGCCGACCATCCCCTGATTGCTCTGTGCTGTCAGCCTTGGAGGAGCAAGCAGAGGGCCAGCCTGGGCGCGGAGTCCGCGCGCGCCCCAGCGCTCCCACCGCCTCTGCAGCCCCTGCTGCGCCGCCTGCCCTCCAGGCGGCCCTCCTCGCTCCACCTTCAAGGCCTGATGGATAATCATTTCCTGACAGAAAACTCGACTTGAATTGTGAAACAGAAGCCATTTTAAAAGAAACCGGCTCCGCATTTTATTATTTTTCCAGGCAAAACAGGCAAAACAGGTTTTGCCTTCCCGGGCCTCGGTGCCCTGGTCGGATATGAGTTGTGACAGGCCCGAAACACACTCAGAACAGTAAACACGGCCGCACCGCAGGGCCCTAATTTAAACCGGGGCGTTCTAGGCGGGCGGTGTTTACCGCGCTTGCAGCTCCAGTGGCTGCGTTTCAGAGGAAATCACTCCTTTTGAATTCGAGACTGAGAGAGGGAGAGAGAATATAAGAAGGAAAAAAGTTTGGTTTCAATATGTGAAATTGGTTCCCCTGGGGGAAACTTTAATTCTTGTCAAATGTTTAGGGAGAATGCAAAAGGGAAATTTTCCACGTTCGCAGATGCCTTCCAGGGCGCTCCAGCTCCGAATTTCTGTTGAAAGTCTCTCACTCCCATTTGCGGTGCCAGCTGTGTGGCCACAGTCGGAAGATGCGCCTTGTGATGCGTCTTAGGAGGAGAGGCTGAGTCCCAGGCTAGACAGGGCCGCAGGTGGGCGCTCCCCGTGAGCGGGCCCCCTCCCAAAGTGGACAAGGCTGAGAAAATGCTTCTCCTGGAAATCAGCGTTCACCTTGCTCTGGCTGTGGGCTCTACAAGTCCCAGGGGCCTGTGTGGAGGGAGGAGAGCCAGGCCAGGAGACCCCGGCATCCCCAGAAAAGGGGCCTCCACTGATCCTGCCAGGCAGATAAACAGAGTTGCGGTTGTACTTGTCGAAAACACATTTCCCACCCTAATTTCCGAAATGCAATGCTCTTGGGAAAGAACAGGCAGGAACTGGAATTCTGACAGGCAGCTTTGGGCACTTGTGGGCACAGCTGGCTTTCCGAAGAGGAAAGGGCGTCTTGGTGGGAGGACTGTGGACTCTGGCCATGAGATGAAAGCGCTACACACATCTGCCCCACAGAAATAAATCAGCCAGCAGGTAGGTAAGTAACCTGTCGGTAGACAAAGACCTTAACAACCCTGGAGTTTAAATTGAGATGGCCTAGGGAAAATAATCTTATTAGGTCCCCTTTTCAAGTTGAAAACTGGAGGCTCCACCTTGGGACTCTAAAGTGAGTTTTAGGGCACACAATTCTGGGAATAGAACCTAAGGACAACGAGCTTCTCTTAGACTTTTAGATACCCTCACATGACTAATCTTCCTCTCCAGTCACTGGCCTGGCCTCTAGGCTGAGGAATGTCCCTGTCCTCTCCATAATCCTCACTGTGCAGTCATTTTTATGGCTGAAGTCTCTTTTGCTGTGCACAGTTAACTCCCCAAGGGCAGGTTATATTCTTTGTGTGTTGCTCACCTCTGAACCTCCAGGCCCTGCTCAGACTGGCACATAGTAGGTGCTTAATGACTTTTTGCTGAATGAATGAATGAATGAGTCCTCCTGCTGACTGCTCAGAAAAAATCTGGGGAAAGGAAATGAGAAAAAAGAACAACTGATGGGTTTTCAAACACCAAATGATCTAATTGGCTTGGAATGGTTTAGAAAATTGCCCTAAATGCAAAAATCCCTTTGGACCATTTTCAATACTGGGTAAAAGAAGTCTGATATGGGACACAGCAAGGATTCCCGTTGTGTAACTGGAGTGCCTGTTGCCACGTTGGGGTGCAGGGCTTGGGAGTTGGTTGCACAGAAGGCCTGCTAGAGGTGCAAACAAGGAGGCTATGAGGAAAGGATCCGGTAGCACAGAGTAAGCAACCTCCTCCCAGTCTTTGGTGTGTTCACAAATTCCCTTTCCTCACACCTTCAGGTTAAGGCACAGGGGGCTGCATTAACACGTGTTTGGAGGACAGCCCAGGAACTTGAGGAATGGGTCAGGTAAATTCTTTGATGGCAACAAAAGGCATCTTGGTACTCTGAACAAAGAAAGAAGCAGGAAAAAAGCCAGAGCAGGAAGCCAGCGAGGATGCCAGCAGCAAAGACAGACTACCAAATTGGTTCATGAGAAGGAGAGTTAGACAAGAATATTTTTAGACAAATATTTTTATAGAAAGTAGAGTGAAATACAGGCTGAATGATAACCAGGCTAGTTGGATTTGTAGTTAGTAAGCAACTGAATATAAAGCATGACTGACAACATCTAGAGAGTTGTTTTTAAACTTTAACTTTCTTGTCAGTGGCATTTATGAAGAGAGAAAGTATCAACATTGTAAGTGGGGGGAAAAAAAAACAACACAAGAGATAGCCAGTGTCAAAGAAACAGATTTAAGACTCAAACTGCCATCTGCAATCTCAAATTGGCTAACATTGATAGAATGAATCTTAACAAGGAAGAAAAACTTCATCTCCAAAAATATATCACAGAGAACGGTATGGAAGAGATGCAGGTTGGCATGATTTCATAACATCAGAGGATTAAGAATAACTAACATGTAAGCAGAAGATGAAGAATGAATAGGAAACGTTATGAAAAACATGAGAAATGACTGAAAAAACAGAATGTCTTGCTTGGAAAAGAGATTTCAGAAACATGAGTACTATCTATATATTTAAAGGCCTGTCTATCAAGAAGAAGAAGGAAGTCAGGAGTGACAGGCAGACAGTCTTGTTCAACAAGAGAATGAAAAACTTCCTAACAATTACAACTGTCTAACATTGACATGGGCTGCCTGGGAAGTGGGAAGCTCTCTGTACTGGCAAGACAAGATCAAAGTCATCTGCTGACATATTTTCAGAAAGAAATCCCTGTAGTCTACAGTAAATGGAACTGGATGATTCCTCAGTCTCTTCTGGTCCATGCCCTCTGATTCTTAGAGCACTGAGGAGTATTTATTTATAGCTCTTAATTATATAGAGCATCAAAAGTTATAGTAGTTCATTTTGATGAGAATATACATTTTGAGGAAATAGTGAAAACTGAATAAAATCTTAAAAACAAAGCCCAAGGGGACAAAGAGGTGTTGTGCATGGAATGTGGGGGTGGATGTCTCACACTGTGGACATGGTTATTATGGGACAATCATCCCCAAGACGTCCAGAACAGGCCCTCCTAAAATATGTCACTTGGTATGGGGATTATTTAGAGGTAAGGTCAACTGAGTCCCCACAGCCTCAAGAGAAAATGTTACCACTCCCTTAACTACCTAGAAGTATGAAAATTGGAGGTATTACCCAGAATTAGAATTTTTACCACAATGGCTTTTTCAATGGAGAAACCTATCTTTACAGCAAAGCAAACATCCAATTTCAGAGCACCTGATCTTTGCCACATGCATTACTGTCTCCTAGTCTTGTGAGGCCCCTTTCTGTCCTTGGGGCTCCAAGGCCCTATTCCAGTCCTAAATGCAGATCTCTACCCTGCTTTTGCCCCACTTACTTTAGAGCCCACATCCAGGTAGATTCTCCATATGCATGTAGTGAAACTTGTTCTTTTCTCCTGGTAATTTGTCTGATGTCAATTTGATAGCCCCACCTGTCTTTGAAGAAGAAGTTAGGGGGAAATTTCCTTTCTACCCCTGAAATATCTACATCATGGGTTTGGATAGCGGTCAGCCAACGAGGAAGCTCCGCAGCCGACTGTGGGAAGTTCTTGGTAGAAACAAGGCCTAGTATTTTCAATGACTACCACAGTTCCTCTCGTTTTTTGATTCTGGGTCACTCTTTTTTTTTTTAATCCCTTTCCCTGCCTCGGTGCTGGCCAGGGCACACATCATTAGTTCGCTGAGTTTTCTTTGTGAATCACTCATAGAACAAGCAATTGCTGTGCCATGTCATAAAATATTTTTCCACTTAAGGACACAAAATAAATTGTTGTGGACAGAGAGAACCCTGACATGCTGTCCTCTTGCCAGCCGTCCCAGGAGTTGTCTGAAAGAAAAAGAGTCGGAGGAGAGAGGAGAGAAAGGGGTATTTCCATACTCTTAACTCACAGGACTCCTCTGGGCAGGCCTTACTCAATCTGTCTGGCTGGTCTCATGAAACATTCTATTTTGTACCTTCTGGGGCTGATGAAGGAGCAGAGCAGAGATTTATAACAACAGTTGTTCATTCCAGCCCAACTGGTTTTGGCACAGGGAGGAGCTATGTTTTTCAGAACAGCTTTTCAACATTCCTACATGAGTTAAAATGCATGAAAATTTTAGTTTTGAAACAACCAGATGTTTTTGTCAGGGAAGAAATAAATGACCTAAAGGAGACTGGGAGGATAAACTTGGGTTGCAGGGGAGAAAATGGTACTGCAGGGAGCCCATGTCTCCCTCACAGCTCCTACCAGCCACTTACCATGATTAGCCTCCTTGCACCAAAGCCAGATCCCACTCAGCATTTTCCTGCCCAAGGATCCCACTTGTCTGCAAGGCTGCGCAGTGCGACACTGGGACTTAAGAAAGAAAGAAGCTGATGTCTTCCAAGGCAGACACTGAGCCAGAGGAGGTAGATGGGGGCAGAACCCCCCCTGTGGAGAACTAATCCAGATGAAGCGATTATACAAGTGTCTGCAGATAGTAGTAGAAATAACACTGAACTTAGAAAACTTCCCGGTCACTGATTTTATCATCTCTTTGAGTCCCAGTCTCATCATCTGTAAAACAGAGGACTTGGAACCATGATAGCTAATATCTTTTCGAGCTCCTGATTCCATAAATCTGATTCTTCCCTTCCTTAAAAACAGACAATACACTGAAATTGATCATGAGGAAATCATTTTTCCATTTCAATTATGAGACAAAAGATAGCACAGTCTTTTTTCAATAAAGGTGGCATTTCCTCATTTGATAGATTTATTGAATTAAACCTATGTTACAGTGACTAGGGCCACAAAATTCTCAAAATTTTCCTGAATTTTGAATTTTGTATATTCTGACCTATTCTTTTTTTTTTTTTTTTTAAGATTTATTTTTATTTATTTATACAAGCACTGGTTACAGTCAGAAGCGCGGGAGGGTGAGAGAATTCACCAGAGCCAGAGCGGGGAGCAGAGCAGGCAGAAGGACCAAAGTACACTGCTGAGGGGAGCAGCGAGCGTGGCAGGAGAGGTCTGCGCGCCATGTGGGACCCTCCTCCAGTGGCCGGGGAGCAGCCGGGGACCGAACTGGCGCTGCAGAGGCTGCGGGCAGCTTCACAACCCAGCGCTCAACCGCTGCGCCACCGGGGAGGCCCTCTGACCTATTCTTTTAACCGTGCACTCTGATACTCCGTTGAGAAAATATGGGCAGGAATTTATATATACCGGTGAGAAAGTGGAGAGAGGCAGGATGCCTACATTCTCATTTCATGCAACTGTTTTTGTTCTGAGGATATGGCTTCCTCCTCACTTCCGCTTGTCTTGGTTTTTTTTTTTTTTTTTTAATTATTGAGTAAGACAAGCTCAGGAGCCACAAACCCGCTCCACACTGCTCCTCCAGGGGTTCTGAGTCCTCTGCAACGTGTCTAAGATTCTGAGTGAAACCAGGTATGGATCTGCCTCTACCACCTGGAATGAGGAGCTGCTGGGTACCTCGGTGGCCTAGCACCTGCTCCCATTTCCACCCTCACTACTTCTTTCCTGCTTAGAAAAAGGTGGGAGAGGACTTTAGAGGGAAAAGGACTGTGAAAAGTCAATGCAACTGAGAACAATTATTTGGACAGAAAGCTCTGGAGGTGCCTATCTGCACTAGTACCGGCCACATGGCTGCTTAGACTTGTAGAGTCACACATCAAACTCCAGCGCGGCTCATTGCCTGACGAGCCCCAGCGCCCCAGGCAGCTCCCCGAGCTTTCCAAGTGCTACTAGCACCTGGGTGATTTGTTTAACATTACTCTTGTAAAGTTGCTGCCTCTCCTCGAGCCGCGTCAGCATGCCTCCCTCTTCTGCGGAGAGAGCCAAGAGAAACTATTAAAAATGTGTTTGAAATTACACATTCCCTGCTCTCCTTGACTGAGGGACTTTGCAAAGCTCGTTAAGAGAGCTGGAGAAAATTCCACAGCACATTTCTGGGTTTATGGTTATTATTTTGCATGTGCTGCTGAGCTAATAGAATGTGACTTTGGACATCCGTGATCCCTCAGAAAATGGCCGCCTAAGCCTGGAGACTTTACTACCTGAACAGCAGAAATGGCTACCATTTTGGCTAGTCACCCTCAGCTGCTCCACTTGCCCACTTCGTGAAAGAGATGAGAGCCAAGGAGACCAAGACAAAGAGGAAAGGTACAAATTAGTTGGATTTTGGAATGAGTCGCTTGCTCCCTTCCCCTCCCCCACCCCTTGCCCTTTCAAATGTTGGATGGGCTGACTCAAACTTACTTTACAACTTTTCTCTGACTCCCTGAAACTATCAGAGTGGGACTCTGAGACTTGTAAATAATCTCCTAGAGGAGCCTCACTAAGTGGAAGCAGCCTGTTCAGTTCAATTTTCTCCTCCGGTTACCATCGATGACCTCCAGACATCTCAATTTCTTACATAACCCTCAAGCGGGCAAAGCCACCGCTCCATTGCCTCTGTTGGAAAGAATGTTAGATTGACCTTCTCCTTTGCTGGTGTGTGAGTGTGACAACGTGCGAACCAGCCCAGCTCAAATCAGGAACCACCGCGTAGAAACTCCAGACATAGAGCTCATGGTTTTATATCTTCTCCAGAAGAGCTGGACGCCTGGTGAATATATTGCTAAACAGACACATTAGAAGTGAAGTTCTCTACCACCTCATGAAACTGATCTTTTGCTATAAAAACAATGGAGCTCAGAGACATTTTTGTCCAGCCAAATGTAAAAAAGCACCATTTGACCTTAGGCCATGTAAATAATGTTAACAATCAAAAGTTAAAACATACTGCATGAATCTAACAAGAAACATGTATTGAGAAATCTAACAAGTGGAAGGACTTCTGTAGAGTTTAAAAACCATTAAAAATTGGAACTGAACATCACAAATAACCTGATTTCCAATATTTTATAAATGTGCAAAGCAAACAAGGGAGGGTTTATCTCTAGTGCTATAACCTTAACCTCATATTGAACTAAAAGCTCAGAGAACACATATCATCCTTCTCCTACTTTGTGTGTGTGTGTGTGTGTGTGTGTGCACGCCTTTAGTTCTTGGTTTGAGGTGCCTTGTTAAATATGCCAACTGTACCTTGAAGGAAGAACACCATAGATTTTTTCCATTCCAATTAAATTCAGATTCTCTCAGTCTGAATAAAGTAGAAGAGAAAGAAAATATTCTTATCCTGTTACATCAAATATAGCTCTTGATAAAATAAATGTTGAATTCTTAAAAAGACTTTATACAACCAACACCCAAAGGATTCTTTATTCTGCAAAACATTGAGCACAATTTTGGGTCAAAGATCTTTAAAAACAATTTCCAAAAAACAATTCTAAAACTACATCCATCTGTCTAAAAATACCTCTTTTCCAAAACCCTGTTATAAGCTTTTTGTTTCCCTGGATAGGTTTTTATTTCCATCTCAACAAGGGCCAATCTTACAAGAATCTCTCAGGAAAATTTTTTATCCTAGAATAGTGTGTCTTCTTGATTTCTCAGCACCATTTCCCCCACAAAGTGGGGTCTTTTTGTTTGTGATAATCACTGTGTACAAAGATCTGACCCTTCTTTTTCCAAAAGGTATTTTTAAAAAACTTTTATTTGGAAGTAACTTCAAATTTATAGAAACTTGCAAAAATACCCTTTAGCTAGATCCAACTAATGTTAATGTTTGCCCTACTTGCCTTATCATATACATACATGCATGAATTTTTTCTGAACTGTTTGAAAGGAAATTACATGTATTGTTGTCCCCTTTTCCCTAAATAAATCAACAAGTTATCTAAGAATAGGAATATTCTCTTACAGAATTACAATTATCAACTTTATTAATTTACTTCAATGCATACTTATTACCTAATCTGCCATCTATCTTCAAGTTATGTCAGTGGAATATCACTTAGAGTATATTTTCCCCTCTAATATAACATGTAGTGAAGGGAAAGATCTGACTCTTTTACCTTAAAATGTGTTTTTCAGATTAACACCAAATTTATGTTCAATTATTTGCTCAAAATTCATAGATTTTAAAGAATCACCTTTATTTTGCCATTAATACCTTGTAGGAGTAATCCCTTAGCTTACAAACTATATTACCTGAAAGGGGCTTTTTTTTTTTTTTTTTGGTAATTTAAGAGGTACATTTTTTTGTAATTTAATAGGTACTTTTTTTTTTTTTGTAATTTAAGAGGAACATGCAATGACCTGAGAGCTTAGGACCATCTTGTACACACATAGCACATTCCTCAGACACATGATTCCAGTACACTCTCCTCTCTTCAAACAGGGGATAGCAGTTTGCTAATGTGCTAATGCATCCAGTTTAGCAGCCAGAACTTGAGCTAAGGGTACTGAGAAGTAGAGTTTTCTAACTGGCCACAACTCTCCTTCTGATTTAGGACAAGTTCTTTGCTTGAAATGTACATGTAATCAGGCCATAGAGGGCAGGATTAAGTCACCTCAGTGTTTCAATCACTTTCCACTGTCCCTGCCACATAGTAGCAGAGCCTGAAGAATGAACTACGCCTGCAGACCCAACTAAGGAACAACTCATTTTCCCAGCTAGGAGCATCTGAAACCCATGCTTAAATCTCTAGGTTCCACTTACTGTTTTTAATGTGGCTCAGCTCTGGGAAAGGTAAGAAGGTGCAGAGAAACTTGCTGAGCTTCAAATTGACTCTTAAATCAATGCATGCACTGATTTAAATGAAGAGGAAACTCGCAGTACAAATTTTCTTTGAAGTGCATACAAAATTTAAAAAGAAACAAAAATGTATCTGTCAGCGCCAGCTGGGTTCTGGCTTGTCTTTGTATCCTTTTGAAAAGTCAGGTGAATCCCGCATTCCTGCCTCTCCTGGTGACAGGTGCTGCTGGTTGCTGAGAGCTCCAGTGACACAGGGCTGGTAAGGGGACCTGGGCCACAAGGGGCACCAAGCCAGCTTTGGAAGAAGGACCCTCGGTCAACTCCAATCACATAAGCATGAAATCGTGACCATCGGGCAAGCAGAAAATATCAAAATATATAGGAAAGACATCTTTAAGGACCAGGGTCGAAAAATATAAACAATTGGGGGCCTGGGGAGCAAATGCAGGTTGAAAAAAAATCAGAATATTTGGGCAGTAGAGTTTCTTAATGGGTTTCTAAAAGACAAAGGAAAGAAAGAAGGCAGGCAAGGAGCAAAGGGAGTGAATTCAAGTGTGCTGGCCTTGGAGTGACTCAGCAGCTCTTCTGGGGGCCTCTCACTGCCTGTGGTTTCCCTTCTCTCCCCTTGTCTTCTCAGACCCAGGTGAGTACCAAATGAATGCTAAATTACCTCTCATGCTCCAGCTTACATCTGCTAATTTTACTTCCCTAGAGAACTCCCCAGATCCACTGAACCCTCTCCTGTTCAAACCTGGTGTTTTCCCTTACAGCACTTAGCAGGCAATAGTTGCAGGGTGAGCTTTCAAAGTTTCTGTCTCCCCAACTGACCATCACATGGAGGCGGGGGGGGGGGGCGGTTCAGCTGTTCTCGCTGCTGATCCTCAGCCATCAGCACGAGGCCTGGCATAGTCACTCATGAATCCATTAACTCATCCATTCATTCAACAAATGCTCACTGCACACTGCTCTGGGGTTATTGAGTAGCAAGGGCAGAAAAACCTTCTTTGCTCTGGTGCTGTATCAATTCAGAGGGTGCCAGTATAGAAACACACAATTAAATGAACACAGTAACCTCAGATATGGTTAAGGAAGAAAAAGAGGGTGCTATGTTTCTGATGTAGTCCTGGGCTTGCTTGTGGGTAGGAGGCCCTCAGAGGGAGGTGCCAGAGGAACCCCAGAGAGGTGACATTTGAGCAGAGACTAGAGGGGCAGAAAGTGGCCAGTTACAGGCAGATCCCATCCCAGGAAGTGTGTAATCCCTCAGATAACTGAGTTGTGCATGTTGATGCAGGAGAAAGAAAACCGTGTGAGTGGCAGTGGAACCTGGGGAGGGTGGCAGGAGATGGCAGATCAGGCACCCTGTGTAGGCCCCGAGGAGTTTGGCTTTTGTTCCTAGCTCATGGGAAAGCACTGGTGGGGTGTAAGTGAGTAGATTGTTGCATGATTTAATTATCACTTAAAAAAATGATCAGCCTCTTGCATAAAAGAGTTTGTGGTACTGTGTAATGGAAACTAAGGCCATGCCAGGTCCTGGCTTGAAAGGTCACAGCAGCACGGGTCGGCATGGTGAGTGGGGTCTGCCAAACAGCTGTGCACGAGGACTGCTTTATTGGGAGGGGTCCTTGGAGCAAGGCAGGCTGGAATCCTGGCGAGAACAATTTCCGGGGAACCTGGATTCCAGACTTGGGGAGTCTGGCCCAGGCATTTCAGGGTATCCCTATCTCAGTTTAAGAGTCAAGTTTAGAACGCAAATTGTGAGAAGGAGGTGGGTGAAGGCAACTTCTTCAGTTGGGCTTGTTTGATTTGCTCCCTTCCCACGAGGCTGAATTTACCAATTATCAGTAATTATCTCCTTCATCAAGAAAATTTATTTGAACCCTATTCACCAAACAGGTTTGCAGGGGGCAGGTGGGGGGAGAGCAGCCATAGCAAGTTTGTCACCCTCTTTTTCTTCCTTCATGGAACTTAACAAATTGATCTCCACAAACTACCCTAATTCCTGGGGTGAATGACTGAGACCTTGCAGCCCATCCATTGGAAGGTGAGATTTTGTTAAATACTACATCAATTAACTTCCTATCCATAATATACCTGTTTGTTTTAAAATTTATGTTTTACTTTTTTTTTCAATTGTTTTCTTCTTCTCTCACAAGTTTCTGTTTAAAAAAAATCCCAGCTTTCCAGGAGATCTTGGCAGCTGACACCTTGCTGCCCAACCCCAGGGTGCCCGCTCTCCAGTGTGAGAAGTGAGATTCTAGCGCCATCACCAGCAGCACCAACACCCAATGCCCCAACTGTCAGGTCTACACACCAAAAAGCTAGTAAGTGGAGGCTGGCATGAGGGAGAGAGGCAGGAAGGTAGGAGCTAAGACTCCTGCCCAGCAACTAGAATATGCCTGGCTTTTAGATGGTGTGTACATCCTTCATCACACTCCTCCCTGCAGGATGAACCCCTGCACTGCCTGCAGGACACTGCAGCTTGGGTTGATTCCAAATTCTACAATTGCTCCACCTATCAGATCAAACTCTCTTCTTTTCTAGTTCTAAGAAACATGACAAGCTGGACGAAGGCAAAGAATACCACGTCTTCCTATGTCAGTTTGGATGAGTTGTCCATGAAATTCATGTCAGTTTTTCTGTTTTGCAAAATCAATGCAATTTCTCACTTGCTGAGTCACTATCACTATCCCAGCCAAATCAACCCACTCTTATCATTTCTAAACTTCAAATAACGAAGCACTCTTTCCTCCTGAAATGTCTTGAAAAGTCATTCCTAGACTGACACTCATGCTTGCCAGCTTTTATTTAGAAACATTATTATATACATACATGTATATGTTTATGTATATATATAAAAACACACATACATACACACACACACACACACACACATACACACTGCAATTCTCTGGGAGAGAGAAAGGCCATGAAATTATAAAGGAAGCAAGGGCAGTTGTTACTATCCATCCATTAATCCCAGGGTCCCCATGAAACCCAAGTGTTGCAAACAGCCGTTTAAGTGGTGGCACTTTCCAGACTCTCTTTCAAAAGGGTCCCTTGTTGTCCTTGAGGGCTTAGAGTTGAAAGTAGAGCTTTTCAAAAGCCATCAGAAAGTGAAAATCAACCTAACTGCATCTCTGTAGCACTCGTGTCAGAATTCATAATTAGGGGTCGTCAATCTTTTTTGCAATGAAGCAAAAATAAATCAGCTCGTGTGAGCACAAATCGAAAGGCAGCGGGTGTACACACACTCCAAGTGTCAGCTTTAATTTATTTCTTCACTTGGAGAGGAGAAACTGTGAAAGCTGACGGCAGTCTGGAAGGAGCCTCCTCGACTCTTCTTCTGGCGCAGACAGAGGTCTGAATGTTGTGGAGAGAAATTCAAAGAAGAGCACAGGAAGCTCTCGACTTCTTACATTGCAAAAGAGTTCTTTGGAAGGGGGACGGGAGGAGAGAGAAAAGGGAAAGAGAACAAACCCCTTCTATAGTAGCCTATTTTGTATAATCCCAAATGCTTGGCACACTAAAAGCAAATACCAGGAAAAAAAAGTCAGATTTACAGTATGCTGTTTGACACATCTGGAGAGGGTTAGGAAAGACATTCACAAACCATTTTAGCCACAATCTATTTAAACTGCATTGAGAACTTTACTAGGACAACAAAGATATGTATATAAATATGTGCATATGTATTCACACAATTCAAAGTGTAGAAGTCAGCGTCCATCAGCATTTCCCTTATGAATGGAAACAACATCATTATAGCATTAAAGTTGGAGAGGATCAATAGTAATGGAATTTCCTGAGAGCTACATGAGGAAGAAAAGTTCAAGCAAAACAGTAACTGTGGAACCAATTACTTGTCATTAGACTCAGCAGCAAGAAAATAAACTTTTTCTCTTTCTTCTGCTGTCACTCACTTCAAGGTATCCCACTAGAAAGCTTCAAATCGGTAAAGTAAAAGAGCTACTTCAGGAAGATTCTGGGGCTCTTGAAGGACATCTTCTGCAGCGATCTTTCGATCTTCAAGTCATGTTAAAAAGTTTATGATCTTGGGCCTCCCCGGTGGCGCAGCGGTTGAGCACTGGGTTGCGAAGCTGCCTGCATCCTCTGCAGCGCCTGTTCGATCCCCGGCCACGAGGCGAGGGTCCCACATGGTGCGCAGACCTCTCCTGCCGCCCGCTGCTCCCCTCAGCAGTGTACTTCGGTCCTTCTGCCTGTTCTGCTCCCTGCTCTGGCTCTGGTGAATTCTCTCACCCTCCCGCGCTTCTGACTTTACCCAGTGCTTGTATAAATAAATAAATAAATCTTTAAAAAAAAAAAAAAATGGGAATGCTTTTGCCTAAACTATTTAAAAAAAGTTTATGATCTTTTGGATTTTTTTAAAATAAAAATAATGTATAATTATGATTATAATTGCAAATATACTCAGTTCTCTTCTCTGAAACTGTCTATAGTATGGAGTTCACACTTGATACAGAAAAAAATCTGGGTTAAGGACATTAAAAAAGAAAATGATTAAATGTGGGACTATGAGTGTCTTGAATAAATGGTGTTTAAAAGCAAAAAAAAAAAAAAAAGTTTCTGAGCTGAGTCACAGTGCCCAGCCCCTCCGTTGGTGCAGAAGTCAGGCTGGAGGCCCGTCGCCAAATTCCTGGTCATCCCTGAACTCCTGTGTCTCAGTTACCTTAGTCTATAAAACAATAATAAGAGCTTTATTTCCTAGTAAGTCACTTTTATGTTTAAGATTAAAAGCAATAAGTTATTGACAACACTTTTAAGGCATGAAGTGTCTTAAATATATCATAGTTCCCTCTTACCTGTGTTTCAATTTCGAAGACTCCCATCACTCATGTTCACTTGAGGTCCAAAATGATTATGTACAATAAGCTACTGAGAAAGAGAGAGGGCAAGAGCATTCACCTAACTTCTGTCCCAGCCTGCTGTCATCATTATTATTTGATCATTAGTCTCTGCTCAGCGGTTTCAATTCTTGAGCTACCTCACTGCTCCCATATCCCTTAGTCACTACTGGGAAATTTTAGTGACATAGAACAACAAACATTTATTTCTGTTCATAAGTTCTGTGGGTCCACTGGACAGTTCTGCTGATCTGAGCGAATTTGGCTGACTTCAGCTATGCTCATGTGCTCAGTTGGCAGCAACTGTTAACTATGCTGGGATGAGCCAGCTCTGCTCCACATGGTCTCTCATTCTCCAGCAGACTAGGCTTGCTCACATGACTGCTAGACAGGCTTCTAAACACAGCAGAAGCAAAGTCTCTGACACTTCACTGGTATTTCTTCTAGAGCATCCTATTGACTAAAACAAACCACAAGGTTGGCCCCGATTCAAGGAGTGGAGAAATGGACTCCACGTGTTGGTGGGAGAAACTTGCTTCAAAATTATATTACAAAGGTTGTGGATCCAGATAGAAGTGGAGAAACAGGGCCATTTTTATCATCAATCAGCCACAGATCTTCTCTAAATGGATGAGACAAACAAGCCTTATGTTCCATGTTAGGAGAGAACAATAACTATTTCTATACTTGAGGCCATCTGGTGTGTGTCCTTCCTCAACTCACAGGTAATAATTTATTGGGTATAGAAACCTCTAACAGCAAATCCCAAAAGGAAAATTTCTATGTGTTTTTTTCTGAGTAGTGTTGCCTCCTAATGACTAATCTAAAATATTTTAATTAACTGGGAAAGGGTATAGAAAATACTCTCTCTATATATGTATGTATGTATGTATGTATATATACAGCATATATATAGTTTATATAGATATATTTCACCTTAATTTTAGATTTAAATACATAATATAATATAATATAATATAATATAATATAATATAATATAATATATATTTTATCTTAATTTTAGATTTAAAGTTTGGGGCCTTTTCCTATCTTGCCTTGGAGAAAGTAACTTTACCGGAGAGAGGTAGATATCCCACCATGTCTGCTAACAACTGAGGACAAGCTTTCCAACTTCTTAGTAAATATAAGCTGGTCCCTTCAGGCTTGATACAACTTCCTGCTAACACAGACCTGGTGGGTTTAATATATGCATTCATCCTATTAATATATACATATTTATCCCTTCGCCTTCTGGATCTAATTTGACAACATTTTGGATTTTATTTTTATAGTCATCTATTCACTGACTGAATTTTAGGGATTTGAGAGCCAGGATTGGAGAAGGTCCTTCCAAAGCCAAGGGGGGATCTGTGTTGTGGAGCGAGGCCCTGGCCCCCTCCACAGGAAGACCTGCCTGAAGCAGAGGCCTGGGTCACTACAGAGGCCTGCGCGGTGCATCCTCTTCCTTTATTGGAAGTGGAAAAACCAATGGACCAGCCCTATGGTAAAGAGATTATTGGCCCCTCCATATTGAATCCCTTTGCTGTGGGACTGTAGTTTCTCCTTCTGGATGGAATGTCTTCTCCTCCCTGGAATTTAGGATCTGCTGAGTGACTTATTTTTTGCAACAGGATATAAGCAATATGATGCAAGCAGAGGTTTTCTCTCTTGAAACTGCCACGAGAAGAACAATCCCAAGATAATAAGTATCACCTGGAACACACTTATGCCCATGGAGCCACCTCGATCAGCCTGCAGTGTGAAGCCAGCCTGCCCAGCTGACCTGCACACACATGACCCAGGTCATGTGTTTTATGCCCACCTGTTTTGGGATGGTGTATATGCAGCAGAGCGTGAAGTGGCTGATGATATTAGTCCCCTTGGAAGGCAGAAAAGATTATAAAATGCAAGTGAAAGGATGATATTTGGTGGGTAACTGAGGATTTTTCTTAACTGCAAAATTTGGAAATTGTATTTTAGTAATGTATGTTAATGTCCTCACTGACATTCACCCTATGAGGGCATCTCAGATCCCCTCAACAACTGAGACACCAAGTGTAAATTAAAAAGAAGAAAATTAGACATTTAGATTTTTTCCTCCATTTTTACTATAGAAATTTTCACACCACAAAGAAAGAAGATTAATAAGTCCTCATACCACTATCACCCAACATCAACAATTATAAAAAATGTTAGAATATTAATTATTTTAAATTCTAAATCTACCTAGAATATACCTTTGGTAATTTGTAGAGTCAGTTAGAATAGGAAGATTCTCTAGCAGATTCCTCAATTTGAGTGCGGAGGGTTCATGAATCTTCAAATATTTATGCAAAACCTTGTGTACGTTAATGTTTCTGTGAAGGAGGTCCTTGGTTTCCATCAGATTCAGAGGATAAGCTCAACGTCTCTACACAGAAAACAACAGTGCCCTTGCCTGCGCTCCCCTCCCTAGCCAGACGCCAGCGTCTTCTACAGACAGCAGGAAGGCATCAGCCAAGGATCACGTCTCCTCAGCCCAAGGGAAATGCTCACTCTCCAAATGGGTAGAATCATTCCTTTGTTTATGTAGGCACAGAAATAAGACAAAGTGTCATCTTTAATTTTAGCAGTACTGGAAGTCAGGCTCTTAGATAATGAAGAGGAACCATTCTGCCTTTCAGTGAAAATGCCTTGGGCGGCCTAAGAGCTCAATTCCTAAATCTCAGCTGTCTAACAATTTCAGATGTGCCTGCCAGTCCATCCCGCCACAGAGAGGAAGTTCCTCTGGAAGATGGCTGAGCCTGGTTCTTACTAGAGAATATAAAAATAGCCTGGAGGGCTTAAGAACACAGACAAGGAGTCACTGAAAAATCCACCTTTTCAACAAGCCCCCTTGTGATTTGATGTATCTTGTCCACAGACCACACTCCAAAAAGCACAGACTGAGCAGCATCCAGGTCTAGAGCCACCTTCAGAAAGGTTAAGTCTTCCTTTCTTGAATACATGTTTCCTTCCAGTCTGTAAATGGAGACAGATTAAGCAAGCAAGCAAACAAACAAAGACCTCTAAAGTCTCTACCAGCCTAGAAATCTGTGATTCTAAGACCTCCAATTTCCTTCAGGCCTGATGCACCTCTTCTCATTTGCAGGGCTGATTTGAAAGCCTTAGGATCTGGGGGATTCTCACCAACCTAAACGTGGTGAGACAGAGTTGGGGGCCCCTAAAAGCTATTCAGGCTACACAGGACGCAGTGGTAGACATGGCACAATATAGTCAAGCGCTATTTGAATTTCAAAACCAGTCCTTCCCAGGAGAAATTTCACATCAGCAATGGGAGCTCCAGAAATTATCTGCAAGTATAAAAAGAATAAGCACGTAATGAGGAGCCCAGAGCCAAAGGACAGTAAATACAGCAGCCCTCCCCTCTGTGTGCAATGTCAAGGCCACTGGTGCAATATGGGTTTCATTAATGGCTCAAAGACAATATTTCACAGAGTTATAAGTTCAAGATGTTATTGAAAAACCAATATTGTGTGTATGTGTGTGTGTTTTTATATCCCCACCTACCCCCTCCCCCAGGGTTTTCTAAATCATTTTTTTTTAAACATCTTAACCTGGCTCCACCCAAGTAGTCATATTTCTAAGGTCTCAGGCAAGACACACCAGGGCCAGTGAAACCCAAAACGATTTGGTAGAAGAATGATGTTATTTCCTTGGTCTCTCAAGGGGAGAGGGGGAAAAGCTGTGAACCCGTTAAGTACATAAGCAGGATCGTGTGGGCGACCCCAAAGAGGGACACCTGTTTTGCTACTAAATGCACGATCACAAACACAAATTTTCCGTAATACTATCCTAGGGGAAGTTCAGCCAGCAAGGCAAAGCCAAGAGACTTTCTAGAGAAATGTAGAGCAAGATCATACAAGGTCTTAAAGGCATAATGTTGGAAAAGAGCCACTACACCAAAACAGCATTCCTGGACATCCTTTTTCGTGGATGCAGACTATTCCACAGATTGACTGCATTGTTTATGGATCAGCATCCAGCTTTTCTCCACTTTGTTTTTATTATAAACAATGCCAGCAATGGACAAATATATTTTAATATAGATATTAAAATGGCACTCTAATTTCTGGAGGTGGTTCCTATGATTTCTATAATTGGTCAAGAATATTTCCAAGCATGGATATTGGACATTTAATAAATATTGCCATGTTATTTTAATTTTTTAAATATTTATTTTTATTTATTTATGCACAGAAGAACTGAAGTGTACGTCAGAGATACAGGGCGTGAGAGGATCCAAAGAGACAGAGTGGAGAGCAGAACAGGCAGATATACTGAAATACAACACTGAGGGGAGCAGCGGGTGAGACAGCAGAGGTCTCCTGCACCATGTGGGCCACCTCCCTGCCGGGGGATCGAACTCATGCTTCAGTGACTGTGATTGCTTTATAGTGATGCGACTTAACCCCTCTGCCACCAGGGAGGCCTGGGATATTATTATTAAGTTATACTTACAAGCCTTACTCTCACCAGAAGTAAATACAAGTGTCTGTATCCTCACACTGCCGTGATCTCAGGTTATTTTTCCCTCCATTCTAATGTGCAAACATTGATTTTATTATTTTCACTTGTAAATTAACTTTATCCCTATTTTTATTTTCATTTCTGAGTGTTAGGTTGAACACATTTGGATTTGCTTATTGGTCATCTCGTAGGCATTTTCTCTTTTGTAAATACCTATTCACACCCTTTGTCAGATTCTTACGAATTTGTACAAGCTGAAAAACATTAACACTTGATCTTTCACATATGTTAATGATGTTTTTTTTCCCCAGACTTGTTTGTCTTTTAAATTTGTTCTTAATCTTGTCCTTTGACATATGGAGATTTTTAATTTTTAGGTAGCCAACTCTTTATGAATCCTAGGTTTCATAAAGGCGCATGCCACCCAAGGTTGTAAAATATGGATCTTGAGTTTTCTTTTAAAATATTTAAAGTATGAAAGATCAAAAGTGTTAATCCACCCATCTTAAATTCATTTTTGTGTATATTATGTGAGGTTTAGGGTCTCAGTTTATTTTCTTCTGATAAGTGAAGCCAATCATGACAAAGCCCTCCACCGAGCATCTGTCTAGTATGAGCTGAAATGCCTGAGGTCAAACCTTGCATCCCCACGGATCAAGATTTCTAAACAGTTTTTATTATGTGCCTATGTGATAGTTTTGCTTATAATACTTTCTTACTAATTTTTAATAATCTGTATTTTTTCTAAAAAACGCTGGTCAACTCTTGCATATCTATTTTTGTACAAAAACTTTAAAATATTTTGCCTATTAAAAAAAACTGCTCACTGGAATTCTGATTAGAATTGTTATCTTCTGTGACTAAATTTTCTTATTTAGAAACATCAAAGATTAAGGGCCTCCCTGGTGGCGCAAGGGGTTAAGCACAGCACTATGAAGCAATCACAGCCTCTGCAGCACAAGTTCCAACCCCGGCCGGCCGGGGAGCAACCCACATGGCACAGCAGACCTCTCCTGACTCACTCTCTACTCCCCTCAGCAGTGTGTTTCGGTCAGTCTGCCTGTTCTGCTCCCCATTGTCTCTGGTGAATCCTCTTACCCTCCCCACCTCTGGCCTGTACCCCAGTTCTTGTATGCATAAATAAAAATATTTTTTTTTAAAAGGAAGCATCACAGATTAAGAAAATCTTTTCATTTATTCAGGTTTTGTCTAGTACCCTTTGGTCCTGTTTTGTAACTTGTTGTGTTTACAACAGTGCATTGACAAATAGGAATCATGGAGCAGGCTATACAATGCAGAATGCTGCTGAAGAGCAAGATCCTGGCCTTTTTATTCTTAGAATAATCATACAGCATCGGTTGTAAGGGGAAGGAGAATAAAGAGAAAAGGGAGGGGTAAAACCAGGAAATGTGCTCTGTCGTCTATAGTTTCAGGGGTTGTGAGTCTGCTGCCACCACCCCTCCCCTGCACCCAGGCACTCCTCATCTGCTTGATGACTCAGCATTGAGAGTGAAATCAAACCCTAGGTCCCCAGGTTTCAAGATTGGTTTCAATCTTATCAACAAGGCATTCCACAGGTCAGCTTCTGGGATCCCTTGTCATATATCAGTCATTGTGCCTTCCCCTTCCCTGTCATACTCGTGATGTTTAACTTGGGAATACATTTATGCATCAGTCAATGGCCCTCCAGCTGTTCCGGGTCATACCTCACTATGTACACCCTTCCCAGAGTGATCAAGTTTTCTGCTCTTGATTGATTTGAAAGGCACCTTGTAGGGCTGGGATCTAACTCATTGACGGGGAAGTTCTGACCTTGTATAGGAATGCAGAACCTAAATGGTGTTAACGAAATGGTGGCTGAGCAGGATTCTTAGGATTAGCAGATCCACAATATTTGTCTTCTTTTGGGTTCTTACTCCACAATTAGAACTATGTTGCTAATATGAACAAAATTTTGCAATGTAGGCAAACCTCACTATTAGCAGATTCCATATCTGCAAATACACCAACTTGCTAAAATATATTTCCAACTCAAATTCAAAACCTGCTTTGCTATCATGGTCATTCACAGAAATGTGCAAAGTAACAAAATTTGAATGACCTCAAGTGCCAGTTCCCAGCCGAGTTTCACAAGGAGATTCTCACTGTCCTTTTGTCAGCTCTCACACTGCAAACAAATGTCCTTTCTGTGGTATATTTATTGCTACATTTTTTGTGCATTTTGTTGTGATTTCACTGTTTAAATTTCACTATGCCCCCAATCATAGTGCCTTGGGGTAAAAAGACTGTGATGGGCCTTTGGGAGAAAATGTGTGTATTAAAAAAAACAAACAAACAGGCCCCCCCCCCCTTTGGCACAGCAGGTTGAGCCAGCACTGTGAAGCTGTCTGCAGCCGCTGCAGCGTGGGTTCAATTCCTGGCCGGCCAGGGAGATACTGATATGGCGTTGCAGACCTCTCCTGCCTCGCCAACCCGCTGCTCTCCTCAGCAGTGTTTTCGGTCTGTCTGTCTGTTCTGCTCCCCGCTCTGTCTCTGGTGAATTCTCTCACCCTCCTGCACATCTGGCCTGTACCCCAGCTCTTGTATAAAAAATAAATCTTTAAAAAACAAAAACTTCATTCAGGCATGAGTTATAGCCATGAGTTGGCCTTGGGTTAAATGTCAGTGAATCAACAATGTATCTTAAACAATAAGTCTCTAAACAGAAACATATGTAAAACAAGGTTATGCAATGATTGCTTGATGAAAATGTTATAGCCAGAGAAACTGTAAGAAACTTCTGTGTCTTCCATCTCCTTCTAATAGAGGCAACCACAATGTGTTATCACAATGAACACTTGTAAGAAACTCAATATTTCCCCTAGGAACAGTGGTACAGTGTGTAGACCCTAACTACCACAAGTAACACAACATTTTATTTTTTTTAAAGATTTATTTACTTATGCATACAAGAACTGGGGTACAGGCCAGAGGTGCAGGGGTTAAGAGGATTCACCAGAGACAGAGTGGGGAACAGAACAGGCAGACTGACTGAAATACACTGCTGAGGGGAGCAGCGGGCAAGACAGGAGAGGTCTGCTGTGCCATGTGGGTCACCTCCCTGGCCGGGGATTGAACTTGTGCTGCAGTGGCTGTGGAGAGCTTCATAGTGCTGACGCTTAACCGCTTGTGCCACCAGGGAGGCCCGAACACAGCATTTTAAAAGTCCCCTTTCATGCTATCCCTTTACTTCTGTCTCTTCCATTTCCTTCTAATAAAGGCAACCACAATGTGTTGTTGCAATGAACACTGAGTTCTTTATTGTTTGCATTCAGCTGAGTGATATATGGACAAGTCTAAGGATATCTAGGACAACAGAAACACCAGAGCAGACTGGAGTGCTGGGCAAAGCTTCAGTATAAGAGTCTCGGATTTTATCATCAACATATGTAATTTCTAAGCATTGTCCCAGAAATAATATTTGAACCTTGTGAATAGATTACCTTTTTTTTTTAAAGCAGAGTTTGTGTAAGTTTCCTTGTTAGTAATAGCATATCATGACTCTCTCTAAATTTTCTTGCATTTTACTCTTAATATCAGTGTATTATCATTTCACCACTCACCCAAGCAGATACTGTTTTCTCAAGCTGACATATTTGTCAGTGCCAGCCCAGTAAGATTTCATTCAGCAAACATCTTTTTGCCCAATTATTGAGGACCAGTCTGGACATTGGGGATATAGTAGCAAGCAAGATGAAGGGTTTGTCTTTATGGGATGTTTATTATAGCAGGAGGTTGGTCAACAATAAATTGGGGGCTGTATTAGAGTTCTCCAGAGAAACAGAATTAACAGGGAGGGAGGGAGGAAGGAAGAAGATAGATGATGAATGGATGGATGGATGGACAGATCGATAGAGACAGATAGATTGTTATAAGAAATTGAATCATGCAATTTTGAAAGCCACCAAAATCGGCAGAACCAAAATCCCAGTTTAAATGAGTAGACCATTAAGCTAGAAGATCAATGTTCCAGTTTGAAGGCCATCAGGAAGGGTCATCCTTACTCAGGCCTTCAACTGTTTCAATGAGACCCTCTCACTGTGGAGAGCAATCTGCTTTACTCAGTCTACCAATGTAAATGTTAATCTCAGGGCCTCCTGGTGGCCTAGGAGTTAAGTCTCAATGCTATTACTGTGACAGCCTGAGTTTGATCCCCAGCCAGGGAGCTAAACCACATATGGTGCAGCAGGACCTTCCTGTCTCAACTGCTGCTCCCCTCAGCAGTATATTTCAGTAAATTTGCCTGTTCTGCTCCCCACTCTGTCTCTGAAGAATCCTCTCATCCCCACACCTCTGGCTTACACCTTAGTTCTTCTATGCAAAAAATGAATAAATTTTTTTAAAAAAAATTAATCTCATCCCAAAATATCCCCTCACCCACAGAAACACCCAGAATAATGGCTGACCAAGTATCTGGATACATCGTGGCTCAGTCATGGATGAGTGGATGAGTCATTGTGGTCATCACAAAATTAACCATCACCAGAGATTAAAGAAAAACGCTGAAAATAAATGTCTTAGAAACTTGATATGAGTGACAATGACTGGAGAATGGAATAAGTTAATTCAGATTCGAAATTAAACACAATTCCAAACTAAACACATCAGTGTTCAAACACCCTCTTATTACTGGTTATTCATATTAGGTGGTGTCATTTATTTGGTGCCATTCATTTTACATCTGTAAAAATCTGTTAAAATATATAATAGGTCAATGGAGCCGCCTTCTTAAGGCTCTGAGTTTTTCTGCTCCTATTTATACTTATTATTAGTAGCAATCCCAGGCTTGGTGGGTTCAGGATCCTGGTGGTCATGCCAGTTTTACTCCAGGTTCAAATGTCTCTCTGATTGTAATGGATTAAATTCAAGCACACCATAAAAGAAAATATTCATGGTCAGTGTACATAAGAATGTCATAACAGAAATATTTACACATTAAACTAACATACAGAATCACTTTACAACCCTTATGTTTAGTGCAACAATAACATCATTATATAGAATAAACAGGACCGAATCATTTCCCAAATCCTGGCCTCCATAAATAGTAGTCTGCATTCTTGGCCCAGTGTTATAGTCTTTGCTTGGTAACTTACACAGTCCAATAAAAGACTTACCATAAAAAGGTCTTGGGCATGGCCCATAACCTATGAGTTATCTGTAGGTCATATTGTCATTATTGTGTCGGTCAAACCTTTACATTCTTTTCACATGCCACCACCCCCTACTCCTTGCTTCTGCTTTGTTCAAAAGGCTCACTGCAGTCAAGAGAATCAAATCTGGCTTTCTCTATAATATACACATGCACCAATGCAACACATCATCCACCTTAAAGTCACACAGCATTAAATGCCAATTATATTGTTACAGCTATTTCCTGGAGAAATTAGACGGCACTCAGAGAGGTGGAGAGAGAGAGATTTAACTGTCACACTGGCGGGCTCAGTGGGATGGCTCCCCAAAGGGCTGAGCACCCAAGAGAAAAAAACGGCAGGTTTTATACAATTTGTATGAGGAAACTTGCTATCCCGTCCACCATAGCATAAGCATTCTTTATTGTTTGGGAAGGGGGTTCAAGGTAGTCACGGCTGCCACCCAGGACAAGCATGCAGTACACCCAGCAACTTCTTCCGTTGGCAAGCAGCAGAATCAAAGCAGTAGACTCCCCCAAGCAGCAGGCTGGGGAAAGCAACAGAAACTAAGCATCAGACTCCCCCAAGCAGCAGGCTTGGGAAACTTCCTGCTTCAAAATCTCATTGAAGATAAATTTTAAAAATATTCTACAAGGCAAAAAGAGGTATTATTTATTAAATAACAAAATCACAACAAAGAATATTTATAACATGTAAAAGATACAATTACAATATATATATGTATATACAATTACAATATATATAATATACAATATATATAATATATACAATGTAATTAGTTTCCTATTGCTTTGTAACACACTGCCACAAAATTAGTGTCTTAAAACACCAGCCATTTATTAGCTCACAGTTCTGTTAAGCCTGACGGGACAGGGTTCACTGCTGAGGTCATTACGAGGCTGAAACGAAGGTGGCTGCAGGACTGCCTTCTTACAGGATGCTCTGGTGAAAAACTAGCTTCCCCGCTCCACTTCCCTTGTTGGCAGAAATCAGTTCCTTTCATTTGTAGGATTTAAGTCCTCATTTCTTTGACATGTGGCCCCCTCTACCTTCAAGTCAGCCCATGTTAAACCCTTTTTAATCTCTTTGAATCTCTGACTTCCTGTTCAGCCACTTGCTAGAGAAAACTCCCTGCTTTTACTGAGTTTGTCATTAGGACATACCCACTCGATCTCCCTTTTTATTCAAAATCAACTGATTGGAAACTGTAGTTACATCTGCAAAATCCATCTTGCAATATTGAGTGACATAACCACTGGTGTGACAGTAGAGGCCAGATCGCTGAGGCCACCTTGGAAGCCCTATCACACCTGGCAGCCAGTGTCCAGGTGTGCAAGGTGCAGACGTCGCCAGTCCCATGTGCTCCTCCTGACCCTATGCCCTTCCCACTACCCTGAATCTGGGTCTAGCCTTCCTTGGCCTTTTTTTAACCTTTCACCACATTTGCACACAACACTAGGAAAATTCCCTAAAACACAGGTGAACTAGGTCTAAGTCTAGATGAAATAACAGGAACATAACCTTTAGAAATTTGCATGTGCATTGATGCAGCAGATGTAGCTCACAAATATTGATTTTTGATGATAAGAATAGATTACAGTTGCCTTTAATCTACTTTTTTGCAGTTAAACATTTATTTCCAGACAAACTATAACAAATCCCCCCCCCTTTTTTTTTTTAAAGATTTATCTACTTATGCATACAAAAACTGGAGTACAGGCCAGAGGTGTAGGGTGTGAGAGGATTCACCAGAGACGAGAGGGGAACAGAACAGGCAGACTGACTGAAATACACTGCTGAGGGGAGCAGCGGGGGAGGCAGGAGAGGTCTCTGTGCCATGTGGGTCACCTCCCTGGCTGGGGATCAAACTCTGGCTGCAAAGGCTGTGGATAGCTTCATAGTGCTGACACTTAATCCCTTGCGCCACCAGGGAGGCCCCCACTTTTTTTTTTCCAAATACGTTTTCTATGACATTCTTGTATGCGTGTCCTGGTTCTCAAGTGCTGGATTTTCTCAAGGGTAGTAACCTAAGTTTCACCACTGAATTGTGTAAAAATATTTCTACATTTTATTGTTTTTTATTTCAGAAAGCATGCCTTATAAGTCAATTCTTGGGTTTTGTGTGTATATTTGTCTTCATATGAGCACATAGTCAGTTTTCATAAGTGTTTTATCTACTGGCATTGTTTAATGAGTATTTCATCATTTCTTGCCTTTGCTTTTGAGAATTCTGTCTGTTGGAGTGCCTGGAAACCTGGGTGGCAGTTTTGTTCATTAGAAAGTACATAAGTTGCTTCTGCCTGTTTTCTAAGGCCTTTGCTAGCCCTGAACCATTTTAAGTTGTCTGCTAGAAGCTTTTTCTGATCACACAGTTGAGCTGCCAACTCAGGTGACACCTGGCTTTTGGTTAATAATTCTCAAAGATTTTCTCCCGTCCCATTCAGAATAAAGTTCAAGAAAGATAAAGGTCCCCTGCTATCCCTTCAATGTGGTATAATGATTCACTTTTATAAGAAGTTCTAATATGTATTAGGGAGCAGAGTTTACTTTATCTTGCCCCCAATACCCTCCCCACAGTCATCAACAGGAAAGTCAAGGTCACTGAGTTCTGGGTGATCCTTTAGGGCAAAGGCTGACTCAGAGCTTGCTCATTTCTGGATTCCCACTTCACTTCACTGGGGGGCTCTGTCGATGTATTTTCTTGACAGCTCAGCCATCCATCTAACAAGATTTAATATATGAATGTGTTCTCCAGCATTCTTAACTCTCTGCAATGGTAGAATTGTTCAAATTATAAATTTGCCAGGAAGCTAGATATAGAAGTCTGTCTTACTCTTCCATCTAGTCTCACATACAACTCTATACATTATTATATCCATGAGGATATTGAGAAGGAATATCAAAAAAGTTGGAAACACTGTAAAGTGATTTTGACATATGTGACATATATGAAGACGTAATCCTGTTTAAATTCCTTTATTAGAAAATGCCAAAGACCAGGTAATAGTCCAAGCCAATTAAATCAGAACTCTAGGATCTTGAGATGGGGAGACTATCCTGCATTATCCTGATGGGCTGGATTATCCAGATGTATTAAAAAACAAGCAGGAAGACACAGATTTATGTGGCTATCTGTGGGCCTTTCAGCATCTGATGTAGATGGGAAGAATCAGGGTATTATGAGGCAAGTTGCCCAAGAACTTGGCCTTTGGCAACTTGATTTCTGTTTTTGATGTTATTGTTTTTCATTTGTTTGGCTTCTCGTAACCATGTTCCTGTTGGCAGCCTCGCCTCCTAGTTGTGTGTTGTGACTGACCAGAGAGACAGGGATGTGATTTCAGTCCATTCTCTGCATTGGTGTTCCCTAACCATATTACCAAGAACTTTAACGAATTAAGGGGGGCGGGGGGAGTTGTGAGCATCAGCCTTCTGTTTGGTGAGGCTATTCACTGCTTTCTTCCTATTCTACCTTTTGCTACTGTGGAAATAACCCTAGGCGAACTTGACCCAGTTTCTTCCTTGGTCTGTATTTTATCATTATAACTAGACCCTGATGACCAGGAATATCCCCATGGAGTAAGAAGCCCCCTCCCATTGAAGAAGCCCGTGGACAATAAGAAAGCACTTTCTTATCCCTCCATTACCACCATTTATACTGTTTTCTCCATGATCTGCAGCAGGAAGCTGGAGCCACGGTGTGTCAGTCTCTGCAGTAGTCCCCCGAGGCTTCCAGAGCTGCCCTGACAGTGTGTTCACACCAACACCACCAGAATGCCTGTCTCTTAGTACTGCACTGCTTTCTCAGAAAATGGAGAGCCCTTGGCTCTCCATGCTGAAATGTATGCACAGAAAGTCCAAGACATTTATACAAGGTAGCTGGCATTTTCCTAAATTCAAGTGTTACCTTATTGTACCCCTCCCTCAAATTGTATTATTTCAGTCTCTCCTTCCAAAGTAGTTTTGGGCATCAAGAATAAGAATCTGTCATATGTAAACTTGTTCTTATATGTTCTTTTTCTTTGGTTGCCTAAATTTTCCTAAAATGAGTTTATATCATTTATATAATTTAAAATAAATTTCATCTAAATTTACTGAAAATGTGAAATTTACTCCTACTATTTTCTAATCAGTTAATTCTTACAACACATTTGAGTTTAGAAAATTTCAGTGACGTTAGCTAACTTGTAATCATTTTATTAGAGCTAACTTTGCTCTTTTTATTATTAGCACCATAATCATGTAAGCCAATCGGAATGTATCTCTGTTCAAGAATATATGGGTGAAAATGATACAATTAGTAAGTTTTGATTCTACTCTGAGGCACTCTCTTTCAGTCTTTTCAATCCAAAGTTATTATAAACAGGATAAAAACATCAGCGTTTAGATTAACAGCTGGATTTTGTTTAAAATATTTCCTTAATTATAATCTATTTAATTTTTTGCAGATTAAGGGATTTTGTTGTTATTGTTATTGGTTTTCAGAGAAAATCCCTTGCTTGTGTTTCTTATACGACAATCTTGTGTTTCTGGTATGCAGGGCTGGAAAATATGGTGGTAATTGCTCTGTAAAGCTTGTCTTATTTTGCTCTTTTAAAATTTGCACCCATGCAATAATTTCTTTTAGAAGTGGGTCTTTAAAAAAGTTGAAGCTAGCTAAATTATACAGACATGGAAGTTGACAAAACTGAGGAAGCTAGGTAAATCTTGGGGATGGGGAGATGTTCAGGGGGAAAAAACTAAATACAGTTACAGTGCTCTTTCCCTCTTGATGCACAGAAAAACCTGAGAAATATAAGAGCTACAAGAACCCAAAAAAGCTATTTCTCTCACTTTTCTGCTTTTTGAGACTGGAGACCAATCTTACCTAAAACCCTCTAGCAACAGCTCCCAGGCAGCCAAGGTGGAGGCAGTGCTGTTTCAATAGAAACCAATTTAGATTTTAGGACTTTACACCTGTCTAAAATCAGACCCAAATCCTTCAATTTATTAAGACTCATCCCATTTTGGCCAAAAACAATAGGCAAAAAGCATGATACCGATAATTAAGGTAACAATGGTGTCCATGTAAATGAAGAAAATTCTAAATTCAACTCGGTCTTCATCAACAGGGGTGAAAAGTCTAGGGCAAGATATGAGAATCTGTTACCCTGCTTCTGTTTCTGGAATACTTACACTCGTTGCTAGAGAAATGTTCTGTCAACAAAAGTCAGTCATTACAACTTCTTGATATGTAAAATATTGCCTAGTTTGATCCCCAAGGAGATACTGTGGATTTTCTTAAATTATTTCAAACATTAGTTGTTATTGAAAAGCAGATTAAGAGGCCATGTATGAAATCACTTTTCAAGCCTTTAATAATTTTAAAAGTTTTGAAAGTAAATGTGTTTTGAAAAATGAGAGACTAATATTTCTTGCTGGCTAAATTGTTGCGATCACTGATTTTCTTGGTTTCATCCCTTATCATGTATAATACATTCATGTTACCTAGCATATTTATTAAATATGTATCTAATGCACTCTCAGGCTAAGAACATATGAACTGCCTAAATCTGCCTGTTGATCTCCAAACAAAAAATTGTTGAAGGCACAAATTTAGAATATAACATTCAGAGGAAAACAGGTATATTTCATAATTATCCACAAGGCTTTCTTGATTAAACAAAATTTCCTTAATTGTTTATTTAATTAAGCTTATAAAGAACTTCAGAATGGAAAGTGTTTTAGTTCCTCTATAAAAGACTGCTTTCCTGAGGGCATCTATGAATTGTCTAGAATTTTTGTTCCAATGGCCACATAGGAATCGGGAAAAGAGAAAAATTGTATCATCCTCCCAGTCTGGGGGATCTAACAGAGACACTTCTATAGAGTTGGAAGGATGAGTTAGGGAAAATTACACTCTAGAAAGAGACAGGAAGGAAATATGCCTGTCTTAAATTTGACACTCGGTAGACAGGGAAAATCTAAAAAAAAAAAAAAAAAAAAAGAATCACTAGCAAGTACTTTTGTCAGTTAACACCGAAAATATACTACCTGTATGACAAGAAAAAAAAAAAAAAAACTAACTAGAACCAACAATCAATATTAAAATATAACCCTAGCAATGTCCCTTCATGTTCCAAATGGAATAAAAAGAAATTCATACCTAGACACATCATAATGAATTTACAGAAGATGAAGGACAAAGAGAGAATCTTAAATGCACCCAGAAAGAAAATTTAATATCAAAGGAACAACAATTAGAGTTGTAGACTTCAACAGGAATAATCAGATGCTAGAATATAGTGAGGTATGTCTTTGGGTATGACTCCCTACAATAGAAAATATATATTTTATAACCTACTTAAAATGTTGCAAAGAATAAGTGTGAAATCAAGACCATTTTTGGACAAAAATTAACACCACAAGTTTACCACCAATAGAATCTTACTAAAAGATCATTTTAAAGAATTTAGTTTAGGTGGATTGATCCCATACAAAAGTCTGAAATACAAGGAGTAGCGAACAAAAAAAAATTGGTTTACATGGATCCCGGACACTATTAAACAATAACAATGCCTTTGGGGGTATAGCCACATACTCGCCTACACAGAAAGATGAAGACAAAGTAGAACATGAAAATATTAAGTAAATTCAAAGAGCCACTGTATGAGGGAGAAATAAATTCTCTCAGATCGTTGTCAACTTAGTTCCTTCCATATTCTTACTACTACAGTCATGGGAAAAACTGTCTTACAAGGATGATAAAAGACCATTAGAGAATTTTGATAGAGTGAAATTGTAACAAATTATCTATATGAGTAAGCAATAGGAAATTTGTGGTAGGCATTAAGACAAAAGAGGTGTTAAGTAAATTAGGAGGCTATTTGATTTGGGATCTCATTTTAAGGATTTGATTGTTGATTAGATGACCAGGTTGAGAGAAAGAAAGAAGTCAAGATGGCTATAAGAGTTAAGGACCACATGACTGAATCAAGGAGGAGCTACTTCCTGCAGTGGGGAACCCCAAGCAGGGAGCTACTTATAAGGAGAAAAACAAGAACTCCAATTTCACGCTTGAGACTTGTCAGATATCTCTTGAAGATGTCAAGTGGGTGGTAGGGTATGAATCTGCAGTTCAAGGTGAGAGGAGACAAAATACTGGAAGCAAAATAAAATTAAAATCAGTGTGGGTGAATTTAGCACACTTCTATCTTAACTTATAAAATATAAAGAAACAATGCCCCAAAATAGATGACTAGATCAAGAAGATGTGGCATATATACACAATGGAATATTATTCAGCCATCAAAAAAGATACTCATGTCATTTGCAGCAATGTGGATGGAGCTAGAAGGAATTATGCTCAGTGAAATAAGCCAGAAGGAAAAAGAAAAATATCGCATGGTTTCTCTTATAGCAGGAATATAGGGGAACCAAATTAGACATCAGTGTAAAAAAATAATAATAGTACAAAACACAACAAAGCAAAAATGGACAACTATAAATCAGTGACATCCTGCAGGGGAGGAGGAGGGAAAAGGATCAGGGGGAGGGAGGGAGGAGCACAGGGGACTGAGGTGATGGTGCACGGGTGCATTGGTGAAGGAAACTCTATGGGGACTACACCTGAGGGGGTGGGGGAAGCAAATATTGTTTAAAAATGAACAATGATGTAAAAAATAAAACAATTCATATAAAAAAATTTAAAATTTTTTAAAAATCAAGAAACAAAAAGTTAGTCAAGATAGAATAAATTTTAATGATACAACTACACACACATACACCCCACCTAATACATTGTGCATACTGGGACACATTCCAAAATGAAAGGGCACAAAATAATTACAGAGACAGCAGGTATAAAAGGGGACAGACATACAGTTATCCCGTATTTATGTCACACTTTAAACCTACCAGATAAAAATGTACTTTCAAAAATATGTGAAATATTCACCAAAAAGATATCTTACCTAGGACCCAGAGAAGTTTTAACAAACACACTGAGTTTTCCACCACCATGTTTTAGAAGTTCACTATGAAAAGAAATATTATGCTCCCCTCAAAATAATTATTATCAGGGCCTCTCTGGTGGCGCAGGTGGTTGAGTGCCGTGCTGTGAAGCTGTCCACAGCCTCTGCAGTGCCAGTTCGATTCCGGCAGGCAGGCGAGGGTCCCACATGCCACGACAGATCTCTCCTGCTCGCCCGCTGCTCCCCTCAGCAGTGTATTTCAGTCAGTCTGCCTGTTCTGCTCCCCGCTCTGTCTCTGGTGAATCCTCTCACACTCCGGCACAACTGGCCTGTAACCCGGTACTTGTACAAAAATAAATAAATCTTTAAAAAAATTATCATCAATAAATCATAAGTTTGAAATCTGAAAAACACAAGTGCTATGTGCTAATGGAGGGGCTCACTTTAACGATCTAACTGGTTTTATTAAATGATTCATGAATTGGGCAGTTCCCCTACTAGCAAACTTGCACAAAGTGGTTTTTATAGTTAGAAAGAAGGTGAGACCAGGTCATTAGGAAAAGAAAACAAAGATCATTTCAGGCAAAAACACCTTCCAGTAGGAAAAGACAGGAGGGAAATTATGCAAATGGCCTCACTAGTGCTAACTAGGAAGAGCCAGATTGGTTAATTAAAACTTCTACTTCTGGAACTTCGGGTAGGTTAGGTATTGAATATTGGTGGGGGCTTACTGCATTTTAGGCTTATTCTTTCTATTAAACATATTATTCATGATTTTAAGATAAAATTGAAAGGATCAAAAAAAATTGAAAGAAAATTTTGGAACTAGATAGCAAGAAATATATAGTGTATCTAAACTTATAAAAATATCCTAAGGTGTTATTTAGCAGTAAAGTTTTTGCCTTAAGAATTAACAATGAGGTGAGCAGACCTCTCCTGTCTCACCCACTGCTTCCTTCAGGAGTGTGTTTCAGTCAGTCTGCCTGTTCTGTTCCTTGCTCTGTCTCTGGCGAAATCTCTCACCCTCCTGCACATCTGGCCTGTACCCTGGTTCTTGTATAAAAAAGTAAATAAATCTTAAAAAAAAAAAGAATTAGCAATGAATTTCAAGGGTGTTATATTATGATTCATATTAAGAAGTATATATTTAGATCTCATCCCCATTCCTGGCACAGAGTTTCGAAAACCTTTGGAAATTTCCTAAGTGATAAGAACACTAATGGTGAAAGGAAAGTCTTTGTATTCATAACAAGCCTTGCAACCACACCCAAGTTTCTGCTAGTGAAGATGGGAGCTGGCTGCCAGGTGAACCAGCCATACCACTACGGGATTGGAACTTTCATACCTCACCTCTGGGAGGGTACAGATGCTGAGGTTCAATTATTCACCAACTGTCAATGCTTTAATCAATCATCCCTATGTAATGATACCCCCTAGAAGTCCCTACAGTATGGGGTTCAGGTTGGTGAACACATGGAGGTATGGGGGGTGCACCTGGAGAGGACATGGGTCTTCCACACTCTCTCCTCTACACCTTGCCTTATGTGTCTCTTCCTGACCTGACCATTCCTGCGTTATAGCCTTTTGCAGTGAACTAGTGATCTAGGAAGCAAATTATCCTCCTGAGCTGCATGAGCTACTCTGGGAAATTCATTGACCCAAGATCCTTTGATTTATAGCTGTTTGGTGGGAAGCACAGAGGACAGTCTGAATCTGTGACTGATGTGTGAAGTTGGAGAGGAGGGTCAGTCTTGTGGAACTGAGCCCTTGAACTGAGGCATTGAAAAGCAAAATTGGAGGATATGGTCATGGTGGTGTGGGTTTTCACCTGTGTGTTCACAATTGCAAGACACCCCTCAGGCTCAATCTCAGGGTGCAATAACAAGTCGCCACTGTCCTACCTCAGGGAGTGTCCACAGTGTCCAGGAGTCCAAACCAAAAGCTGTTCCTGCAAGATGGCTCTGTTCCTCTGAAGAGAACCTGGGACAGGTGGCAGATCAGTAAGCAGGGAACCAGGATCCAACTAACCTGCGGCAACTGGGGTGTCACAGTGGTGCTGCTGAGGCAGCACCCCAGCAGCATAGCAGCAATGTGGAGACAAGCCTGGGCAGTGCCAGATGTCAAGCAATGTTACAGCTCTTTAGAGATGCTGAGTTTAGGCCAGTGGCACAGCTGAAGCCAAGGTCTGCGGGTTTTACACCAATGGTCTTCTCAGGAGAGTCTAGCCAAGTCTCTCTCCACAGCCAGGTCTCTCCCTGAAGCCTCTCCCAAGCTGGATCAAACCTCTTTCTGAAGCTGAGTCCCAAGCAAATGAAGCTGAATCAAGACTTCCTCAAGCTTCACTGAAGCTTTGGCTTATATCCCCCTTCAGGGTTTCAAACCTGACTGGCCCATTTTCCACACCAGCTGTTCCTAAGACTTACTGGGTGCCGGTGCTAGCTTGAACCTAAGTGATACCAGTGGGAGTTTGAACCTGGCCCATTTTCAAAACCAGCTGGGGACTCAAAACCGAAACCCCACTCGTGTTTACATCTGTAGGGTAAGGAAAAATGTCAGGCTTTTCTGCCCTCCCGCCATCAGGATAGATGATGGATCCTCGCGGTCCTGAATGCATGCCCGATGGCGGACACCTGGAGTAGGGTGTGGGCATAGGTAGATGGGATTCACCTGGGCTAAGACTGTGCTTTTTAAGGGCAGCGTCACAGGGACGCCAGTAGAAGCCAAAAGAGAAGCCAAGAGAGAAGCAAAAGAAGCTGAAGCTGAGAGAAGGCCGGAGAGCCCAGAGTGAAGACCTGCTGGGGGCTGGGAGGCCGGCAGGCCCCCAGCTCCCCAGCCTGCCTTGTACCTGGTAATCTAAATAAAAAGACCTGCAAAAAGCGACTAAGGACTCTGACTCCTCCTTCACCTGGTCTGCTGGATCAGAAAACCTGCACCGAGTCCATACCTGCCCGACAACATCCCACACTGTGCTCTCTCACGCCAGAACTGGGCCGGCAGGCTCTGCTGGATCAGGACGGTATGACCTGATTTAAACCTGACCCACGTGTTTCCAAAATTGCCGAGGTTTCTCTCTCTCTTTTCTAAAACTCAAACCTGGTTGTGTGGGCTTGGCCATCAAAGCTAGCTGCTCTGGTGTAGCCCAGGCTGATCCTGCTCAGCAGGGGATCAAACTTGTGCCCTCAGAAAACCAGGAGTCCCCAGGGCCGTGTGACAGGGTGTGATGCTAACTGCACATAGTGTTGGGACTGAATTAAATTGTTAGATACCCACCTGGTGTCGCAAAATGACTTGGTATGGAAAATACCCTGCACATCTGGCCACAGAAGTGTGCAGTGTGGGTAAGAGTTGAGAGGAGATTCCAAGTTCTCCCCATATAAGGGGCTAAGAAGAAATGGATAGAGTAACTCTAAAAGAAAGACAAAAGGGCCTCCCCAGTGGCGCAGGGGGGTAAGCACAGCACCATGAAGCTATCCACAGCCACTGCAGCACAAGTTCGATCCCCGGCCAGGGAGCTACCCACATGGCACAGCAGACCTCTCCTGTTTCCCTGCTGCTCCCCTCAGCAGTGTATTTCGGTCCGTCTGCCTGTTCTATTCCCCACTCTGTCTCTGGTGAATCCTCTCACCCTCCACACCTCTGGCCTGTACCCCAGTTCTTATATGAGTAAATAAATAAATCTTTTTAAAAAAAAAAGAAATGAAAGACAAAAACAATGTAGAAAGTGAAAACCTCAGCAGAAGCCAGTAAACTGGAGGCAAACACAGAGGAACAAATGTCAGCCTAAACATTCAATAGGCCATTAGAAAGGAAGATGCAATTATTTGGGATCAAAGAACAGCAATTGTGTACACAGATTCAGGCAGAAAATCTAAACCATGCCCAAGGAGGAACAAAGGCAGGGGCTTATGGGAGAAAAGAAGTTGAGTTGTTACAGAAAAGCTTTGAATGGTATTAACAAGCTTAAGCTATTCTTGGTTATACATAATTGACTACCAATTCTCTACATAGGATGGAAAGGGAAGTGATTGATTTGATGCAGTCCAAGTCCACAATTACCTGTTCTCATGCTCTCCATAGAGTCTCAATTGTTTGCTAGATGACTTCTTAAAACAATTGCCTTTTAGCTGAAGGTCTTTAACCTTATTCAAAGAAGACAAGTAATGCAATTTCTCTGTAATTGCTCCATTTTAAAAAGTCTTTACAGATGTCAACTTTTCACACAAATACAAAACAAGAAAAGCAAAACCTAGTTTTTTGCAGCTATATATTTTTAATAACAGAACATTGGAAACAATTTCAATGCTCAGCACTTAGGGAATAGGCCAATAAAATGTGCCATGTTAATACAATAGAACAGAATGTTGCCATTTAAATGAATGGGCTGGAGCCACATGTATTCTCATGAATAAAATCTGAAGAGCAAAATCCAGTTGCAAAATGGAAGGTAGAGTAAATAGCGTAAGTTTCAAGTACATCAAACACTGAGGTATATTTTATGACTATATAGAGCTTCTGAAAAATGAAAATTCTGCATGAGAAAGAGGCCAACTTGAGGTGTGGCTGGCCCTAGGGGAGAGGGGAGTAGGAGGTGGAAGCGGGAGAGAGGAGAGAGGCAGGGAGAGAGCAGGGAGAAGAGAGAGGAGGGAGGGGGGGAAAGGGAAGAGGATGAGACCAGAAAAAGACCAGAAGGGAACTTTATCTTTTCTATTTTTAGAAAATGAAAGTCTGGAGTAAATAAGGCAAATGTTAACTGGTTAAACCTGGATCTTAAATGCATAGGTGCTTTTGCTCTTTATTTTCTGTATGTCTGAACTTTAGCATCATTAAAAACAAATCTCAAAAGGGCCTCCCTGATGGCACAGGGAGTTGAGGCACAACCTATGAAGCTGTCCGCAGCCACTGCAGCACAAGTCCGATCCCCAGCCAGGGAGCTGCCCACATGGTGCCGCAGACCTCTCCTGTCTCCCCTGCTGCTCCCCTCAGCAGTGTATTTCAGTAAATCTGCTTGTTCTGCTCCCCACTCTGTCTCTGGTGAATCCTCTCTCCCCTCTCCATTTCTCCCCTCTCCCTTCTCTCCCCTCTCCTCTCTCTCTCACACACTGTAAAGGCAGGATTGGACACAGCAGGTTTTCTGATCCCATGCAGACCAGGTAAAGGAGGAGTCAGAGTCCTCAGTGGTTTTTTGCAGGTCTTTTATTGGGGTTCAGCGGGTACGTGGCAGGCAGGGGTGCTGGGAGGCCTCCCAGCCCCCAGCAAGTCTTCACTCTATCTGGGCTCTCTGGTGTTCGTTCTGCTGCTTCTCGGCTTCTCTTTCGGCTTCTACTTCGGCTTCTCCTGGCGTCCCCGTGACGCCGCCCTTAAAAGCACAGTCTTAGCCCAGGTGTACCCACTCCAGGTGCCCGCCATCAGGCATGCATTCAGGATCACAGGGTTCCCTCATCTATCCTGATGGCGGGAGGGCAGAAAAGCCTGATATTTTTCCTACACACACACACACACACACACACACACACACACACACACACACACACACACACACACACCCCTGGCCTGTACCACAGCTCTTGTATGCATAAATAAATAAATCTTTAAAAAAAATTTCAAAAATCTCATAAAAGGAAAAAATTGTGTCTCAACCTAGAGCTTCTACAAAATAAAGTTTATTTTATGAAAATTGTAGCTTACACTAGCTTCTAAAATATTAATAAAATTAAAACTTTAGCTGGCCTCCATCCAAACCGTGTGATTTATGAGTTTGCTGGAATTGACACCACTTCCTGCTGCTGTTCTTTCTCTCCTTTTGTTTGTCTGCCTTTTCTTGGAAGCACAATATTGTGGAAAGAACATTGACCAGATCGTCAATAACAACTGTGAAAAACACTGTTTCAAATGAAGAAAAAGGAAGGCATCTCGGCTAATAAGTGTTTAATTCTATCAACAGCTCAGCTTAAATAAATCAAGTATGGACTCCATCATCAGATTTCACTGTTTGAGAAAGACGCGTCTGTTCTAGGCCCAGAGAAGCAGACCATCTATCAAACATGAAACCTACCCAGGACGCATTATTCAGGCAGAAGGTCTACCCTGCTCTACAGCTAAGCATCAAAGCACTGCCATGTGGTTCTCATCAAAGGGCTCAAAAGTGCATTTCACATCATAATCTAAAGAGACGACCCTAGATTAAAAGCAGGCCCAACTTATATACATTTCAGGATTTGGTAGAGGCATTTCATTGTGTAATATATGTAGTCATTTCTGGTACATAAATTGGATTTCTACAGCCGCTTAAAGAATCCATAAAGAACTCTACCTCCTTTTTATATTCTTTCTGACAATACTTTATGTAAATGTTGACAGATAGCCTTTGAATTGTGTTAATTGGGTGGTAAGGTTTCTGCATCCCCGTAGGATGATTGTGAGAGGTGAGGGTTGAGGAACAGAAATGAGAAAGGAAGGAGGCAGGAGGAAAGGAGCACAGGGATTCAGCAAGAGGGTGGCAGGAAGGTGGTGAGAAGACCAACAGGGGAAGGGTAGGGAGACCATTAGAAAATCCAGCCTAAGTCCCTGATCTCTGTTAGCTGGGACTAACAAGCTCAAGGCTGCAGGTGGAGACAACCTCCTCCCAGAACAGTAACTTCTTCAGCAAAGCGTGTGTGGCTCTGGGGACATCTGTAACCCCGATTTTCTTTCCATTCACGTCCACATCACTGCTGCTCCAGCCAGAGTTCCACCAGATGTTCATTTAGTTTCCCTTGTCCATATTCACTCGTTGTGAGATCTTGGATGTGTTTTCCAGTGTGAGACTTGCCACCTCTCCCTTTCAAGGCACAGCATATTTTTCAGTCATGATGGCCCTCGGCGGCCCCTGCGCCATGAGGCTGAACACCAGCATTCAGTCTTCCTCCAAATACTGCACCACCAGCTCACCAGCCAGGTCTTTAAGTTGGTTCATTCTGAAATGCTGACTGCTACAAATGAAGACCAACTTTCAGCCCATTCAAAACAAGTGTATCAGAGTTTTTCCCTCAACATCCTCATCAACTACCACCAAAGGCTGCTGGGAAACACTAGCAATGTCAAGAGCAGGTACAATACATCAGATGCTAGAAATTTTCTTTTCACCAGTTTCATGCAGTGTCTTCCATTCTCTACTGTGATGATGCTCATTCTTCCAAGATTTTCCACTGCAGCAGAAATGACCTTGCCAATTTCTTTGTCTCCAAATTATGAAATCTTAGAGAACAATTTCCTCCGGGCTGTCACAGGCTTTGACTGTTTTGTCTGTGCAGCAAGGACAGCACCAGCAGCTCCTGACACGCCTCTTCTGACGTCTTCTCGAAGCCTTCCCCAGCCACAGAGCGGGCCCTTTCAGTGACAGTGGTGGCCACACCTTGTGGTACTGCTGTTTTCAGAGGTTATAATATGCATTTTAAAATATAATATGCATTTTAAATTTAACTTGGAGTACTTAACCGCATGCTTGTAAGAAACACTGTACAGTCTAAGGGGGTGTTATAATAAAATGGGAAAGTAAAGGAATGTGCGGAAATGTGTGAGACAGGAATCGTAGGGAAACCTACATATATTGTCAAGCTGGATAAGATCAAATGACTTGTTCCAAGAATTTTAAAAATTAGACTTTTGTTGTTTTTTTTTTTTTTCCCACAAACCTTTTCTCTTTGCAAAACAGGAGCAGCAATTCTCCTGCCCACCTGTGACTACGCGGGTGCCTCTTTTTCGCCTTTCCCTAATAAACCTTTTATTAAAAAGTTTAAATGTAAGAAAAAAATTAAAATGTAAGAAAAAAATTTAAATGTAAGAAATGTAAGAAAAAATTAAACTTTTGATATCAGTAGTAAACTTATATAAAACCAAACCTTAATTTCTTTCATCCTCTTAAAGGGCAAAAATATACTCAAACTGCGGTCAACTTTTAATAACAGACTTGGTGCCTCAAGCCTTCTGGTTAACTAGAGAGAAGGAGTCCTATCAGCACTATATTCTTAGGACATGTCAGAGCCGAAACCAGATGTTTCTCAAGTGACTGTTTATAACTAAACATTTTTTTGTTTGTTTTGTTTTTTCAAATTTATTTATTTATGCATACAAGAACTGGGGTGTAAGCCAGAGTTGCCAGGGGGTGAGAGAGAGTGGGGAGCAGAACAGGCAGACCTATTGAAATACACTGCTAAGGGGAGCAGCAGGCGAGACAGAAGAAGTCTGCTGTGCCATGTGGGTTGCTCTCTGGCCAGCTGGGGGTTGAACTCGTGCTGCAGTGGCTGGCCACAGTTTGATAGCACTGTCTTTAACCCCTGTGCCACCAGAGAGGCACTATAACTGAACTTTTAACATTGTGTTGTAGAATGCCATATTTATAGATATAGAATAAGTGACAACAGCAGAACTAAGGCTTAGAGATGGTAAATGGAGTTGTCATTGTTGCAACTGTAAAGAACCCAGAAGTTATCGTTCCCATCTGACAAGATAATAGCTGGACACACTGAAAATCAGTAACTTTTCTCAGATCCTTCAGAGAACAGCAGTTGCAGGCAAACCATGACCCTAAATTATGGAGAGGGGGGCCCATTAACAGAAACAAGGTCAAGAACTGCTTATATAGAACAGAAATCCCCAGAGACAAAAACTGATAGGACCAATGAAATTGTGATTTTGACAAATTGCTGGAGGCCAAGTTAGGCCTCTGGAGACCCTCAGAAGCTCCTGGGGCCATGGTCTTGGGTGCCCCATGCCTCCACAAGCTTTCCTACAGGAATCCCCCCAGATTCTCACCATCAATACTTTATTCACTACTGTCATTTTGAAAAAAGAAATCTAGGAATAGACATCATTTGAGTGAGTAACCTCATTTTGAGTGCCTATGTCCTAAATTGTCTAACTATTGATCCACTGGGATTACGAGTTTTCATTCCACCATGGAGATGTCAGAAAGATCTATCATTGGGTTAGATTCCCAGAAATAAAGACAAGATAAAGAACTGACAGCCAGGGAAGCTACTTGCATTAAGGTTTCGGGAATTTGGAAATAACTTGGAGCTGATGAGACTCAGCAACAACAAAGAAAATAATCCAGTCAAAAAATGGGCAGAAGAGCTAAAAAGAAACTTCTCTGAAGAGGAAATGCAAATGGCCAACAGACATATGAAAAAATGTTCAACATCACTTGTAATCAGGGAAATGCAAATCAAAACTACCATGAGATACCATCTCACACCAGTGAGAATGGCACATATTAAAAAAACTAGCAACAACAAATGTTGGCGAGGGTGTGGAGAAAAAGGAACTCTTGTGCACTGTTGGTGGGAGTGCAAACTGGTCCAACCACTATGGAGAGCTGTGTGGAGATTTCTGGACCTACTAAACATAGAGCTTCCATATGATCCAGCAATTCCACTCCTAGGTATTTACCCAAAGGACACAGAAACATCAATTCCAAAGAGCACCTGCACTCCTATGTTTATAGCAGCACTGTTTACAATAGCTAAGCTTTGGAAACAACCCAAATGCCCAAAAATAGATGACTGGATCAAGAAGATGTGGTACATATATACCATGGAATATTACTCAGCATTCAAAAAAGATAAACACATGCAATTTGCAGCAACATGGATGGCGCTGGAAGGGATCATGCTCAGCGAAATAAGCCAGAAAGAAAAAGAAAAATACCGGATGGTCTCACTCATAGCAGGAATCTAGAAAACTTAAGTAAGGGACCAGGAAAATGAATATAAGAAAGTGAAAATCAAAATCAACAAAAAACTATGAACCAGAGACACTTTTTGGGGGGTGGGGGGCGGGAGGGGAAGGATTGGGGTCAGAATGGGGCGTTTGCAATTGTATGGGGGAATATAAAAATAAAATTTAATATTTAAAAAAAAAAAAAAAAGAAAAATGGAGAAAAAAAAAAAAAATAAAAATAAACAAATTGAAAAACAAAACCAAACCAGGAGCATTAAAGCACAAAGCAATCACAAAGAGAAAAAAAAAAAAAAAAAAAAAAAAAAAGATATCCCTTTTGTAAGTAACAATTATGGGAAATGTAAATGGTATACTTGACTGCAGTTCATAGGGATATATTCTCCAAAATCGATCTATGTTTACTTAGAAATCCAAGAAAAGGGAAAAGGTGGTTGTTTAATGTAACACAGCCTTGGTCTCAATATAAATTAGATTCAAGGGAACAGAGATTTGGATATGAGTAAAACGTATCTTTTATCACCTAGAAAAATTGGTGTACATGTTCTAGAAATTATGAAAAGTTATTTGTAAGTCTTCCAATCTAAAGGGATACTGATATAACACAGTTTCAGTTACTGCTTATATTTTAAAAATTAAGACATTAAGGTTTAAAGGCCTAAGAGTTCTAATTAATACATAAAATTAAAGCTAGTGGAAATAATAAGGGAAACAGCACTGTTCCTAAAGAAAATTAGATGTTTGTGTTCAGTGAAAAAAGGAAAGTATGAAGGATAAAAATTTTTGTTGTGGGAAGAGAAAGATTTAGGCTCAAGATGAAACTTGTTATTGTTGGAATGGATATATATATATATATATATATATATATATAATATGTGTGTATATATATATTTGCGCTAAGATTCTTTACTGGTTGCCATGGGTAATTAAGTATTGTTTCATAATAGTCTCTGTGTTTTAAACCTTTTAATACTTAATGACAAATCTTCCTGGAAGTCAAAATTCTAAAATTAATAAAATCTTTGATAGATTAAAAAGAGAAAGAAATATGGGAAATCTTACAAAAGTTCCTAAGGCACCCAATAAAAAATTGTTCTCTTCCCTTGCAGAAAGAGAAATATTAAACAAATTAGGCTGTAACTAATACATCTTGTGTTTATAGCAATGGCCCCTTGGAGTTGAAAGCCATTTAGACAAAATCAGGCAACAGGCTATGTGGCTGCAGCAAGTTATCCCTTAACATGGAATTGATTTATTAGAAAATAAGTTTTCATGAGTCCCCAAGGAAATAAAGTTTATTCTTGAGGACCTACCAAGAATGGGAATCATAATCCATAACCATAATAATAGTAGGGTTGCTTTTCCTCCTTATTAACTTCTTATGCATTGGATGACACAGATTTTTAAAATGCAGTCTTTGATGTCCCATCATATTATGGTTGCTCAGAAAAAAAAAATATAGTCTCTAACCTGTGAATATTTACTATTGAATGCAAAGCTATGTCATTCCTCAAACCCAGACATATGTCCCCAACCAGATCAAGCTGGAGTAGCTCGATTGGTAGTTACCCCAACCCCTCAGTATTGAGAAATAACAGTCTCAAAGGGTTGCTGAAAGTGAGCCCAGCCTGCCATTAGTAGTCATTGCCAAGACAGGATGACACTTGTTTAACTGTCTTTTGAACTTGTCTTCACAGAACCTGTAACAGGTTGGTGCCCAGGAAAAGGGGAGGTTCCAAGTTCCCTGCCCCACCCAAGGGAGAGTGGGACTGAGCAGGGAGAATAAGCTGGAGAGGAGTCTGGGGAAGGAAGAAAGCAGGATGGGGAGCCAGGAGGAGACCTGAAGGAGGCACATGGAGGAGAGAGACACATGAAGGAGCTGTGCTGGCTTCTTGGTCCTGGAATGGGTGACACAGATGTGGGTGAGAGACCGTGGGGAGGTGACAATGGCAGCTTTTATCTTGATTTTGATTTTGCTCTTTTCCTCCCAGACTTGTCTGACTGTTTTTGTCCCTTTTCTATGGGTCCCTACTGGAAGGTGCTTTAGACTTATGTCAGGCTTTTGGGCCTTGCTCTGGGCCAATCCTGTTTGGGTGGACCTTTACCCACAAGGGGATGTGTAACTTTGGATGCTTGATTTAGAAACTATATTTTTTCTCTTTTGTGTATTGTTCACTAATTGTATTAAAGTTCCTTTCCATTAAAGGTCTTACATGTTTTGTCTTGATGTGGCAGAGGGCAGAACTTATTTACAGCGGGCAATCTGGGGGTTCTGGGGTGCCCCTCTCCCTGCCCTGTAACAGAACCAGAACAACCTGCCATTTATCTGCAGGTAATACCACCTAGCGACACACAGAAGCAATTGACCTTATGCTGAACTCCAAGCTGGTTGGCAAAAGCAGTATCACTTGCCACAGGAGATGCCAGGCAGGTCTCTTCTGGCTGGATTCTGTAGTGTGCACTGAATATTGAGTATGAGAACTCGCATCTAGCCTCCTGACTTCATTTCATCGAGGCTTCTATGTATTATTTTCCACAACACCCACCACAACAAATTTGAAAGACTAGACATCTACATGCTCTAAGACAACATACATGCTCTACATGCTCTAAGACAACATAAAAATTGCTAAAAAAAATTCATCTGAATTAATTTAAAGATCTAGTTGGCTTTATGAAATGGATTGTGAATCAGGTCGCTTCTCATCTTTTGCGTAGCTTCTTATCTTTTTGTGAGGGCTTACACAGAACGGAAGTGTTTTAAGTTAAAATGAGGATGGGGCACGTAAAACCACCTTCTCTCAGGGAAAGGAAAGGGGGGTTCTTATCATGCAGGTTAGTTCATGAGTGCTGACCTGGAACCCCAAGATTGATTGATTGAATATTAACCTTTTGGGAGAGGCCAACATTACTATTGGACATGGCTCGATTTGGGGCTACTTTTTAAAACAGGATTAAGTTAAAAATTAACTGTAGAAAAATAGTTATGGAAACTGTACTTTTTTGCTCAATTTTGCTGTAATCAAGAACTGCTATAAAAATAAAGTCTATTCTAAAAAGTAAAGGGAAGAATTAATCAATGTAGATGTAAAACTGAAGAAGTAGAAAGAATGCCAATAAAAATGTAAATGCTACTCATAAAAATGAAATTTTTTAAAGTGGCAACTGTGATTAAGAATATAAACTGAAAAAAGACTTCTGAATTTTCTGAAAATGCCTCCAACATTCTAAACATATATTTATATCCAGCATGTCTTGTCGCTGCTTTGTCCAGAAATAGTGTCATTTAAGCAAAGTAAGCAGTGAGCGGGAGAGCCAGCGTCTGATGAAGAATACAATGACAGAATTGTCTTATAATCTGAAACATTTGGAGAAGGAAGCCTATTAGAATTAAATGTATTCAAGATACTCGAGTGAAAATCATCGAACAATTTAGTTTTAAAAGTTTGGTGGAAAATGAAGTGCAATTTAAAATCCTTTCTTTTAATTGAGTGCTTCCAGAAAACAGTTTTCTCCCCTCACAAAAAGTCTAACATCTCATATTTAAGCATCACAGTGGTTTTTATTTTTTTTAAAGATTTATTTATTTGTGCATACAAGAACTGGGGTACAGGCCAGAGGTGCGGGGGTTGAGGATTCACCAGAGACAGAGTGGGGAGCAGAACAGGTGGATGGACTGAAATACACTGCTGAGGGGAGCAGCGAGCAAGACAGGAGAGGTCTGCTGTGCCATGTGTGTTGCTCCCTGGCTGGCCAGGGATCAAACTCATGCTGCAGAGGCTGCGGATATCTTCAAAGTTGCTGTGCTTAACCCCTTGTGCCACCAGGGAGGCCCCCCTTCACAGTGGTTTTTAAAAGCAAAAATATAAGTAAATAAATCATTTTAAAGTTTTAAATTAACTCAGGTTTGCAAGAATAATGATGGCATCTTCATTTTATCTGTGAGACCCCAAATTAGTTCCCAGAAACTTCTCTTTAAATAGCAAGGACACACCACAGGAAGCAACCCTCTCCTCTAAATGGTAAGGTTGATTATGCTCCATTTTCTCTGCCTCCAAAGCAAGTCAACCCCTGTTGCACTGAGAACTATCTGTTGACTCCAGCATAAGAAGTTTGTTTCAACTGGTCCAGCCACTATGGAAAGCTGTCTGGAGGTTCCTCAGTCTACTAAAAATGGAGCTGCTATATGACTCAGCAATTCCACTCCTAGGGACCTACCTAAAGGACACAGAAATGGGCCTCCCTGGTGGCGCAGCGGTTGAGTGCTGTGCCCGCAGCCTCTGCAGTGCCGGTTTGTTCCCCAGCCGCCGGTGAGGGTCCCACAAAAATAAATAAATAAATAAATAAATAAATAAAGGACACAGAAACATTGATTCAAAAGAACACCTGTACTCCTATGTTTATTGCAGCACTATTTACAGTAGGTACAACCTGGAAACAAACCAAATGCTCAAAAATAGATGACTGGATCAGGAAGATGTGGTACATATACACAATGGGATATTATTCAGCCATCAAAAAAGATAAACTCATGCCATTTGCAGCAATGTGGATGGAGCTAGAAGGAATTATGCTCAGTGAAATAAGCCAGAAGGAAAAAGAAAAATATCGCATGCTTTCACTTATAGCAGGAATATAGGGGAACCAAATAAGACATCAGTGTAAAAAATAATAGTAACAGTACAAAACACAACAAGGCAAAAACAGACAATTATAAACCAGAGACATCCTGCAGGGGAGGAGGGAGAGGGATCTGAGGGAGGGAGGGAGGAGCACAGGGGACTGAGGTGACGGTGCACGGGTGCCTTGGGGAAGGACACTCTATGGGGACTACACCTGAGGGGGTGGGGGAAGCAAATATTATTTAAAAATGAACAATGATACAAAAAATTTTTAAAAATTAAAAAAAAGAAAAAAATAGGTTAACAGTGGTCATCTGGGACCACTAGAAATAGTGGGAGGGCTGGGAGAAGGTCGTCTCAAAATAGGAAGGCTGAGATCTAAGTAAAATGTTATCCCTGGCTGAACTAGGGAGAGAGGGTGAGGGAGAGACATACTGAGAGAGAGAGAGAGAGAGAGAGAGAGAGAGAGAGAGAGAGAGAGAGAGATTGAGAGGGAGAGAGCGGGGAGGGCTGGCGAAGACGAGGGAGGGAAGGAGGGAAGAAGAGAGCCGAAGAAATAAAAGGCAAAGCCAGTACACATTCTCAACTGGGCAGTGTGAGAGTTTGAGGGTGACATTTACTGCAGAATTTTTCAGATAACTGAAGAACTACTGCCATCTCATGGAGAACAGAGAGATCTCATTTAGAAGTATTGGTTTTATGCAATCACAAGTTTATTTCTTGCCTTTTCTCTTTGATTACACTATTAAAAAGAAAACAACACAATCACAAACATTTCTTTTTTTTTTAAAGATTTATTTATTTATTTATTCATTCATTCATTCATTCATTCATTTATACAAGCACTGGGTACAGTCAGAAGCACAGGAGGGTGAGAGGATTCACCAGAGCCAGAGTAGGGAACAGAACAGGCAGAAGGATCAAAGCACACTGCTGAGGGGAGCAGCGGGCGGCAGGAGAGGTCTGCGCGCCATGTGGGACCCTTCTCCGGTGGCCGGGGAGCAGCCGGGGATCGAACCGGCGCTGCAGAGGCTCGGGCAGCTTTGCAACCCAGCGCTCAACCGCTGCGCCACCGGGGAGGCCCAATCACAAACATTTCTGCTAGAAGATACCCATTCTTCTCGATTTGGAATTTTCTTTTAAAAATAACTAATTCAGTTTTGATGGCCCTAGTAATGCATATGAATATATATATATATTTATATACATAGAAGCTCATGTTAAGTGATTCAAATTCTGTTCCCCAACATGACTGTGCAGTGAAACGGTCTGGCAGAACAGGCTGCAATTCTGCCCTGAACATATACTCTACAAATTGTTGAGTTAAATTTCAAAGCTTAGAGAAGAGCAAACTGGTACTGCTCTTGCCTCTCCATGCCCACCTCTCTTTGCAACATCCTGGCTGAGAATCAAAAATCTTCTCTTCTTACTTTTTGTATCTTTCTCGCCAGTTGCAGGTCTTATCTAGGCAATATGATTCTGGTGACAGAAATGGGCAGGTTCAAGAGCTAAAAAGCAGTAATAGATGCACTTTTGTGGAACTTCCGTATGTTAGTGACACAGTAGAACAACATGCCTGTTCTGTAGCGTATGCTGTAGTGTGGATTCTGTGGAATATGTCATAGTGTGGATTGCAATCCAGCAAAAAAGTGACCTTAAATTCTAATATGTAATTTTTATTTATTTTTTTAAAGATTTATCTATTTTTATACAAGAACTGGGGTACAGGACAGAGGAGCAGGCGGGTGAGAGGATTCACCAGAGACAGAGTGGGGAGCAGAACAGGCAGACAGACTGAAATGCACTGCTGAGGGGAGCAGCAGGTGAGACAGGAGAGGTCTGCCATGCCATGTGGGACTTTCCCTGGCCGGCGGGGAATCAAACCCGCAGAGAATCAAACCTAGCAGAGGAATCAAACCTAGCAGAGGCTGCAGACAGCTCCACAGTGCTGCACTCAACCCACTGCGCCACTGGGTGTGGATTCTGTGGAATATGCCATAGTGTGGATTGTGATCCAGCAAAAAGTGACTTCAGATTCTAATATGTAATTTTTAAATGTCTACTTCATCCCACTAGGATATAAATTCCAAGAGAGTAGAGAACCCTTCTGTCTGTCTTGAGCTAGCTTGTAGGCAATTAAAAGTATTTCTTGTGTGGGTGAGAAAAATCATCATTGATTTACACAGTGATAACTGTTACTGCTTCCCTAGCAACTGTGTCTTTGTTGCAGTTCCTTGCTTATCAAAACAGTTGAGGCCATATGGATGGCATTTCTCCACATACTCCCAAAAAAAGATTGGCTTTTGTTGTGCCCAAGATCAGCAGACTCGGCGAGCATAGCCTCCAAGAATCCAAAGACAGCTGATGCAAATGCAAAAGGGAGTTTATTACAGGCTCGAGTCCGGGCCCACGGCAACTACCAACGTAGTGGCAGATAGCGAGAGCCCCGAACAGAGGAAGCAGGGGTCTCTTACAGGGTCACAAGTGGTGCGAATTTTGAAAGAAGCTGGCAATTACTCATTGGCTACTACAAAGGCATTTTGGCGCGCGCAGTTACAGTTTCAAACTGATTGGACCGTTAGAGATGCTGTCCCATTTATGGATAGGACTGCCCTCATTGGCGGCTGGGGTGGTCTGCTTTTTCGTCACCAAGTGGAGTGAGGGTTGGGACTGCTGAAACTATCTCTGGAATGCGGCTGGACAAGGACTAACATATCAAGGTGGAGGATATACAAAATGGCGAAACCTCGGCTAAGCTTGGTTCCACAGCTTTCTTTTAAATTTAAATTCAGAGAGAGTTTAGAATTAAATGGAGTTTTAGAAACTACTCAATTTACTTTTTCAAATTACTAACCTAAGACCTGTAATAGTTAATCTTTGTAAGTCAAGAACCTCTTGAGAAAATAAAAGCTCTTTCCTGCTGCACAGGTAGACAGACAGCAGCACGTGCCTGGTGCTTGACCGAGACTCGTTCTCAGTATCCAGGTCTTTGCAGTGCAGGGGAGCTGATAACATTCCCAACACGTATCTTATTTGCCTTTATCCGCTTAGAAATCACTGTGTTATTTATTTCCAGCTCACTGTTCTAGACTTCCTTTTAGCACGTTAAAAATTTCGTGGAGACAAAATGCTAATGAGAAAAGGAAGATACACATAAACATGAGAAATGTGACCTTAGAAAAATAATGTTTGAGTATATTACATTTTGTTGCAGGAAATGTTGAACATTAAAAGAAAAAAAACCATGTTTTCTTTATATGAATAATAAAAATTGACTTAATAATAGAAAAACTGAGAAGACTGATAACCAAGGTACGCTAATAACAGCTGGCACTTTGGCACTTATTGAAGCCCTCTGTTCTATATCCCTAATGCATTTAAAGCTCATGACTCTGTGAAGCTGTTGAAACTACTATCCTGGTTTTGGTATGAAGAAACTGAGAGCCGAAAAGGTTAAGTAACAGGCATACAGTAAATAACTGAGCTAGGGAAAGAAGCCCCAAAGGCTGCCCTCCTAAACCATTTTTGCTCTAATGTTCTACTGACTTCTAGGAAACTTGCAATGAATAGAAAAAATCCTTTTTTAAAAAAAAATTAAGTATTCCAGCTTGTAGGAAAAAAAGAGACCCTCCCAGTGTTATCAGTCTGGCAAAACCTGAAGTCAGGAACAGCAGAAACAATAGCCAGTAGGGAAGTGGTGGATGCTGAGGAGAGTGTGGCTCTGAAAATCTAAGCTCCTGGCCTTGAACAGAGGTGGGAGGGCCTGCATGACCTCTGGCTGAGGAGCTCACTGGGCTGGCTGAGTCCTGCATGGACATCCCCTGGGGGAAGGCTGGGGTGGGCAGGCCTTAACAGCAGCAGTGAAATGGGGGTGGGGGTGGGGGAGGGAGGGGAGACCCTTCCAACACTTTATCAGGCTCCAAAACCAAAATAACATCAGAAACAAAATAAATGCCCGAAATGTCCTCTAAATAAATTTTAAATTGCGAATTAAATTGTTGCAATTTTACGCAGAAAATTAAAGACAATCTAGCTTAAACCAAACTGCAAATCGATTAGGAAGCTGGACAGACTTAGCAAACAACTTTTCCTTATTAGCAAGTACCTAGATTCTGAAATGAGAAAAACAATTCTATTTACACTAATGAAAACAAATTCCTAGGAATAATTTTATTTTATTTTATTTTTTTAAAGATTTATTTTATTCATTCATACATGCACTGGGTACAGTCAGAAGTGTGGGAGCATGAGAGAATTCACCAGAGCCAGAGCAGGGAGCAGAACAGACAGACTGACGAAGTACACTGCTGAGGGGAGCAGCGGGCAGTAGGGGAGGTCCGTGCGCCATGTGGGACCCTCCTTGCCTGGCAGCCAGGGATTGAACTGGCACTGCAGAGGCTGGGAGCAGCTTCACAACCCAGCGCTCAACCGCTGCACCACCGGGGAGGCCCTCTAGGAATAATTTTAATAAAGGTGAATTCAACTCCCATGTAAACAAAACTACTTTAAAAAACTGTACAAAATCAAGTTGCTGACAATAAATTTGAAAGCGACATTATATCCCATTTGTTAGCTGGGGACTCAATGTATATAGAAAGGTATTAGTACATAAGAAAGGTCTAAGATGATCCACTCATCTGTTTTGGGGCATGTAGTTTGGGTTCATAGGTTGGCTATTGTAAAGAGTACTGCAATAAACACAGGGGTGCAAATTTCCTTTAAAATTAGCATTTTTGTATTCTTTGGATAGATACCTAGGAGTGGAATGCTGGGTTGTATGGCAGATGCATTTTCAGTCTAGAGAAACCTCCGTACTGCTGTCCATGGAGTCTGGGCCAGTCTACATTTCCACCAACAGTGTAAGAGGGTTCCCTTTTCTCCTCACTCTTGCCAGCACTTGTTTCTGTTCTTTTTGACATGGGCCATTCTCACCGGTGTGAGGGGCTATCTCATTGTGGTTTTGATTTGCATTTCCTTGATGGCAAGTGAGGTTGAATTTTTCTTTCATGTGCCTGGTGGCCATCTGTATGTCTTCTTTGGAGAAATGACTGTTTAGCTCTTCTGCCAGTTTAGTGATTATTTTCTTTTCGTTGAGTTGTGTGAGCTCTTTGTATATTTTTGATAATCAACCCCTTATCAGATGTATGGTGTGTAATATTTTCTCCCATTCAGCAGTGTCTCTTCATTTTAGTTATGGTTTCACTAGGCAGAAGCTTTTCAGTTTGAAGCATTTCAGTTGTTTATATCTTCTTTTCTCTGTTGCTGGGGACAAGTCCACAAAGTTATCTCTGAAGCTTAAGTCATGGAGTGATTTACCTAAGTTTTCTTCTATGCACTTTATGGTCTCAGGTTTTACCAAGTGTTTTATCCATTTTGAGTATATTTTTGTGTATGGTGGGAGAGGCAGTCATTTCCTTTTTTTGCTTGTGGCAATCCAATTTTCCCATCACCATTCATTGAAAAGGTTTTCCTTGTTCCAGTGTATAGTCTTTGCTCATTTGTTGATTAGCTGTCCTTATAAGTGTGGATTTATTTCTGGGCTGTCAATTCTTTTCCATTGGTCTGTGTGTCTGTTTTTGTTCTAGTACTATGCTGTTTTACTTAAAATATAGCTTTATAGTAGTGTAGTGTGTATGTGTATACAGTATCTATAGTGTATATGTACTATATATACTATACTATATATACACTATACTATATATATGTCTATACTATACTATATATAGATATACTATATCCATTATATATACATATATATATATATTATATAGTTTGAGTCTGGACCTGTGATTTTGTCCTTCTTCCTCATTTTTGTTAGGGTTGTTTTTGTTATTCACAGTCTTTTGTGGTTCTACACAAATTTCAGTAGTTTGTTCCAGTTCTTTGAAAAATGCCATTGAAATTTTCATTGGGGTGCACTGAATCTGTATATTGAGTTCTATTTTTTCCACATATTTGCTAACATTTGGCATTATAGATCTTTCTAATCACTCTGGTGATGGTGTTGGTATTACATTGTGGTTTTAGTGTGCATTTCCTTGGTAACTAATGACATTGAGCAATTGCTCATGTTTACGGGCCATTTGGAAATTCTGTTTTGTGAACTACCTGCTCAATTATTTTGCTTACTTTCAACGACTGTGTTGTCAGCATTTTACTTACTGATTTGTAGGAATTCCTTAAAGATTATGGCCATTAAGGGAGGAGTGGGCAAATATTATGCATGAGTCTCTTATAAGAACCCCTCCCCCTGCAGCGCGGGGGCTAAAAAAATAACAAAGAATATTGGTGACTGACAGGAAGAGGTCTAATAGCAACATTAAGAGGAGTTTGGAAGAAGTTGATTCCAACCCTCTAGGATGACTCTGTGGGATTTAAACTTAAGTAGAAGAAATAACTGCAGACGTAGTGAAAAATAGCAAGAAAACCATAATTAGAAGCAGCCTGAAGATGTGACTGAATTGCTGCAATCTCATGATAAAAGGTGAACAGATAATGTGTTGCTTCTTGTGAATGAGCAAAGAAAGTGGTTTCCTGAGAATGAATCTACTCCTGGTGAAAGTGCTATGAAGGTGGCTTAAATGACAAAGAAGGATTTAGAATATTATATAAAATTAGCTGAAAAAGCAGCAGCAGGGGTTGAGAGGACTGACCCCAATTTTGAAACAATTTCTACTTGGGTAAAATGCTATCAAACAGCATCACATGCTATAGAAATTATCTTTTGTCAAAGGAAGGGTAAATCGATGATCATTGTTGCCTTATTTTAAGAAACTGCCACAACCACTCCTACTGTCAGCAAGACCTTCCATTAGCAAAAATATTGACTCACTGAGGCTCAGATGGTAAGTGTTCTTTAGCAATAAAATATTTTTAATTAAAATAGTATAGAACCTAGACAAATATATCCCATGTTTCTTAAAGGCAAGTATCATTCAATTATCAGTTTCCTCATAATTAACATAGAAATGATTCTAATTAGAATCCCATTTAGAAAAAACTGATTAAAAAGTCTTTGATAACAAGGTTTTAATTATACAACATTTCAAATATTCAAAGGACAAATCACTGATTAACAGTCTTTAGCAATGTGAAAGGATTCGTAACCTTATCACATTTTAGAAACAACTTTTTTAAGAAAGGAACCACGAAAAGGAAAAGTGGGCAAAAAAGAAAGTGGTCTTTAAGACTGAGATGTGAAACATAACTGACAAAGAGTACTTGCCATACCGGCCCATAGTAAACATTATAGGGCCACTATCATCAAAACTTGTCTCACCAGGCCCCTGCGGCAGTTGGATGAAACCTGTGGAGCTTTTCTAAGACTTTTTTTTTTTTAAGTATGGAATAAAATATACAGAATTAAAGGAAATAAATTACACTGAAATACATTCCCTTCCAAGCTTAAGAGATTCCAAAACAAAAGCCCCAAAGTAGATTCCAGCAGTTGTGGAATTTTAATCTCAGGTGAAAGTTTCCTTAATATGCAGTGTTGGTACATAGCGACGCATGTGAGGAAAAATAAGATTGCTCCTTTTCTTGTGGCATAAGCAAAAGTGAACTCTAAGTTATTAAAAACTTCAAAAATAAGAATCAGAAAAGGTTAAAGAGGTTGTACATACAATGAGTTGGGGAACTCAGAAGCCATAAATTATAAAAATGGAATGTAAAGAAAAACACATCATAAAGTTTAGAAAAATATTAGATTGGAAACAAATGCTTAAACCAGAAACTTTAGGGTTAATGTCTGTACTGCACAAAAGCTCATATAACAAGACCACAAAATATTACATTAAAATTAAAATGACAGTTACACCTCACAAATACCAAAGTGGCAAAAATCAAAATCTGAGAACCTATCCTAATAGAGAATTCCAGGGGAAAAACATACATTGACATATTGTTAGTGGAATGTAAACTGTTACTATATTTTGGAAAACAATCTACAAAACATCTCAAAAGATACACACTTTGTTTGACCCATGGATCCAACTTTTAGATATTTGATCTATAGAAACAAAAATATGTATACAAGGATATTTACTGCAGCAACATTTGCAGAGGCAAGAAATGTAAACAATAAACACCATTACTAGAGTGTTAAGCAGACTGAGCTATGTTCACATCATGGAGTATTAGCGTCGTGCAACCATCAAAATATATGTTAAATGCATATAAATTGTCTTGACTGCATTTTCACAATCTATTGTTAGGTAAGAAATGTAGACATGAAGAATAAATGGATGGGGCCTCCCTGGTGGCACAAAGGGTTAAGCACAGTACTGTGAAGCTATCAGCAGCCTCTGCAGCACGAGTTCGCTCCCTGGCCGGCCAGGGAGCTACCCACATGGCACAGCAGACCTCTCCTGACTCGCTCACAGCTCTCCTTGGCAATATATTTCAGTCAGTCTGCCTGTTCTGCTCCCCACTCTGTCTCTGGTGAATCCTCTCAACCCCTGCACCTCTGGTCTGTACCCCAGTTCTTGTATGCATAAATAAATCTTTAAAAAAAATGGATGAACCCATTTTTGTAAAGTAAATGAGAGTAATGTATACATAGATATTTACATCATTACAGAAACATGGAGCAATGCAGGAAGGATACACACACCAGTCTGTAACACCAACTACCCAGGAAGGAGGGGGCAAACCTGAGTGTTTCAGTCACAGGAAATTGAACCAAATTAGAGATCTATAAAACAAGAGGCCTTTAAAAATCACATGTATGAAGTTAATTCATTTATATGTATATATCCATAAAGAAATATATGAAATTAACCTCACAAAATATTAAGGGCTATTTAAGAGTAATGGCTTTTCAAATGACAGTATTACATTTTTCTTCTTTTTTTAAAAAGATTTATTTATTTATTTATACAAGCACTGGGTACAGTCAGAAGTGTGGGAGGGTGAGAGGATTCACCAGAGCCAGAGCGGGGAACAGAACAGGCAAACTGACAAAATACACTACTGAGGGGAGCAGCGGGCATGGCAGGAGAGGTCTGCGCACCATGTGGGACCCTCACCAGCGGCAGGGGATGGAACTGGCGCTGCAGAGGCTGCGGGCAGCTTCGCAGCCCAGCGCTCAACCACTGTGCCACCGGGGAGGCCCTACATTTTTCTTCCTTATATAAATAAACATCAACATGCTGAGCTTGATATACAAAGTGTACTATAAATAAGAACATAAAATACACAGCATACATTTGGTTATGAGAAAAAAAATTCAACTCAAACTGGTATAAACAATAGAGAGATTTATTGATTCATGTAAGTGAAAAATTCAAAAGATCTCACTTCAGGTCCCATTTGGTCCAGACATTCCAGAATACATCAGGGCACCAATTCTGATTCCTCTCATTTTCTTAGGTCTGCCTGCAGGCTGGCTCCTTCATATTAGAAAACTTAGCTGCATCAAGTTTCTCAACATGAAGCCTCACGCCATAATGTCTTCAAGAACATGTCTTCTTCCACAGTTCCCGAGGAAACATCAGCAAACATCTTGCATCTAAGTAAACTGATCTGGGTCTGGTGCCTATTCCTGAACCATATATCTGGGTGAAGGGGGAAGAATGGCGCTGATTAAAAGTAATGGGGTGAACTCTAGAACTGGGAGTGCGACAATCTCATAGAAACCACATGCATGGTAACAGGGGTAGCTGTCCAAAGAAAAAGTGGGTCATATTGGGAGAAAAGGAATTGGACGTCGGTTGGGCAACACACATATGTGAACAAGGAATTAAATACAAATATCCAATAAAATACTAAAAGTGCTCATACTCACTTGTAATCATTAAAATAGAAATGAAGTTATGTAATTTACTGCTAACCAGGTTCATAAGAAGAAACACTGTGTATGTAAGGGAGATGGTGAGGGGGCAGGCCTTAGAATAGGAGCTCACGCTACTGGAAATGTGTGTGCAACAGCTTTCCCTAAGACATTTAAACAGACTATATCAATCAAAAAATTACTGATTTTTAAATATGGAACAAATAGTAACATTTAAAGTTACAAATAGCAATATTTAAAATCTTAGAAGTTGACTACATTTTCCCCCATAACCTCATAATGTTCCCATTTTGAAAAAAAGTCGGAGAGATCACTGGGTGAATCCATATTTAGTTCCAAGTTTTGACTTAGCAAATCTACTTTCTATTCTCCTCTTTCAATAGTCCTAGACAAAATCCAGGGTGTAGTCTATGGTTGATTAACTTTGGCAGAGTTGGAGTCAGAACTAGTAAAATATCTCATGAAAACTGATAAAATGCTTTTCCCCCTATGTCTAACTAGGGGAAATACATGAATAAAAAAAACTTAAGTATTACTGGTGAAATGGACAGCACAATATCAAAGAATAATGCTTGAATACTGAGAAGACCTATAATCTACAGTACCTAGTTATCATCCCAAGCCACTTTAAAATCAGTTTCACAAATATACACCCAAATTGTATTTAAAGATATTGTGGCAATGAGATCTGTACCATCCCACAGGCAGAACAGTACTATTTTAAGAATTCTCTTATGCAAAGTCCCACACTTAGTATAGAATCATGCATAGTTCTTGAGTAATAGGAAAACCAAGTACAATTCTATTGAATGCAATTAGAAAGCCAACACCAAGTGTGAATTTCTAGATGACAATTAAGTCGTTAAAAATGAAAACCTCGGGCCTCCCCTGGTGGCGCAGCGGGTTGAGTGGCGTGCTGTGAAGCTGTCCACAGCCTCTGCAGTGTAGGTTTGATCCCGGCTGGCCGGCGAGAATCCCACATGGTGCAGCAGACCTCTCCTGTCTTGCCCGCTGCTCCCCTCAGCAGTGTACTGTCATCTGCCTGTTCTGCTCCCTGCTCTGTCTCTGGTGAATCCTCTCACCCTCCCATGCCTCTGGCCTGTACCCCAGTTCTTGTAAAAAAAATAAATAAATCTTAAAAAAAGAAAAAAGAAAACCTCCCCCAAATTTTAATTTTGGGCAAAAACATTGTTCCTAGATTTAATTTCTTTTATGTCCAATTACAAATAGGAAATTAAAGTGCCATAAGTCCCCATGACTTAGTCTTTTTCTAAGTCAGGGGTTTTCATTCCACCATGCAAAGGTGGAATTACTCTAGTATTACTCTATAATCAAAAATTATTAAATATTTCTAGTAGACCTAATAAAAGAATGATACACAGGCAAAATCCCTTAAGCATGCCTTAAAACAAAAAGAAACTAGTTATAGCAAAAGAAATGAGTTAATAGCATTAAGTCAGAAGTGAAAAAGACCAAAAAAAAAAAAAAAAGAAAATGCCTTGACTGGAATCCATCTCCATCACTGGTTAGCTATATGATGTTAGGGAAGTTATCTATACCTGTTTGACAATCCTGATCTTGAAAATGGGTCAAACAGGAGTACCACACAATCTCTATGGCTGTTGTGAGGTTAAATGATAATCTAGCACTTAGAAAAGCACCTGACACCACAGCAGCTTTCAATAAAAGATAACTATTACTTGTAACAGAAATTAGTTATTTGCTTAGCTCTATGTCAGTACTCCTAGAACTCAAACACTATATTCTAATTGTTCCAATTTGAACCATCTAGTAGACTTTTTTTTTTTTGAAAGGCTATCCTTGCCTCATGGCCTTTTTTTTCTTTCTTTCTTTTTTTTTAAAGATTTATTTATTTATTTATACAAGCACTGAATACAGTCAGAAGCGCGGGAGGGTGAGAGAATTCACTAGAGCCAGAGCGGAGAGCAGAACAGGCAGACTGACTGAACAGGCAGAAATACACTGCTGAGGGGAGCAGTGGGCTCGGCAGGAGAGGTCTTTCGCACCATGTGGGATCCTCGTCGGGGGCCGGGATCAAACCAGCGTTGCAGAGGCTGCAGGCAGCTTCGCAGCCCAGTGCTCAACCACTGCGCCACCAGGGGAGGCCCCATCTAGTAGACTTCCTACCTCAAGTGATTTGGAAAAGAAGGAACAAAATCCTGTTATTTCACTGACTAATATTAGATGTTACAACTATTTCAGTTATGAAATAATAAGCTTGCAACAAAATAGTAGAGTGAAAGTCATATAATTTGAATAACTCTATATTTAGATGTTCCTCAACTGATGAGAGTAATAAAGAAAATGGATATAGTTCCTGCACAAATACATCTATGGAAAGCAGGCTATATTTATTCAAAAACTATAAAAGGTTACAATATAAATGAAACAAAATTAGTTTTTAAAAGTTAAGTGACTCATGTGTCCAAATTCTGACCCAAATTAAGACAACAATCCAATGAACAGATTAGAATATAGTGTGTCTTATCAATACACACTATATAAATTTACAAGTCTGAAGTTTCAGTGTAACACAAGCTGTAAGTACATCTGTCAGCTACCTTCTCCAACATTAAAGTAGTAAATGGTTTATATTTAATAAAAACATACAGAGTGTAGAAAACCTTTAATCACATGTAATGGAGATTGCCATGGTGAACCAAGTAGAGTGCAAGGTTTTCTTATGGAGGATGAACATTTCAGAGAGAACCCAGCTCAAAGTTCATCCATTATCACTTGTCTTGTAAAGGTGACCCATAAAAATATTTATCATTTGTAATTATAACACAGAAAACAAACTTCCCAGAAATTAATATCAATATCTTACTAAAGGGTAGTATAGTGACCAGTCTGAAAGGACAAGTTACTTATTTGGAGGTTTAAAATAGCAAAGATCAACGTAAATTAAATAACATCAGTGAAAAAACAATGTACAATAGCAAGAGGTTAGAAAACTGAATACTGTGGAAAAGATTTATTAGATCTGTACAAGTTGGGTTTTTAGATACTCTATTGACTACTTGTTACAGTAAATTACCGAGATTTTCATTGCAATGGTATTTCCCCCCAACATCAAAATCTGGAAGCAATATGCTTTTCTTAAGCTGTCATTTAGTGTTTGCTTTTTTTTTTTTTGCCCAACCTTCAAAACACAGAAATAGGTTTTAAATATCAACTAGCCATTATGGAAGTCATAAGATACAGATACTGATAAACATTACACAAGCTATAATTGATGTACCTGGACAAACCCACCAGCATTTATGGAAAAAAGGTGTTGCTTTTAAAAGTGGTAAGGACCATATGAGTTACATAAACACACTACTTGTGTCCTGAAACCAAAATGGGGAAAAATCTTATTGCTATTCTGTCAAACACCACAAAACTAAAAATGCTGCACAAAAGGTCAGGTGTCAACACACATATCACAGAAATAAAACTCTCATTAAGCAACTGACCTACTCACTGAATAAAAAAAAAAAAGACCAAACTTCTTTAACATATCAATGCTACTTTAGAAGTATCATCAGAACAAGTAGAGATTTAATTATAAATTGGACTGGACTATTGACTTAAAGAATTTTGCTTAGTACTAAAAGAGAATCTGTCAGCAAACATCCTAGAAAAGCTGTGGAAATCATACTGTTATTCCTGAAAGGAAATTTGCCATGTTTGATGATACCTCTCTCTCCCCCAGAGGCTCCAGGAGTTCTACATATCAATTAATTCAGTAATTGATAGGAGTAGTTAAGTAAAAAGGAGACCGAAATATACTTTGTATCAACAGAGACTGGATAGGTGGATTTTTTTCATCACATGATAAATGTAAATCATAAAATCAAATGTACTGGTAAAGGTACACCTATTTTATGTTACACGAAAAACTGTAGACTGCAAACTGTGCATGCTCACCATAACATTGTACCTGGGAAAGCCGATGAGGGGGCTTTTTTGCAAATGTTTACTGCCATGATACAAAACAAATTATGTGCAAACTGCAAGGTTCCTAAGATAGCAGTTAGAGTTTATATACAGAAAGATGTCACTATCTGATTAATATGCAAGAGATGGAGTTTCCCAGAGTTTATAACACAGAACAATAACCACCACAGGCTCCTCCTCCGTGGCCTTCTTCTCTGTGTGACAGTTTGACTCCTTTATTCTGGTTCTCACTTTCCCACAGTCCTGGTGTCTGAATGATCTTTTCAACAAGTTCTTCAAAGGCACACTGTACACCATCACAGGTTTTTGCACTTGCCTCTGAAATTCAAGGAAACATGTGATAGTACATTCTTTTCTGACCATATTCCTGCTTTTCTGGGAAACTACTATGGCCAAAAAAAAAAAAAAAAAAATCAGTTGACAATACATAAAAAGACAAATCAGCAATTTTGCCCCATAGGTTTAACAGCAGTGATTTCCCCCCAACTCTCAAAGTTGAGCTTATATACCAGCTTATATACCAATCTTCTGGTATATAAGCTTGAGACTATAATAGTAAATGATAAAGTCTTAATCAAATATTACGCCAAAGTTCTTTCCTTAATATTCCAGTTAATTCTTAAAACTAGTCCCCTGAAGCAGATATTATGCCCATTTTAAATATGGAAGTTTAGGCCCCAAGAAAAACAATCTGGCAATAACATGTATCCAAGCAGCTGCAGGTTGCTGAAAAAATGACACACAGTCATGGACAAGGGTCCCAGTTTAAATTTATGCTCATGAAACTCAGGTGTACATTTAGCACCTCTCCCCAAGCCTAAATTTCCCTAGTGATACTCTTATCACTGTCTGAGGTGACATTTTATTCCTTTGTCTTAAAACTCCTTTTTCTCAACTGGTAATCTAGCTTTTTGTTAAGAAAAAACAGAAACAATCTGGCAGAACTACTGATCATCCACTAACAGTTGTAGCACCTACCTGCATCTATAGCCTTCTGTTATAATGGAAGAACTATCTCTGTTCTAAGGCCATTTTCTTTTCTAGTACCTGGGATCCTATCTTTTCTCATTCACTGAAGGATCATTCTCTATTGGATCATACCCATCAGCCTAAAAGTCTACCAAAATCATGATCTATCTTATTAACTGACCAACTAACCAACCAATTTGCCCTCCAGCCCAAGTATCCTTCTAGCAGTCACCCATTTTCTCTACCTCTTTCAAAGAAAAATTGCTTCAGAGTTATCCATATAGTTTGTCTCCACTTATCTCAAATTCTTTCTTCAAATTATTCTAATTAGGTTTTTGTTCCCACCACTCCATTTAAACTATTCTTTTAAAGACCATCAACATTCTCTATCTTGTCAAATTCAATGTCCTTATCTGATCTGACATCCCACAGCATCTGATACAGCTGATCACTTACCTTTTGTATACACTTTGTTCATACCTGACTTCTGGACACTAAACACTAATTCTTCCTCTCACTGGCATGTCATTCGCAGCTTCACCTACAGCTTTGTTTGCTGGTACCTCTTCTTTCTTCTGATTTAATTGTTGGAAGTACCGTAGAGTTCAATCTATAGTCCTTTTCTATCAAGTTTTTCCCATAGTGATGATGGCCTCAATCCAATGACCTTAAATGTCATCTAAATGCTAAAGACCAGCATACCACGAGTTATCTGAGAGTTGGCTTATTCTTATAGCTAAGCAGAATGGTTGATTCCTCAGTTACCTCCAAAACCAGTTCTGAGTCTTCCACACCTCAGTTAAGGGTGGAACAATCTATTTAGGTGCTTATGCCAAAAACCCAGAGTTGTCTTTGATTATTCTCGTACCTTCCCTTCTACACCCAATCGATCAGCACAGGATATCAGCTGTACCTTCAAAGTATCACCTGGATCTGTCAACATTGTATAACCCACTACTGCTAACGTAGTCAAAGCCACAAGCATCACATCTGGACCATATTATGAGAATCATTCTTCTCTTTTTCTTTCTGCTTGTTATGTTCCATTTCTACACAAATGGGTCTTTTTAAAAGAACATCAGTTCAAAAGAACATCGTATCACAACACTACTCCCTTGCTTCCGACCGCATTTAGAATAAAAGCATTTTCTTTACCATATCCTATGAGATCCAAAATGATCTGCTTAAAGCTCATCTCCCGTCACCACCCCTTCCCCCAGTACACAATATACTCCAGCCCACAAGCTTTCTTCCTGTTTCCTGAAGACACTAAAACTGGCTTCTACCTCAGACAGTATTTGCCACTCTCTCAGCTACTCCCCCTTTAGATCTTCCGGTGATGGATTCCTGCCCAAATGGCAGTCTAATAGCTCCCACTCAAGTCGTTCTCTCTCCCCTAAGAAGGTTTTATTTCTGTCACAGCACTACTTACTTACATAAGTCTGTTAAATTCTACATACTAGAATTTAAACTCATGAGGAGTTAAATTAGTCTGCTTTGTTCATTGTTATATCCTCAATATTCAATAAGTATTTATTGAGTAAACTGATGTATAGACATAAAGGACATTCAGCAACTAAGCTTACTGTTACCATTACTAGGTAGTTTTTCAACTCCTTTCTGAAATTCCTTATACCTTCCACTTATACAACCCTGCTTTTATTTATATATGCATGATGTTCTCCTATTTCCATTTCCTGATTCTTAATTAGTTCTAACACTGAAATAGCTAAATCATTAATTTCTAATGTTAAAATTGTCAGAATCGATGACACTAGTTTTTTATAAACTGCCTTCCAGGCCCTGAGAGGTCCAGGGATGTATAATTTTAAAGAGCTCCCCAGGTAATTTCGATATAGCCAGTCCATTTTTCTAAATGATGGGATAGCAAAATGTTGTTGGTAAAAGGTCAGGCAGCTTAGGCTTTGAAAGCCATGTGGTTTCTGTTAAAACAAATGAACACACCTGAACTCTGTCATGAAGCAAGCACAAAAGCAGCAATAGCAATATGCAGATGACTGGGTATGGCTGTGTTCCAATGGAAGTGGTGGGTCAAACCTGACCCATGCTGTGGTATGCCAACCATGCTCTACCACGCTTCTTAAATATTAATGTGCATACAAATCAAATAAAGATCTTGTTAAAAATGTATTCTGACTTAGAAAATCTGGATTATGGCCCAAGATGAAGCATTCATTTCTAACAAACTCCTAAGTTGTACAATGCTGCCAGCACCCGGATCAACGAGGTACAAGTTCAGCACAGGGCGCCCAGCCTACTGAATGCCATTATATTCTAGAGGGATTCCACTGTGTTCTACAGGACATCACATAATATGATCTTTTTTCCTCATAGAAGAAAAAAAATAAAGAACTGTTTCTAAAGTCAGATTTTATAGCATGAGACAACTATAAACTAAATACCTATTTTTATGGTTCATAAAGAGAAACATTAACAAACTCCATTTAAAAATTTGTTATTAACAATGAAAGCATAAATATTCACACACTTACCTATAAATAACATGGAATGCTTCCGTGCAAATTTCAGGCCTTCATTTCTGTCAACTTCACGATTTTCCTAAAAGATAAATGCAAAGATTAAGAAAGGCTACCAAAATAGAAAGCCCAAATGCCAAGCATCTGACTTCTCACCTTGTCAATTTTATTTCCAACTAGCATGTTTACTATGTCATTTCTCGTGCAATATGTTTCCAATTCGCTTAGCCAATTATCCAGTTTAACAAAGGTGTCCCTTCTTGTCACATCATAAACTGAAATCAAAAGAGTCATTTACTTAATAAACATTCAAAATAAAAAGTAATGACATTTTATTTCTCATACATAACTAGGGGTTAATGTTACCATATAGGCAAGTCTACTGAAAAACCCTTCAACACTTAACAATGAGTGTCTACTGATCCTGATAGACAAAACTGACCTCCAAAATAAAAATAACACACACATACATTTACATATATATATATATATATATATACACACATGCACACATATTTAATTTTATTAACACAATGTGAAAAAATTATATCCTACAAGATCAGTGAAAATTAATTTAAGCAAACAAAACAACAGCTGGGCCTATTTGTAACAATAAGAGGTTTGTCCAAAAACCGAAGCGTTTAGGTCCAAACCTGTGGCAAAAGAGCAAATATTAATTAAAAGATCTATTGATTTATTTCTTACAAGGACCCTGTTGATTTGTTTCTTACAAGGATCAAAATTTGCAGCTTTGAAAAAATATGTAGAGTTAGTGGATGGGTATTAGTTGACTTCCTCTATTATCAACTGCATTATAATACAGGGCTTCTTCTTATAATGTTTTCTAAACTTTTAACATTTTGAAACTCGTCTCATAAATAAGTCATAATATAAGAAAAGCATTCTTCCTATAATTGATCAATATTCATTTTATACAGCTACCCAAGAATTATTAAGACAAGCACTTTTCAACAATTTAGAAAGACATTTTAAAACTTGAAATATGCATTAGTACTAAGTGACTATAACCTAATGTTACATAAAATAAAAAAAAACAAAAATAAAAGTGTACTAACCTTCATAGACAATGAAAATCAAAAATTCCAGTAATTTTTTTTTTAAAGCAAGTATATTAAAGTAAAAATTTACCTAATATAACACCTTGTGCACCTCTGTAATAGCTGGGAGTTAATGTTCTGAACCGCTCTTGACCAGCAGTATCCTAAAAATGACAATCAATTACTATTAAATAATGAAAGTATAACTACTAATACTTCAGCATATTAAGAGTAGAAAATAAAAATAGCATGATTAAAAATAAGTTCACTTAAAACTTGAAATTTATATAAGATGTGTTTTCTTACAAGCATTATATAAAACACAATAAATACTGAATCATTAAATAAAGGCTTTCTACTTTTGGGGGTTTAAAAGTATTATCACACATGAAACCCACTTCACTGAAAGGCCATGGTTCTCAACTCTGGCTGCACCCAGGGGAAAGGAAACTGAAACATCCCCTGGGTCCAACCCCTAGAAGATTCTGATTTAACTGGTCTAGAGTCTGACAGATGTTTTTAAAATCTTTATAGGTGATGTTAACCTGGAATCAGGGTTGAAAACCACTGATTTAAAGAGAATTACAGGATTGTCTTCTTTTAGGTCAGGGATTTTTAGGTGGGACTGAAAATTAATAAGTTTCTGACTCACTTTGGGGTGATCAACATAAAATGTACACTAGCTAGGAAATTTAAATTTCTTACGGAAGTGACTTCATCTACTTAATCACCAGTTTAAGTGTAATGCCCAAAACAATTCTTGCTAATGGAGAGCTGCTAAACTTTCGTTGGAAAAAAAGTGAATAATCTATTAATGAGTCTCTGCTTCTGGTAGCTCCTTCTGTCTTCTTTCTATAGTCCTATGGCGGGTTCAAGATACCTAAAATTATTCAAAGCAGTAGTTGGCAATCTGCTACCACAGCCACACACTTGTTTTATGTAAGCGTTTATTAAATAAAGTTTTATTAGAATCAGCCAGGCCCATTCACATGGTCCACTTTAACACTAGACTAAATATTTACTATCCAGTCTTTTAAGAAAAAGTATGCAGTGTGCTAATGTAAAGTAACCTGAAGAAAAGTAAACTTACACTTTTCAACTTAACTATGAGTCCCATGGCTACAAAAGTGGCTACAAGGCAAGCAGAAAGTATAACCCCCCAGAAAGTTCTAAAAGATTAGAGAGGAATTTTAAAGTAGCACTGAAGGTCTCTAAGCAATATGTTGTTTTCTTTGTACACCCACTACTCTTCCACAAATACATTAATGCAGAATGTCCTTGCTTCCAGATCCTCACCACAACAAAAAGTATCCCTACCCACACCATGCTGATGTGGAAAAACATCAAAATTAAAATTTCTAAATAGATAAATTCATGAAGTAACAAAATGCTTTATAAGCATTTTTTGTCTCAAAGTTTCCTATAAGACCTCTGATAAATAAACTTATTCAATTTGCATATTTATTATTGAACTTTTCAAAAACAATAATATATATTAAAAGCCACATAAAGTGACATGAACTTGCTATCTAAAGCAAATTTAAAAAAAAAGTAAATCATAACTTTGGTAATCTGATAAAGGTTAAGGCAAAGATCAAGCATGAAATGTTTTCATCAACGACAGTATTATAACAAGATTTTTGGTAATAATGTGGAAGTCATTCTACTTGCATAATGAAAATATCCATACTTTAATAAATTAATTCCCAGAAGTAACAGACAACCTTTGAATATAAATTGTCTCGTTTGATTTTCACTGAGATCAACTTCAACAATAGCCTTGATGAAACTCAATATAAAAATCAGAATTCCAGTTGAATTATGCATAAAACCCCAATGTTTTCAGAGAAAGACTACAGCAAAAAACTGCTTCAATGGCAAAATATTACTGCACATGATTTTGACAGTTTACAAGTAAATATTTAACTAAGCCAAATGTTTAATCTTGACATTCTTAGATTTCACTTTGGGCAAAACAGCCTGTGCCACAGTATTAATTAAATTAGGATTTGTAACAAGTAACAAATTTATATGCTCAGTCAGAAGTTAGTTATGTTTGTGTTTGTTTTCAAAACAGGAATATGCAGGGCCTCCCTGGTGGTGCAAGAAGTTAAGATGCAGCACCATGAAGCAATCTGCAGTTTGATCCCAGGCCAGGGAGCTACCCACATGGTGCAGCAGAACTATCCTGACTTGCCCGCTGCTCCTCTCAGCAGTGTATTTCAGTCAATCCTCCTGTTCTGTTCCCCACTGTCTCTGATGAATCCTCTCACCCACTCCCACCTCTGGCCTATACCCCAGTTCTTATATGCATAAATAAATAAATAAATAAACAAACAAATAAATCTAAAAAAAAAAAAGGAATATGCAAAGAGTATAATGACATCTTTGTTAAAAGAAACAGAACTTTTAATTTTCTTTCTGCGGTTTTATTTTTTGGCAGGAAAAGAGAAAATAAATTCTTGATAGAGAAGTAAAAAAGAGCTGGAAGGGATCTAGAAATGGGAGTGAAGTACATGACAAAGGGAAGGAACAAAATCTTGTTCCTTACAGGTGTCAAGTAGGTCATGATGTATATGCAGCACTTTCAAGAGGCAGTGGGACAAGGCTATGCGTGATTACTATATCTGATTCCTACACAAAGTTTCCAAGCAGGAGATAACTGACTTTATATTTAGACCAGAATTGGAGGATTCATATGGATTCATATACTTCTAACACTGAGAAAAGCTTCTGACACCCAGATGCCATGAAGAAGATAACTGATTTGATCACATAAATACCAAAGCTTTGGTGTGGCAAACATCTAGATCCCCACCCCTAAACAAGAGGTGAATGTAAATAACAAATGGAAAAAAAAGATCTGTAACATGACAGTTAATATTTCTCTCTCTCACACACACACACTCCATTAATATATATTCATCTTAAATAAGATTTTTTTAAAAAGATTTATTTATTTACACAAGAACTGGGGTATAAGCCAGAAGCGCGGGAGGGTGAGAAAATTCACCAGAGACAGAGTGGGGAACAGAACAGGCAGGACAGAAAACACTGCTGAGGGGAGCAGCGGGTGAGACAGAAGAGGTCTGCTGCACCATGTGGGTATCTCCCTGCCCGGCCTGAATCGAACCCATGCTGCTGAGGCTGTGGACAGCCTCACAGCGCTGCTCTCAACCTGCCACACCGCCACCAGGGAGGCCCTTAAATAAGATTTTAAAGACAGTGCCTCCCCTCATGGTGCAGCGGTTGAGCGCTGGGTTGCGAAGCTGCCCGCAGCCTCTGCAGCGCCAGTTCGATCCCCGGCCACTGGCGAGGGTCCCACATGGCACGCAGACCTCTCCTGACATGCCCGCTGCTCCCCTCAGCAATGTATTTTGTCAGTCTGCCTGTTCTGTTCCCCACTGCAGCTCTGGTGAATCCTCTCACCCTCCTGCGCTTCTGACTGTACCCAGTGCTTGTATAAATAAATAAATAAATCTTAAAAAAATTTTAAAAGATGAATGAAAGAGCAGGAAAACACAGAATGACAAAAAGTTAATATTTTTATTATGTAAGGATTTAATCATGAAAAAGATATGTATTTCTTTAGAATGAGCAAAATGTATTAAAAGATTCATTTAAAATATAGTCAATACATTAGAGAAAAACCTCACAAATCAAAAAGAAAGCAAATACAAGTAAAAAACTATTATTCAGAAAGCCAAAGAAATATTGGCAATATACAGACACACACAGTATGTATCTATGTGCACGTCTATGTATTTTGTCAATATTTCTCATCAACAAAAAGCCAATTTATACACATATGTATACACCTTAAAATAACTGGACAGGGCCTCCCCTGGTGGCGCAGCGGGTGAGCGCTGGGCTGCGAAGCTGCCTGCAGCCTCTGCAGTGCCGTTCAATTCCCGGCTGCCAGGCGAGGGTCCCACATGGCCCGACAGACCTATCCTGCCTCGCCTGCTGCTCTCCTGAGCAGTGTATTTCATCACTCTGCCTGTTCTGTTCCCTGCTCTGGCTCTGGTAAATTCTCCCACCCTCCCGCGCTTCTGACTGTACCCAGTGCTTGTGTAAATAAATAAATAAATCTTTAAAAAAAAAAATAACTGGACACACACAGCTGTACACATTAGGACTCAGCAGAGCACTAGTACTAATAGTAATGTAAATAGCTTTCACTCAGTCTGACTAAATTAGAAGATGGAAACCTGGTGGCGATTTAAACTGATACACATCTATAATCATATAATCACAAAAAAGTAGTGTTAGGTGTATGTAAAGGAAGTGGGGAAGACAAGTGAAAAGTTTCCAAAAAAACTACATATACATATATGTGTAACAGTACGCATGTGCCTGGATATTTTAATGGATATTTACTGAAAGGTATACACTGGTTAAAGATGAACTTTCTCCTACTAAACTAATTTCTTACTGTTTCCATTATCCTTTTGAGAACGAGCCTGTTATCATCCTTATAGTCAGAGGGAACTTTACAGGCCTATGATAAAGATATTACTTCATAATATCTGCTGGTCTTTTTATTATACAGTAACTAGAAATTAAACTAAAAACAAAAACCCCTCGTTTGCAAGCTCTAATCTGTATTATTTCACAAAGCAGTATCAACAGCACAAACATGTGACACAATCATGAATGAAAGTATATGGAAAATCAGGGACCTGCTTTAGTACACAAGGCAGGCAGCATTCTTAAACTGTTCACTATACTTTACGATGGCCTAATCCAACATTGTCCGGTATTTTCTGTTAGCCTTTACTGACTGATTTTCATAATACATGTGGAAATTGATATATAAAATAGCAAATTTTAAAAACAACATGATACATATCAATATATCAGTAATCATATTTAGACAGAAGAGAGCGAGTGAGGGTGGAAAGAGGGAGTGGGAGGAAGAAGAGAGGGAGGGTGACAGACACAAACACTGATCATCTTGGGTATTTTTCAGTTAGTGCCACCTGACTGAGAACTAGCAGAAAGAGGTCTAGTTAGAATAGCAATGTGGATCACAATGGTTGAGCTCACAGGAAAATGAGGAGATCTACGCGAAGACTAGACACCAGTTTTATTTTTATTTTTTATTTTTAAAGATTTATTTATTTATTTATACAAGCACTGGGTACAGTCAGAAGAGCGGGAGGGTGAGAGGATTCACCAAGCCAGAGCAGGGAGCAGAGCAGGCAGAAGGACCGAGGTACACTGCTGAGGGGAGCAGCGGGCGGCAGGAGAGGTCTGCACGCCATGTGGGACCCTCACCCAGTGGCTGGGGAGCAGCTGGGGATTGAACTGGTGCTGCAGAGGCTGCAGGCAGCTTCGCAAACCAGCACTCAACCACTGCGCCACCGGGGAGGCCCAAGACACCAGTTTTAAATATAAATTCAAAGCCAGCAAACCCATTTTATATCTAACAAACATGAAAAATAATTTTTTTCCTAAGTATCTCTACATTCACCTTCTCCCAAACAACTGCCTTTAGTGTTAGGTCTGTCTAGGGTGTCTTTTAAAATTTGAAAGAAACATATTCAATAATGAGTCTCTCTGCCAGACAACATGATTTGTTTTACACTTTGTTCTATTTTTAAATATCCTAATGGGATTATATATTTAAAAAACTTAAATCAAGCCCCTGCCTAATTACCCAATTGAAAGAAATAATAATTTATTGTTTGCCTTTTTATCAACATTAAATCTCCCAAAAGTTATTTAATACAAGTGTTTTTTTAACCTCTGGAACACTACACACACCAATTTCTACTCCTCTAAAGATTTTGAATTTGATATTTATACAAAATATATTTTAAAAACTCTTACCCATATTGCAAGCTTAGCCTTATTTCCATCCACTGAAATTGTTTTCACCTTAAAGTCAACACCTTGAAGAAATAAAAATTTTGATAAGAATCTCAGTAAAATATATTTTAAACTCAATTACTAAGAAAATAAAAAAACAGAAATGCCACTTTATCAAATTCACACTCTAAATTCTGAGTTATGAATGTGAAGATAAAAGAAAATGTGTCACTGAATTTCAGCAGCTTAGGATTTTAATATGGATATGTGAAAATAAAATGCTTGTAGAATTTAAACACCTACTTGAACAACTTGAAAAAAAATTATCAAAAAAAAAAAAATAACCAATGTAAGACAATAACTGATTATTGTCACAAGCCAAGAGCTAGAATTCACAGTGCCACAGTAGGGAAGACTATCCATGTCTGACTGTGGATAGGGAGAGTTTTCAGGGGGCTTACTGAGCATCTACAGGCTATTAATTACCAAAAGTGTTGTCCACAGGTGGCCAACCCCCCAACTCAGCTCCTGACTATAAGCAGTTTGGAGAACTGGTAAATACAAAAGGGTCATTCACTTCTTGTCATATAAATTCTTTATTTGTTTTCATCCTAAAAAAGAGAATATTTTTATAATTTCATCAATGACCACTTGCTCCTGCAAAATTTCAAAAGGAGAATTTACATACAAAAACATTTGTACTCAAATCTCAGAATCAACAATCTTCAGAAGTGAAAGGGGGTGCTCCAAGTTCTGTGACAATCTCCTATAAGTACTAATTTATGTAAAGAAAAGAGTTTTGTAAGAAGTTACATAAGGCTTTACTATAGCAGCCCTCACAAAAACTCTCCCTTTCCATAAAAAGGAGTTGACATACACCATCTGGCTTAAAGGAACAGTAACTGCTTACATGTCTCTAGAGAGTATTAAAAAATACTATGCAGTCTACCCCACTGGCCAGAGTGAAAAACATTAGGTCAAGAAGTTTGGAAAGACTTTCAAAAGATCTCATTAGCTTGTCATAATTAATTCAGAACAGTCCCAACCACGATGAACAATACTCTTATATACTAAATGCTTAACATGGAAATACATTAGTAATTACTGGGCAGTTTCTGGTGATCCATTACATACACAAATGAGGCAATGAAAAAGCATTGTTAAACGTGCAATATGTCAGCTCTTTCTGTATGTTGAAGATAAAAAACAAAAAATGTTTGGTGTTTAGGGGTAGGGCAATAAAGGGGTTGATAAAGTCATGCCTTGAGTGAAGGGACCATTAGTGAAAGGATCATGCTGATTATACAGACCAAGGGAAATCTTAAAGTTTCTTCACAAACAAAAAAGGATCACAAATTAAATAATTTTGTATTCACCAGGTCCAGATAAAGATATAGTATGCCATATCATCTATATATAAATATAAAATTATATTTTATTCATGTGGTGCTTAAGAAAACCAAAACCTAAGAAAAGGCAGAAATTGCATGTGCTGACTGACAGATACTGCTGGGCATTACACAGAAGTAGTAGTTAAATTCTCAAAGTTTATCAGCGAGTGTAAGTTGTTGTTTTTTTTAATAGCTGAGCATGCCCAATCATCGGTATACCCATGAAAAGGAACTGTTTCTAGAATGTTTGTGTTTCCCATCCCTTCCCCAATCTTCTCTTTCTTCTTTTTTAGATTCCTACTTTCGCATGTTCATTGACAGTCTAATGACTGTCTCTCTCACATGTGTAATTTGCATGTCAATAACTACTTCCAAGTTACCTTCTGAGTTCATAGATCTGAAAACTGCAGATACCACCCTCAGGAAATACTGGAGAAAATGTGGTATAAATTTATAAAGAGAGAGTATTCAGTGATAAGAAAATTCTGCCATTTATAACAGCGTGGATGGATCTTGAAGGTAATATGCTAAGTGAAGTAAGTCGGACAGAAAAGACAAATACTATGTGATCTCACTTAAATGTGGAATCTTAAACAAAACAAGTTCACAGATATGGAGAACAGACTGGTGATTGTCTAAGGTGAGCAAAATAGGTGAAGAGACAAAAAGGTATACACTTAAAATTATACAATAAATGGGGATGTAATATAGCAAATCAACTAGTTACAGCACTGCATATTTAAAAGTTGCTAAGAGGATGCTAACAGGTTTGTAATCATTTCACAACATATACAAATATCAAATCATTATGTTCTATATCTGAAACTAATGTCAATTATACCTCAATTAAATATATGTAACACCAGGATTTTAAAATTTCAAATCTAAATTTGCAGTGACATCAATTAAATGTAAGATATCTATCACATATAATTAAATTGGTGCCTTGGGGGCACCATAATTATATGAACTGTTGTTCTGAGAACAGATGAAACCAAGAATCTAGAGGTTAGTAGGAGAGATAAAGAAACTAATCTATTCTCAGCAAACTAGAAAAAGGGAAGGTCCTCAACCTGATAAAGAGCATCTATGAAAAATATAAAGCTAATCTCATACTTAACGGTAATAGACTGAATGTTTCCCCTTAATGTCAGGAACTAAACAAGGACTTCAGTTATGACCACTTCTGTTCAATGTTATACTGGAGATTTTTAGCTAAGGCAGTGAAACAAGAAATAAAAGGCATCCAGACTGAAAAGGAAGGTAGAAACCCAATGGAAGCTACAGGGAAGAAAAAGCTCCTAGAACTAGAAACAAGTTTAGCAAGGAGGATACAAAATAAACATTTAAGAAATCAGCTGTATTTCTCTATATTAGCAATGAACAAAAGGAAATTGAAAAGTTTTAAATACTATTTATATGAAAATCTATTAAATACTTGGGTCTGAATTTCATGAGATGTGAAAGACTGTAACTAAGTCAACCAACATGACAATGCTATCTAATGTTAGTTGAAATTAATCAACCCAACACTAAAATCTTAATAAACAGATGAAAAACAGATTCTGATGGTGGAAAAGTGAAGATGCCAGACTCTCTTTCTCCGCATATTTACAACCAAATTACATGTAAATAAAGATATAGATTCCTGGAAGATGACCAGATCATCACTACACACGAAGAAGGACAAAACAGCCCAGGCTAGGAAGAACTGCAGTTTGTGTTTGGAATGTTACCTGAGCAGCATGAGCCAAGAAAAGGAGGGGCAGCTGGGATACAGAGCCTCTCTGGTGATGACTGAAGGACTCATGCTCACTGCAGGGACTTTAGAACCATTTTTGGTGAACCTTTTAGCCGGGCTAACAAAGAAGAAAGCAAACTATAATAAACAGAAATGAAAGAGGACAAAATATTATAGATAATGTAGAAACATATAGGATCATCAGAGATTACTATGAACAACTATAACAAATCTTGATAGTCTTGAAGAAATGGGTAAGTTTTAAGAACAACAGTTTACTAAGACTGAACAAAGAAGAAACAGAAAATTTGAATAGAAAGAAATCAAAATGGTAGTCAAACAACTTCCCCAAAACAAGTCATATATTATTCCATAATTCTGATAAAGAATATGTTTTTTGTGGTAACAAAACAAGCAGTTAGAATGATTCCTTCAGTCCCTGGGAAACTCTAATGGCAACTACCAATGAATAATGGTGATTGTTCCTGAGTCACAAACATGCAAAAAAAATTGCTGATAGCACTGATGAAGGAGGGTTTGGTAGTTACTGCTTTAGTTGGCAATATCTGCATTTAAGACAAAGGGACATTTCCTGCTAAGCCTTATTTTAAAAATTACAAAATTTATACAGAAGGCAGACTCACAGAGGCTATAATGCTGATGACTTAAGTAACTTGCCCATGAAATGGGTGCAGTTTTTAGAAGATATTCAAATATCATTTTGCTCTAAAACTAAATGCCTCTACTTTTCACGGTGTTCCCATTCTTCAGTAAAAAACTTGAGCAGCTTTATAGTTCTGCTATAAAAAAAAAAAACAAACAAAAAAAACCCACTCCTGTTAACAAACCAAAAATGTAAAACGAAACCAAGAGTGGACGCAGTTTTTTACAGTTAACTATAACTGGAAGTGTAGTAAGTGTTCAAGCAGGGCACGTAATCTTAAAACTACATTTGAGTATTGGCAGAGACCGTACTTTAAAGTCTCTCCAGGGGTCCCTGCATTACTGTGGTCCTGACTGGACTAGCAGCTATTCCTGGCAGCCATGGATTTACAGGTCCCTGGTCACTGCTTCCACCAGTACATGAAAACTGGCATCCCTTGATTCAGAACCAATTTGAATTCTGTTTCCCACTGGCCTGAATGTACCTGTGCAAGTTACTATTCATAGAATTACTCTCCTATTCATTGTGTGCCCCTCTGTTCTTTTGTCCTGATCATCTGGGATGGGTTCACTAAAATTTGGTTACTTCTGAATAAACCATATAAAATTCCCCACTTTTTTTAAGTTCATCACCCACCTCTTCCAGTATAAGTGTCAGACATCCTTTCCACATGAATGCATACCTTCCAGTCAACTAAATACCACTGACTGTGTAAGAACTCTTTTCACCTCTCAAACACTTTTATAGATTTTTAAGCAATGTTCACATTTATTTTTCTCCTACCATCAGCCCTTATATCCCTCTTTGGCCCTTTCTCCCTCCCAATTGCACACACCAGTTTGGTTATCAATGCCTGCTAATATATAATTATTTTACTTTCTTAGTTCATCTGCTTCCTTCATCATATTATTAATGTATGTGAAATTGTCCAATATCTTTATCTTTCTGAATTACTGTGCTACACAGAATTCCTTCCAGCTCCTCAATTTTGCTGTAAATGGTAACATTTCATCTTCCTCATAGCTGAATAGATTCTCATTGTGAGTATATACCACATTTTCTTTATCCTGAGCTAAGTAATTTTCATCATTTCTCAGCAGCATTTTTTCTGTTGAGTATTCTTCATCTATTCTTTGCTTTTCTGTACCTTTCTTCCTTTTTGATTCTTGGATGGTGGTAGAGTCTTTAAGTTGGCCTTCGAAAGATGTGCAGTTTCCCTGGTCAACTAATTCGTAGGAGATTTATATAAAAGACCATAATGGCTCCCATTCTGGACCAGCAGCACTTTTTCTTGAGTCAGAGTTTTCCATAAGAATTATTGAGGTTGGTGGCACAAGGGGTTAAAGCACGGCACTATGAAGTAATCCGCAGCCTCTGCAGCATGAGTTCGATCCCCAGCCAGCCAGGGAGCAACCCACATGGCGCAGCAGACCTCTCCTGCTGCTCCCCTCAGCAGTGTACTTCAGTCAGTCTGCCTGTTCTGTTCCCCACTATGTCTCTAGTGTATCCTCTCACCCCACCCCAACTCTGGCCTGTACCCCAGCTCTTGTATGCATAAATAAATAAATCTTTAAAAAAAAAAAAGAATTATTTAGGTTCTTAACAGAGAACGGAAACAGGCAGTATTGAGATTTGTCAAAATACATGGTTATTTCCTCCCCTATTGCTGCAGGGACAGATAAATTTAATAATGGCTTGTGTGACCCCTTCTTTGGCTTCATCTCCCTAACTTCTCAGAATTAAACCAGGTACGTTAGCTTCAAGAAACACGTTTTGCTTTTGCAAATATTGGGCTTAAGTTGTGTACCTCAGGACATCCCGAAGCATCTCTTGCTAGCTGGCTATCAGGGGCAGCTGTGAATCCCTCTCACTGCTTTTTCCCACACGCAGCCTGCTTAACCTCTGTTTTCCCAGCTCGGGGTTTTTGCTGTCTTCTGAGTTTGTGAAATCAGGGGTTTGTGTTTTAGTTTTTTTCTCCTCAGTTTGTTGTTATTAGCTAACTACCAGAAAGTAAACAGAAGAAAATGTCAACTTTCTAGTACCATCTTCAAACCCCAAACACAGCCAACTCTCTTAAAAGGAACAAGATAGAAACCTATTACACCACTTAAAAATAAAGATGTGTTATCCTCACTATTTTACTTTGAAGTAAAATAATTTTCCATAAAACACTAATTTTCACACAGCCACTAATAACTACATTCAGTATTTAATAAATTAACAATTGAGTTAATTAAAAAACTTATGTGGATATTAGCTATAACCTAAGGCAGAAAATCTTGTACCTAAATGTAAAAATACTTTTCATATCCAGTCTATTTAAGGAACAAATTATGTATATTTTCATTGTAATTTCTTTTTAGACATAGCCTTTTTAGTAATAAGGACAACATAGGATGCGTCATTCTGCAAGTCCCAGAGTCCATTTGGGTCTGAAATGAAGACAGCTTTATATTACATGTAAGATTATTCCCTTAGCAAAATTTTAACTCTAGTCAAGTTTATTTTCGTGTCGGTTACTTAAACTTTCTACTCCTCCAAATTCATTACCAGGCATGTTCTGAGCAAAATAAATGTTTATTACTAGTTTACCAGTAGTTTTATCACTACTAATGTTAATATGTCTATAAAAGCTAAGCAATACCTAATAAAACTTAATAAACATTTGGAGGCACTGTGAGTTCACACAGACATAGAGAGAGACAAAAGAGAATTCTAAGTAAGAAGAATTCTCTCTTTAGAGAATTCTAAATAAGAAGTGAGGATGCTATGATAGAATCTAAAATATCACCATCTGAACACCACCATAGTTGATACTCCACAGTGGGGAAATCTGGCATACAACATGTTTAGTAACCAAAGTCCCATCACCAGAAATGGGACAAAGAGACACCATGTGCCTCCTGACAGGAAGTTCTGAAAAGCACTTTCGTTGAATTCCTGCCCAAAATGCTAACCTGAATCTAACCACGAGGACTCACTGGACAAATGTAAATGAAGGATAGTCTACAAAAATAACCGATCTGTATTCTTTAAAATGTCAAGGCCATGAAAGACAGAAAAAGCTTGAAGAACTATTCAGATTAAAAGAGACTACAGAGAAATGACAACTAAATTCAATGAATGTATGATCCTGGCCCAGAAACAATTCCTTTTCTTTTGCCATATAAGACATTAGTGGGACAAGTGATGAAACCTGCCTGTATACAGAACTGTATCCACATTCATCTAGGAGATACACATTAAAAATGTGGAGGTTAAAGATATCATGTCTGCAACTACTCTGAAACTATTTTAAGGAAATAAGAATATTTTGTGTGTATGTAGAGAATGACAGAGCAAATACGGCAAATATTAATATTTGGGAAATTTGAGTCAGATCAACTGGAATTCTCTTTCCTTTTTTTACAATTTTCCTCTAAGTATGACATTATTTAGTAATGAAAAGATACAACAAATGAAAAAATCAATTAAGAGAAACATTATGTTTCTTAGTAATGTTAAAGATATCTTTACTACATTTACTCCTCATAACATTTAGAGCTAGAAGCAAGTTTATGGTCACTCACCAAAACCTCTCAGTTTACAAATAGAGACAATAAAGTTAACTCACTTGTTCAAGATCACAACTAGTTCAAGGGAGAGCCCAGATAGCACCCTGCTCTGTCTCAGCTCTTTCAACTATTATAAGCTGTCCCTCGACACCTTTACATTGGTGTCTACTACCCAAACACAAAACACCTAAGTATTAGCTCAATCTTCACATGCATTCCATTAGACTAATGTGGGAAACCACTTTCAGGCAATCTAAATTTCACTGTTAGTCCAGTCCCTATGGAAAGCAATATGGAAGTTCCTTAGAAATTAAAAATAGATATAGCATATGATGCAGCAATTCCATTCCTTGGCATTTATTTTAAAATGCAAAAACCCTAATTCAAAGATATATATGTACACTCCTGTGTTCATTACCACACTATTTAAATAGCCAATTATGGAAACATACTAAATACCCAAAAACAAATGAGTGGATCAAGAAGATGTGGTCTATGCACACAATGGGATACTACTCAGCTATAAAAACAAAAAAGATGAAGTCTCATCATTTGCAACGACACGGATCGAACTGAAAGGAATTATTCATGTTAAGTGAAATAAGTCAGAGGGGGGTCGAGAAATACCAGATGATTTGATACATATATGGAATATATGTTTTAGTATATATTTTGAAATACCACTGCAGAACTGAGGCTATAGAGGGGAAGAATGAGGTGTGGGAGACAAAGGGAAGAGGGGCCCAATGGTCTATAGTGAAGGACTAAGGGTGCTTTGCTGGTAGGTGTGGTGTGGCAACATACATCTGAAAAGCTGTGAACCTGTCCCCCTAAATCATACAATGGTTGTAAACCAACATTACCTCAACAAAAAATAAAATAAAATTTAAAAGTTAATCTTAAAAAAGGCATTTAGCACTCCTATGTTCACTGGAATACTATTTACAATAGCAAAGCTATGTACCTAAGTACCCAAATATAGATGAATGGATCAGGACGATGTGGCATACACATTCAATGGAATACTACTCAGCAATTAAAAAAAACAACCATAAACCCCTGCCATTTGCAACAACAGGAAGGGATTATTCCTAGTAAAGAAAGTCAGAAGGTGTGTCAGACAAATCCAGGAAATCTTACTGAGGAAGAGGGGATGGAGGGTGGGGGAGGAGAGTGGAGCAGGGGACAAAGTAGACAGCGAGTGCAATGGACTCCGGGGACTGACTTAGGTGCTTTGCTGATAGGTGTGGTGCAGCAACAACACCTGAAGGGAAAGATCTTGTATTTCTAAGACACAAACAACAATGTAAACCAGTATTATCTCAATTAAAAAAAAAAACAAACAAACATGGGGGGGAGGCATTTAGGTAAATCGCTCCTAACAATCCTTAATAACTAGTATTGGTGAATATGTGTCATAATACACATGAGACATTGCAGCAAATAGTAAAAAAAACAAAATTAACGCAATGTAGTTGGGTGATAACTGCCATCACATAACCCCACCTCTTACGATAGTGTTGGCATATAACAAATATTCAAATAATTGTATGTTGCTAAATAAAAGATAATTTATAGTACAGGAAAGAAATGTGCTGTGTGCACAGATAATCATAATATTAGTGATGTTAACAAAGTGCCATGAGACAACAGATACCAACGTTACTGCCTGGTGAGATGTGGAAAGGCTTCAGAAACCTTATGACACTAGAGCTAAGTTGTGAAAGGTAAGAAAAACTGTAAGAGACAGGGAAGTAAGAGTGTGGATAGTATTTTGAGGGAAATGAAATAAAACAGCCTGAAGTTAAGAAAATATTTGGCATTTCTATTGAATTTTAAACATAGGCTTACCTATTGTTGCTGCAAGTTCTGGATCAAAAGTATCATCCGTGAACCTCAAGAGCAGGCTAAAAGAGATGTTAAAAAGACAGATTAGGAATTTGACTTTTCTTTCTAATCCTTTGATAAAAGTGATCATCATTGCTATTTTTTGTAACAAATTAGATGCCAATAAGCAGCTGATTTAGGTCTGCTCTCAGAAATACTGTCTTGTACATACTGCAGGTACATACAGAGAAATTAAATTACGTAAAGGCATTTAAAGAATCCCAAGAGCAAAGTAGTTTACTAGAAAATATATTCCCCATGCTCTCCTACACAATTCCCCAAGTATGAAAAGGCTTGTGGGTTTTGTTTTTTTGAATTGTAATGATATATCCTTCTAAGGAAAATGATATTCACATGTCATGCTTTATTTAGCAAAGGACAAAAGGGTTGGAAAAATAAGTCTCTTAGAATAAAACAAGCTAATTTTCTTTAAAAAGTATGATCCACTCTGAATTCAAGTGAAAAATGGAAGATGGAAAAGTCTAGTGTTTATAACAACTAATATAACTTCTAGCTAAGTAAGAAGAAAATTTATAGAAAAAGTGGGGGCATAAAGATCGCGAGGCCCAGAGTAGATACACTCTGGCAAATGCTAGGTAGGAGACAGAAAATCAAGCAGGCAATAGAAAGTTTGAAGGCTTTTAAAGAAAGCAATGACAAGAACTGCTATACATTTTTAAAAGTTAATGTCAGTTAAAACAAAGCAATAAGCATGGTTAGCATGAGCATTTACAAAGGATTAAACCTAGGAAAGCATGAAGATACTAGAAATGAAGGGATGAAATGCAAGCAGCAGACACCAGTTTAGAAGAGTACTCTTAAGATTTATTCAAAACTCTTCAAAAATATCTAAGCTTTTCTTAAAGTCCAAGATTTATCAAATAATTCAATCTCCCCTATATTATCTCCTAAAGTAGGACAAGACTATTGTATTGACCTATTTGTATTAATAAAATCAAGGCAATCGCCATCGGATATCTGAATTACAGAAAAAAGTATGACTATTTCTACAGGTTGTAATTACTGCTGCTAGAGACTGTTTTCGCCCACAGAGTATACTGCAGAATTCCCTATTGCTTCTCAGTAGTTTCCAAACCCACTGTCGTTAATTGTATTTCTTGACTTTGCTTTAAGTGTTTACCATAAAACCAGCACAGCAAAAGCAAAGCAAAACAAGAATCAAATTGTAGAATTTCTTACCTAACATTGAACCTTCTTGACTATTAATTACTTTAACTTAGGTCCAATAGGAGTTATGAGACAGCACTAATAAGAATCTTAAGACTATTTATAAAAACTTTCTTCTCTCTCCAACATTAAACTTCAAATTAACAAAGGTGAAGATTGACTAAAAATTTCAATTACCCTAAATTTAAAAACAAAAAAGGTATATATCTGTATCTGGTCAGCACAGAAAATGTTATACAAACATAAGTTAACATAACTTGTAGAGTGACAGTAGTAACAACGATGCCATAAGACAATGTCCAATTACTTATTGGGCATTGACAACTAGGGAATTTTCTTACATAATTGCTAATTCTTAGACAATCTATGTTATTAACGGTCCTTAGGAAAGGAAGGGAATTGGTATGGTGCAGAGCAAGAAATTTGAATACAGGCTCTGAGGATAAGTCAGCAGATCTCAGCTAGGAGGACAGTGGTAGCTTGAAAAGTATCCTAAATTCTTTACACACATTTCCCTAAGCAGAGTACATTTCTTCATTGGATTTTGAAAGGAATTCAAAACCCTAAAAATGATTAAGAACAAATACTTTATAATGGGTGTATATTTAGGCCTTCATATTTTCAAGGCAAAATACTCTCCAAGCAGAGCTGCAGATGGAAGTAGCACCACCATTTCACTTAGAGAAGATCAAATTTCTAATAAATAGACTGCAATTATAACGAATCCATATTTCTTAAGTAAGGTATGAAATTGGCCAAAAGGAAAGGGGATTAAAAAGGACATTGGAGGGAAAGCAATTTAGATAATAGGTTTCTCTAACCCCTTCTGAAACACTTTGCTACTTCAGTTCACTATGCCTTGCCACAGAATCAAAGAATTTTACATATTTAACATCAGATAGGGTTTGAAAGATTTCTATTCTACCCTCATTTGTCAAAGTGAAAAATGAAGGCCTTCAGTGTTCACATAAGGTCACATAAATGGAAGCATTAATTTCAAAATCCTGATCTCACACGTAGTTTATTCTCCAACAGTCTGAAATTAGCTTGAAAAATAACCCACAAATTTGAATTAAAGACCCTTGTGCAATGATTTTTCAACAGCAAGTGATCTCTCAATGCCACTAACTCTAGATCTGAAAAAAAAAAAAAAAAAAAAAACAGAAACCAACTATTGGCTAGAACCCTTTCAGATTATATCCATGACCTATGTTTTTATACTAACTCACTTTAAAAAGCATATATTTCTATTTTAGTGGAATTATTTATTCTCATCTTACCCAAAGAGATAAGTATCGAAGTTTTTGTTTTCCACAGCATATCACAAATGTTTATCTAGCTAGAAAAATAAGACAACTTTTTCACAAATGCCATCCTTTCTTGAAAGAGGTATTAAAGGTGTTCAACTACTGCAGTGAGCATCTGACAACTCACTACTAAGTATGGAGGAAAAGTTTAGAACAGATTAGATCCACATACCTTTGAGGCAGGGGAACTAAGAACAAGAAATCACTTAGAAGACTGTGGTGTGGTGGAAGAACCTCAATTAAATCAACACTATACTTCCAGATAATCTTCAAAAAACCTCTAGCAGAGCCTTCCTAGGCAGTGATCCCCCCAATACATTTAGAAAAAGTGCCCTGCCATTTACTGGATTGAATCACATGAAATGATTTTCATCTTGATTTCAGATTTAGCAATATTATATAATATGATAAGCCTTAACCTAAATGAGACACATCTCAAGAAACAAAGGTCACAAAGCTACGGAGTTCTTATTGAGATAATGCCAGTATATACCTTTTAAACCGTCAAAACGAATGGTGATCATTCTATCTAGCCCTTTCTCTTTCCCTCCCACCCTCCTCCACCCCCCAACACCCTTTACTTTCCCTAACCCAGTGTTCCATGACTGCAATCCTTGTTGAACACAAATCCTTCACTACGGTGCAGAGGACATTAAAGGAGAAATATGAGAATAGATTACCATACTTAAAAAATATATAAACCTTCAGAACATATTAGAGATTAAGATTTCAAATCCTTAAGTCTCTAAAAATCCTTAACTAGGAAGCGATTAAGAAAGTGACTTGACATATAAGCGTATCAGGAGCGAAAACAGGAAATATGGTGAGGATAAATTCACCCGGGGAACTGCTCCACAGACCTGGACGAAATCAGGACGCTCTTCCTACACCGCGAGCTCCATGTCTCCGCCACACACTCAAGTCTAACTATTGTCAGTATCACTCCCCTCGCGCCAAGAAAGAAAAAACAACACTCTGTTATCTTCTGTGCTGCGGCAGAATGGAGCCATCATTTGTCAAGGTGGCTCACAGCTTCAGCAAAACTATCTCAGAGCACAGGGAGTGACTCAAGCAGCTGGAAGGCCAAAGAGATCTTTCAGGGCTGACTCATGAAACACGACAGCAGTAGCCGGGGCGGGCGTTGCAGCGCGGCCAGGACGGCGACCTGCGGCGTCACCAGACTTCCCTGCGCGTCACGTCGTTAGAGAAAGTCCAACCTGAATCCCGAAGTGATAAAGTCCCGACTCCAGCTCGCCGGGGCACAAGCGGCCTGAGCCCGGGGCGCGGCCTCGCCCAGGCGAGCCTCGGGACCCAGCGCGGCCCCGGCGCCCAGGCCTCGCGCGGCGGGCGGCAGCCGCGGGCGCTCTCGCCACAACGGGGGCGCAAGACCCGCCGCTCGGGCCGGCGCGGGCCGGCGGGGGCTGCGGGCGCGGGGCGGGGCGGGCAGGGCGGGCAGCGAGGCCGCGGGAGCCGGGGCCGCCGGGCCGCGAGGCGGAGGGGCCCGCGGCGCACAAGCGGGGACCCCGCGCGGCCACTCGGGGCGCGCCGTTGACGGTTCCCGGCCGGCCCGGGAGACGCTGCCACGGCGGCCCCGTCCGCCGGCCCCGTCACGACCGCGGGGCCGCCTCACCTGGACTTGCCGACGCCGCTCTCGCCGATGATGAGGATCTTCAGGGTGGTCAGCACGTCCTCGTCCATCCTGACGCTGCTCCGCTCCAGCCCAGCTGGCCGCCCGGTCCGGCTCTCACCCCTTCACCCCAAGAACTGCCCGCGCATGCGCACCGCTCCGCGCTGCCACCACCTTTTCACACCGGGTGTGTTGGTCCCGAGAGCAGGGGACGCCCCAGTTCCGCCTGGAGGTTGCTCTGCGACTGCGCCAACCCAGAGTTCCAGGCGGCTTCCCCGAGAGGTTAGTCCTCTCGTGCGCAAGCGCAGACCCGGCGGGCGGAAGTGTGTGACCTCACCCGCCTGCGCACTTCCTCCTTCCGGCCCTGGCCTCCGTCGGCCTTGGTTGTGCAGTTGGCGAAGGGAAGGGGTTGAGCCAGGGGAGTGTAACGCTTTTTTGGTTTAGTTGCTGCTCATAACAGCTGTGCGGCGTGGGGAAGCACTGTGCGAAAAGGCAAATTACGGTAAAAGTAGGTCCCAACTCTACCACATGGCCAGCTAATTTATCTCGCCTTCTGATCCTGTTAGCTCGGCTCAGAAATGGAGGCCATCGTATGTCTTAGAATAATACCAGCTTCTTGGATTGCTATGAAGAGTAAGTGAGATCGTTTATGAACACACTTTGTAAACGCAAGTAAACCATGTAAGTGTGACCAGGTATGAATTTCCTGATTTACCCTCCTTTAATGAAGAATTCCCTTCCTACATCTGTACCTCTTGAAAGGGAATTGTAGACGCTGTACAGATCTGGTGCATAAAAACTTAATGGTGGTGCAATTTCAAACCAGCTATTTCTGTTCATAAAAACTACACAACTACAGGAATCGTGTTCATGTGCTTTCTTTCCTTCACTAAGTTTTAAATCTTATTGAAAGTCCCAAATCTCATGTGGAAATGAAAGCTAATGAAATGCTTGGTACTTAGCACACTAAACAGTTCTTTCATCTTCTTACACTTGCAGCTAATGCCAGATACAATAGATTTGATTACAGAAGAAATAGGGGGAAAATTAAACAATTTTTTTTTGTTAAAATCTGGGAAAGCACTTTTGCCATATATCCAATTGGTTCCTTCACTTCCTTCAGGTCTTTACTCAAATAATGCCTCCCCAAGGAGGCCTTCCTTTGTCCTGTGCACAGCTTTCCAGCCTTCCCTATACCTCTTCACATTATTTTTCTGCATAGAATTTGCCATCTTTATATATGTATATATAATTACTTTATTTATTCACTGTCTAATCTTCCCCAAAGAGAAGAGAAAGAGCCGTTGTGTCTAGTTCCTGGTATATCATGTAAAATTATACTAAATGTTTGGTGAATGAACTGAGTGAACATTCTAGACGCCGTTCCCAATTTTGAAAAGTAATATCAACCAGACAACCTCTCATAAAATCATCTTTGAAATCTCAATCGGTCTATTCCAGTCTGCTCCTGGCTGTGGCATCAAGAATGTATTTCTGAGATTCTCAGTATATATCAAACTCTCCTGCTGTGGGGCAGTGATTCTAAAAGTGTAGTCCCCCAATCTGAGGGGAGCCATTTCTGGGGATCTGCAAGATCCAACTCTTCATAAATATTTAAGATGTTATTGAGTTTTTGGTTTTTTTTTCACTCTTATTGTTTTGTGATGCCACAAAACCAAATGGGAGTTTTCCAAAGGCTGCATAAACTGTGATAGCAAAACAGAATGCTGGTAGAACCAGGTAGGGTAATTCAGCTTTTTTCTATTAAGCCAGACATTAAAGAGATTTGGAAAAAAGCGCATACTTTTAAAAAATAATGTTACTCTTATCACTAATTTTTGTATTAAAATAGTTATTTTCATAAACATTAACTAGTAATACACTTGTTATTTTTAAGTGAATGAATACATGTCTAAAATTTCTCTAATTTTTGATTTCCAATAGAATAAATATTGATAGCTGTAGCCATATAATCAGCTTTTTTGAGTTTTCAGTGATTTGTAAAAGTAGACAATACGTTATAGAACCAAAAAGTGTGAGATCTGATGCACTTTACTATTCACATAAAAATATAAATGAAAAAAATGGAAGCTTGTCAATATTAGTCCTGGATATTGGTACTCCATGTGATGTTTGTTGACCTACTTCAGCAATATCATTTCCTCCTATCTCTTCACCACCTTTGGGTTTTTTGCGAAATCTTCTTGCCCATCTTTTAAATATTGTTGTATTTTGGGTAGGCCAGCAGACACAACTGCCAAGCCCTTTCCACATGGGTGTGCCGGGATGGAGCACATCACTGACTGTGACCTTATTATGTTCTCCTCTGTACTTGCTATTTCTCCTTATTTCCCTCAAGAGAATGACAGTGCCACCCATTGAACTTTCCCTCGTTCCCCATGTTGAGTACTCGAAAGTACTCAACTTTTAAGGATGTCCCTTAAGCATCCCTGAAAAATTTTTTTTTAAGATTTATTTATGTATTCATACAAGAAATGGGATATTTCTTGTATTTCTTGTATGAATGGGATATTTCTTGTATGAGTAGGTGCCAGAGGTGAGAGCATTCACCAGAGACAGAGTGGGGAGCAGAACAGGCAGATGGACTGAAAAACATTGCTGAGGGGAGCAGCAGGCGAGACAGGAGAGGTCTGCTGCGCATATGCATCACCTCCCTGGCTGGGGATCGAATTCATGCTGCAGTGGCTGTGGATAGCTTCATAGCTTGCATCTTAACCCCTTGAGCCACCAGGGGTGGTCTTTATTATCACTACTGTGATTAGATCATCATCTTTTGGCTGAATGAGCTACCATACAGATTGCCCAGTATGGCGATCCTGCCTCCATTCTCCTCACCCCTCAGACTGTTCTCTATGCTGCAGCCAAAGTGCTGTTCCTAAAATGCAAACCCACCTGAGTCATCCCACCTTCCATAGGCTGCTCTCTGTCCTTAGAAGTGTTTGTTTAGTAGCATAGGCCCTAATTATTCCTCCTACCTAATCCCTTGCTAGCCAGTGCTTTCTACTTGGTGTTTTGGCAAATTAATTTCTTTTTATATTTTTAAGAACCATGTTGTCCTTGTCAGCAGGACATTGCACAGGCCATTCCTTCTGCCTGGAGCCCTCTTCAGTCTTCCATCCCCCATCAACCTCAGCACGTACTCATACACACTTTTCTCTGGGCAACTTCTACTCATCCTCTGTGTTCCAGCTTTTGGATCCCTTTCTCCTTGGTCAGCATTAAATGTTCCTATTACATGTTCTTATAACGTTCAATGCATCTGTTATGGTAGACATTCTAGTAGTAGTATTCTGTGTTCCCCAGAAAGAGACAATGGAAAGAAAAAAGTCAAATTCAGGCCATTGACTTTCCTGATTTTGTTTTTGTTACTTTCTCCAGGTGTCAGTGGTGAAGAGAAGAATATAAATGCTGCTTTCAGAAGTCACATGCTCTGACAGGCACAAACAGGAGCATTGTGACTCATGGCTTGTGCAGGACTGCTTATGGCCAAGTGTAACAGGCTTGTGTACTGGATTTCAGGTCCTACTAGTGAGAAGAGTCATATGGCATGCCTCTCTCACCCCGCCCCCAACTGTGTTGGCCTGCACTGAGCAGAAGTTCCAAAACAACACTCCACCTTCCAGCTATCTCTTTGCCTTCGTCAATGAGCACAGGCCCTTCAGTTTACATGCAAGGAGATGTTTCCTTCACTGTTTAGCTGTTTGGTGAAGCATTGGGAACTTGGGAGAGAGAAAGTCCTTAGTGGAAGACGCTTGTGTGCCCTTTGGCACCGTGGGTGGGATTTCAGTCCTAAGATGAGAAGGGTCACAAACTAGAGCAGCCAGTTTAAACTTTGTGGCTTAACACAAGCAACATTATCTCCAGGGCCCATGGGACAGTGTAGCCCAGACTTGGAACAGGACCTGTTATTGTTATTCTCCTTTTGATCCAAGACCTATTATAACTCACACAGTATCACTTCCTACCAAGCAATTCATTTTACAGCAAAAGAAATGTGGCAGTGGGCTCATGTTTGCCCTTGGTCCTCGCTGATTTCATCACCTCACGTATTGGGGAAGGCAGTCAAAATAATATACCTCCAGGGCCTCCCCGGTGGCGCAGCAGTTGAGCACTGGGTTGCGAAGCTGCCCGCAGCCTCTACAGTGCCAGTTCGATCCCCCGCCACCAGCGAGGGTCCCACATGGCGTGCAGACCTCTCTGCTCCCCTCAGCAGTGTATTTCGTCACTCTACCTGCTCTGCTCTCCCCTCTGGCTCTGGTGAATTCTCTCACCCTCCCGCACTTCTGACTGTACCCAGTGCTTGTATAAATAAATAAATCTTTAAAAAAAATATATATACCTCCAAAGTGACCCTGAAGCTGGAACTAGGCTCCATAAGGCTACTTAGCCACCTCCCCTGGTGCGTGAGTTCCCAGAATCTGCTCCAAGGGTTCAGCCTCAAAGTGTTAGCATGAAACCAAGGGGAACCTAGGGACCCCAAACTATTAAGTGCTGCCTGCTCTGAAAGTCATCAGACCATCTACACACACAAAGATAAAATAAACATACTCTTAGTGTGAAAGATCTTTTATAGAATTAGTGTGCATAAAGAAGAGAGGAATGGGTATTCCCGATAATAGTTTCCCAATAAAATGAAAACTCTTAGTTTTCCCTATGTAAGAATGCATTTCTTCCACCTTCAGTTCTGAAGGATATTTCTCTCAGCTATACAGTTTTGAATTGATAGCTCTTTATTTTTAGCACTTGAACATTTTCTTCCTTCTTTCTGCCTTCCATGGTTTCTGATGAGAAAATCATAGTCATGTGAATCATTGTTTCTCTATGAACAATGAGTCATTGTCATTTTCCTCTGGTTGCTTTCAAGATTTTCCTTTGTCTTTAGTTTTATATGTGTGTGTATGTGTGTGTGTGTGTGTGTATATATATATATATACACACACACACACACACACTGTGGGAATGGATTTTCTTGGAATTATCCCATTCAGGATTTGCTCCATTTTTTTAAAAGTTGTAGATGTATGTCTTTTGCCAAATTTCTTAATATTTAACCATTTTTTAAGAAGAATTTTTCAGCATCACTCTCAGGATTTTTATGAAATGAATGTTAGGCTTTTTTCCTATTATCCCAAAGTTTCCTGAGATTTATGTTCTTTTTCTCTCTTATCTTTTCTCTGTTGTTTGAATTGGATAATTTCTATTGATCTATCTTTACATTTTCTGGATCTTTCCTCTGATATCCCTATGTTTGCTATTAAGTTCATTCAGTGAGTTTATTAGTGAGGTGTTTTTTTAATTTCAGTTATAGGGTTTTTCAGTTTTTTTAAAAAATTTTTATCTGTTTAATATTACTTTCTTTAAGATTTTTTTTTTCATTTGTTACACGAGCCTTTGTAATTGCTTCCTGGAGCATTTTAAAATAGCTGTTTTAAGTCTTTTTCAAATAATTTCAAATTCTGTGTCATTGCAGCATTGAAATTTACATGTTGTCTTTCTGGGTTGAAACTTTCCTGATTCCTTGGAAGCTGAGTAATTTGGATTATATTCTGGACATCTTCAATGATGTCATTGAGTCTTGCTTAAAACTGGTAAGAAATGTTGACACATAGTTTTAGCATGAAGCATGCCTGACTAGATTGAGAAAAAGAGTTCCAACCCACCTTCAGCCAGCAGTGGCCCCAATATTTGGTTTTCAGAGCCTTAGCAGGGCTATTGGACCTCTCTCCAGTGTCTGTGATGCCCAGTGCCTCGTCTCATATGCTGAATAGGATCAGATTGAATCACCTGAGCTTGGGGGCCAGCCCAGGAGCTCATAAACAACTGTAAGAGTCATTTTCCCAAGAACTTCTCTCTTGGTGATCTGCCCAATATTCTCTTAGTCATCGTAGATCCTCTTCTCATTCCTCAGCCAGAGAACAAAGACTTTAGTTAACTCTGGTTGGTGGAAAGTTTCACAAATAAGCCCAAGTCCATGGTCAAATGGCGGGAGAACTGAGAGAAAGAAAAGCAGTGGTTTGGCCTCCACGTCTTGAAACCAGAATTCCACTGAACAGAGAGGAAAGATCTCCGAAAGCATTTTGCATCCTCTGTACCAGCTGCTTTTGCTGACACTGAATTCTTGGAGGCTGAGGCACAATACAAGAAAGAAAAAGGGAAATGGTGCCAGATTTCCACACTCCCTGAGTATAGAAGTTGTTTTTCCATCCCCAAGTTACCACCACAGAACTTCCCAGGAGCTCACTCTTCTACTTGAAAAAGATTTGTTGGCCAGTGGCTTTTGAGTTTTGTAATGCATGACCCACTAGTTTACTCACTAGATCTATTGAATAATAAAGAATAATCTCCTCTGTCATAAGCTCAAATTTAAGAAGAATGTCTTTCTTTAGTGCATTTAAAACATAATCATTTATTTTATGAAATGCCACAGTCCTTGATACATATGGACGATATTGCCAGGGCTTGTTTCACATCTTCTAAACCCAATTACATTGTCAGAGGTTCATCCATTTTAGGAATAGTCTCCTTGGCCTCTTCTACCCCAAAATGATCCACCCCAGCACCACATCAAAATCTCTTGCCTGCTTTGCTCACCTAAGGGTGCTTACGTTAAGTATGTCTATGGTTCCAGTACTCCTAAAAGTGTCGGCAAATCCACAACATGGTAAGTCCAGGCTCTACCTGACTCTTCTACCTTCAACATTTGAGGACTCATGAGTTAATACCCTTAGTGTTATGGTGTCAGTGCCTTTTGGATAGCAAGCCAGCTGGCTGGAAACTGTTTCCTTCTTCATTCCTGCCAGTCCCATTTCCTGGGGGCTGGGTCTCGTTCTTTTGCTCTCCAGTTCTAAGATCATTCTTAGCAAGACCTGGCTCTGTATCCAACACTCCCGCTGTCCTGTTCCAAAGCAAGCCTATGTCCTCATGCTTTAGATCACATTGTCCCTGCTGATATATTGGACAGAACGGCTCACCTTTGTTAGCTTTAGCTTTTCATTGGTAGAACAATTTTCCCACCTTTTATTTATGGTACCATTTTGTATCTGTTTTCTCCCTTAATATACTGACAAACATTTTGTTTTTAAAAATTTAGAAAAAATGATAATAAGGATCTTCCAGCAAAGACATCCTTTAGATGTATGAAGTTTGGAGCAAATCACTCAGTATACATGCATTCTACTAACAGGAAAATATTAGGTTAAAAGAAACATGAGCAATTAAAAGGGGAAAACATTTTTACAAAAGTCTCAAGAGAAGAGGTGGAATTTCCAATTACTTTTTTTGAAACTTGTGGACAAGGCTGTTATAGGTGTCAGAGACATATCTGTGGATGAGGCCAGGCCAAATAACCATGTCACCTCTGTGATGCTTTCTCATGTCATCGGCCATTGTGTAAATACTGAATCATCCAGGTGAAGGCAGGATGCAGTCCCAAAGAAGAGCTTTGAGATACAACTTCCTACTGGAGAGTCAGAGAAAGGAGGCATGTGGCAACATGAAAGGAAATTAGGGCTGAATTTCCTTCTGCAAGGAAAGTCCTCCGTAGTGCTGCCAAACGTCTTTCTGGACACATTCTGAACTGAGCTTGACCTTCCTCTGCCGTCTAACTTGAGTAGACAGTCTTCTCAACTCACTTCCCCCTTCTATCACCAGTGGCTTAAAGCTGTCAGAATGTAGCTGGTAAGTGCTTATTGTTAAATAACAAAATTAAAACAGTAATTTTCAACCAGCAGTGATTCTGTTCCTCAAGGGTCATTTTGCCCCCCACAAATGTAGACTTCATTTGGCAATGTGTGGAGACATTCTGATTTGTCACAAGTGGGAGAGTGTTAATGGCATCTAGTGAGTGGAGGCTAAGGATGTTGTAAAATATGCCCCAATGCCCAGGACTGCCCCACAACAAAGAATTATCCAGCTCAAAATGTCAGGAGCGTCCTTGTTGAGAAACCCTGTGTTGGTGGTAATGCAAGTTAGTCTAGTTAGTTGTGGTTTCAGCTTTTTGATGCCTATGCACATATTAACATTCCTTAACCTTAAACTATTATTTCTTTAGTCTGTGAACCCTCATAAAGAATGACAAAATTTCCTTCTAAAGTGCCCCTATGATTATGTGTTCAAACATATAAATCATGCACCTATAATATCAATACCAAGTTTCTGCCCCATATAAGTCAGTAGACATTCCTTTCCACACCCACTAAAATATGTATATATAACAAAATATGTGTATTTTGTAACATGCTGTCATTTTGAAAACCCATCTCAAGCAAAACTTAAGCCCCACCAAGCCCCACCATACCCAACCCATAACTTAATAAAGTGGATGGAACCACTTTACCCAACCAAGCCCCACCATACCCAACCCATAACTTAATAAAGTGGATGGAACTCTTTCCAATATGGACAGTGACTTTCAGAGTAAGAGCCTTCTTCATACCAATCCTGTCTTAATTTTAGAGATGAGAATGAGAGAACTCAGAACTAGAATAAATAATTGTTCAGAAACATTTATGTTATTGCACAGTAATTATCATAAATATTCTTCCAGGCTATGAATCTTAGTGGGGGGTGTAGCTGGTAACCTGGGGCAACTGACCTCTTGGTACCGCTCTCTTGAGCTTCTTCATCTCACACAGTGCAGGGCGCTGCCTCTGCCAACCAATCAGCAAGGACAGAGTTGGGTTAGAGGCAAAAATGCTGGGAAAGTGGGGTGGAGCAAGCAGCACAGAATTACTTTAGAGTTAGTAATAATGAATCTATAATACACTTTGCATTTCACAACACATTTGATCCCTGTTATAACCCAATGATGTCAGCAACATAACTCACAGATGGGAAAAAACGGAATTATTATGAACAGAACGGCTTGCTCTAAACCATGTAGCTATTGAGCATCTGAGATCCAGAGCTTCCAGTTCTTAATCTAGCGTTCTGTGGACGATCGTACACATATACACAAACTTAAAGGTTACCTGATGGTCTCTTCCTCCCAGTTCTTGTGATTTGAGTCTCCCGTCTCAGCTGCAGGAGTATAAAAGAGAACTGGAGACTCCAAGCTGCAGCAGATTTGCAGATGGCAAGAAAGGAGTGGAAATCTTTCACCAGAGCAAAGCAGCCATAAATGGCTGGTGTTCTCCCACCCCTAAAAGACCAGCTCCATAGAAATCTTTAGCAAAATCATTCATTTCCTAAAAATCATTTTCACACCATCATCAATTATCCCAGAAGGATTGTTCAAAATTGGTCTTCAAATAAAATAATTATTCCAGTCCTACTTAGTTTTACCACATTACTCTAATTTAAGCCATATTACTATGATTTAGTCTGCTTTTCTTTGGGATAATTTTTTTGAACATTTGAAGACAGCTTGTTCCAAATTAATAGTGTCATGACCTGAATGCATTTATTTATTCATTCCCTTCATTAACTCTCTTAGCTATTCATTCTTCCTTGAAAGGAGCTTTCAGTTCCCGTAACTTCCTCTTACTTGAACACTCAGTGTTGTTGCTTCCACACAGAACATACGGATCTTTTTTTCTTTCTAAGAATGTGGAACCACACTCGTTCCAGTTATAGGAAGTCGTTTTGATGAGGACTTGTGTGTGAATGTAGGGAGGTCATTTTAGTTCTATTTTTGTTCATTTTCTGAGGAGTTAAAAGTTTCAACACTAACTCTCAGTGCCATTTAATGGTAGGGTTTTTTTTTTTTTTAATGACTACAAAATTATAGTCAGTCTTATAACTGTGGAGGAGAAAACTACGAAGATAGCACTGCGACAGTGTGTATTTCCTGAATCAGCAATATATACATAATACATATGTAAGCTGTAATATGAATATATTACAATATATTCATTGTAATGAATGTAGCTGGTAAGTGCTTATTGTTAATCACAAAATTAAAACAGTAATTTTGTAGAAGGTAGAATACATATTCAATGTATTCTACCTTCTACAAATGCAATTCATAGCTGTATTGTTATTGCCTTCCCTATTGTACTTTAAAAATTTAAAACTTCAAAGACAGCAAAACTCTGAGTGAGTAGAGATGACACATTCACTTCTGCCATAATAGCTTCAGCTAGAAAAAAAAATTATTCTGTTCTGGCATCATCTACTTCTAGGAGAAAATGGGGAGACACATTTCAGATGTCACTATGAGTTTACCAAAACGCAGCATAGCTCAAGAGGAGTAATGTCACTGAATGAAAGGAAAAGTAAATGTCCTTGATGTCAATTTGGATATCAATTCATTGTTCCATGTAAAAAATTACCTAAAATTATGAATCGTATTAGAATTCAAGCGATCTCCTTTTGTAGATAAGTTTTAAAGGGTAATATATAGTCATATAGTCTCATATCAGCTAATGAGAAGATTCTTCTTGGTTTTGTGAGTCATCACTTTCTAATACTTTCATGATCTGGGAGAAAACAAGAGCAAGCTTCTTGAAAGCCACAGTATTCCCTTAAAATCCTTTCAAAGGGGAACTCAAGCACTAATATACCTTAAAAGGGTGAGTTGTTCGCCATACAATTGCACCCCCCTTATTTTGACCCCAATCCCTCCTCTCCTACCCCCACCCTAGTGTGTCTCTGGTTTATAGTTGCTTGTTGGTTTTGATTTTTTCTTTATTATAATTAGTCTGTATTGGGTATGTAACCAAAATGAAAATGCATACATTGTGCAAAAATGAAAAATAATGTAAGAATTATGTAAAATAAAATATATTAAACATAAAAAAGGGGAAGTTGTAATATACCTCCAGTTATATTTCCCCGTCTAATTTAGATAGCACTTTAATATCCCAGTCCTGAGGCCATAAAAGCGATCTTACTTTTCTATAACAATTCCCTGCCTATTTTTTTCTAAACTTGCATTTCCCTGGCACACATGACAAAGACGTTTTCCTACACATCAAAACCAAAAGCTTAGATGGAGCCAATGTTCATTTCATCTTGAATCACCCACCCACTCGGGCCTGACTCAGGTTGGCAGTCCAAAGGGAAAACACTGCTTGGGGCACATTACAGCTGGCGGCTCTGCCCCCCCTGCTCAGGCGCACAGACCCCAGATTCATCTTGAGAGTCGACGTGGCAAATGTGACTGGAGGGGAATTCTGGGAGGCAGTGGGGTTTAGGGTAACCCAAACCGTTGCCAAGGAGTAAATAAAAGAGACTTTTGAGTGGGACAATTTGAGAAAGAACAAGGTTGCTCACGATTCCAAACTATTGCCAGAATTTGTTGAAGCTTTTTAGCTAGAAATGTTTTGCAGACCAGACTTTTCCTTCTGGAGACGCTTAAGACCTGAAAGTCAACCGTCTTTTGCTATTAAGTAACATCACAATATCTAAAAATGTTAAAATCAAGACTTGTGTTCTAGAATTTGTTTTTAAACAAGGAAACTAGAATTCATTTGTTCTTTGCTTCTGGAGATCCCTTTCAAATCTCCGTTTTTATATACTAAAAGCAGCATCTTTTTTCAGATGGACTTTCAGGAAAAGGAAGGGTAGTTTTATTAAACAATTATTGTTCTTTCCTTTCACTCATTGACCAGATTTCCCCAGGTGAATAAACAGTGTTAGCCATTTCTTTATGAGTCTTTCTAGCTTTGTCTCGCTTTATCTCCCTTAAGCTTCTAGGCTATTTCTCATTAAGGGCAAGTGTCAATTTACTCTCTACCCAAGGACCTAGCAATGTGGTGGGTCTCCAGAAGAGTTGGCGAGGTGTTGCATACTTAATCAGGGGCTAGTCAAGTACCCAGGAGTCTTGTAGACCATGGGTTTTAGAAGTTTAGAAGGTTTTATACATACGACTTTTCAGAGAACCATGAAAGTATTTCCAGCTGCTGTGTGTAGGGGCTAGGTACTTGGGACAAATTCCTTAATCCCTAAGGCCCATTTCCTCATCTGTAAAATGGGGCTAATCATGCCTACATCACAGTGCTATTTTAAGAATTAAATAATATATAAAGAACACATAATAAATGCTAAACATATGTTAGCCATAGTTATCACATATGTGTGTGTGTGACTTATGTAACTGCACTCAACCAATTTTCATTTGTGCCAGTAGGATTTCATTGTCACTTTTAATCAGATACGCCCGGCTTTTAAACTTCCTTTATGATGAGCCACCCTGGTGGCGCAGCGGTTGAGCACTGGGTTGCGAAACTGCCCGCGGCCTCTGAAGCGCCAATTCTATCCCCTGCTGCTCCCAGGCCAGGGAGGAGGGTCCCTCATGGTGCGCAGACCTCTCCTGCCGCCCGCTGCTCCCCTCAGCAGTGTACTTCATCAGTCTGCCTGCTCTGTTCCCCCCTCTGGCTCTGGTGAATCCTCTCACCCTCCCGCACTTCTGACTGTACCCAGTGCTTGTATAAATAAATAAATAAATAAATCTTCAAACTGCTTTTGTGATTGTGAGATCACACACACACCAAGGAGCAGTGAGCTGCCAGCTGAAGCAGAGGGGCAACAGTGATCCCCTGGAACTGTTGCTCCCAGTGCCCTTTTAGCCCTCATCACTGTTGAAAGCTATTTTTTAGGGCCATAAGTAGGTACTCTTGGGAGCCTTGGGAGCAGGCGTTGTGATTTTTAAAAGCTCCTCAACAATTACTCTAGGTTCTACTTTGGGAATAGCTGTCATATATCCACAAAGAGAAATCAGTAGAAAGAAATACTGTGGACCTAAAAGCCATCATAAGAGACTCACTAATCTGAGCTACTTGATACTGCTACTATTTATGAAAAGACCCTTGAAATCACCCACAAAAGGAAACCTAAATGGACACAATATGAACATGCTACAGTTTCATTTCAAATAAATTATCAATAAATGGAATACAAAAAAGCAGTTTCCCCAAAGAATGGTTTTATTGCTTTTGCATCAATTTTGCTGAGTACATTTTCAGAGGACAGCCCGGTACACCTGTCATAGTAAATATAACTGCTGGCTATTAGGAACTGAGTTTCATTGAAAAATTCTGCTTTTTGGAAATTTTTGTTTCTTTTCCTCTATTGCTAGAAATATGGAAGGATTCTTCATTTCACTCCTAGCTGAAATATTTGTAATCTAACCCTCTGGATTTGGATGCCTGTGCAAACATCCTGAGCTGCAGGGGAGTTCTCCTCAAAAATATGTACATTCACAAATTGGCTGCTGACATGATAGGGAATTATTTTTGTTGTTCCATTGGCCAAATAGGGAAAAATTCAGAACTTCATTTTCATTTTCTGAGATGTTGCTCCAGATACAAATGTCTCATAACATCATAGGTGTCTTAATTTTACACCCAAAGGTATAAAACAGACAGGATTTTGTACAGCCATTGTTGTGAATTTCTCTAAGTCCCTGCCAATCTAATATTAGACAGATGTTTTAACTCTACCATAATGTAGACACCTCAGAGAAATGACAACAGTAAGCTAGAAAAATTTTAAATCCTGAAATTATGACAACGATTATTTTCATATTGAACATATCTGTCAAAAATAGAAGGCTTAGGGGGCCTCCCCGGTGGCGCAGCGGTTGAGCGCTGGGCTAGGAAGCTGCCCGCAGCCTCTGCAGCACCGGTTTGATCCCGGGCCACCAGAGAGGGTCCCACATGGCGCACAGACCTCTCCTGCCATGCCCGCTGCTCCCCTCAGCAGTGTATTTATGAGTCTGCCTGTTCTGGCCCCCACTCTGGCTCTGGTGAATTCTCTCACCCTTCCACACTTCTGACTGTACCCAGTGCTTGTATAAATAAATAAATTTTTTAAAAAAGAAAGAAATTGCTAAAAAGAAAATTGGTAAAATATTAAAAAAAAAAAAAGGAGCCATAGTTGACTTGGTAACAATGACAAAATCAAACCAAGTGCTTCAGAATATTCTTTAGTTAACAAATGAAAATTCATTAACACATTTCTTATTTGTTGATGACAAACTGTTACCAGATTTTAAGCGATGACTTGTGAAGTGTAAGATATAGCTTGTGCTTTTTAGATGCTAAAAATACATCTAAATATTAAGCTAAGATCCGATGAAAGCAAAAATCAAATCCCTATCATTTTATTTTTGTATGGCTTTTAATTTATAATTTCTAATCAGCTTAAGATATGATTCATATTTACTTTCATTTTAAAATCTAGCTTAGTTTTCATTTCACAGCAATGCTTCAATTTATTATGACTATTTTCTTTACTGTGACTTAGTACTGGTTTTTAAACTTCATGACTATGTTGCATTATTAGAGTAATGATTGCAAAACATTTTTGACAAGTATGGCAAATAGTAGCTAATGTTTTCCATCTGGTCCCTGGTGTGTCACCAAAAGGACCATTGATCCCAGACAATAAGGAGACACCCTTCCAAGCACGTGACAGAATATAAATGTCTAATTAATTTTGATCATTTACCTATACATTTTTATAAATGCTACCATATGTTGTTTAAATTATTCAGGCACCAAATTAGTGCCTGAATGTTATCTCATCCAGACCTTCAGTCTAAAGTTTTTAAAGTTTTCAATTCTTTTAATTGATTTGTGTAAAAATTTATCATCATTTATTTCTAAGTATCTCCTTTCTAAAATTACAACCAGTCTTCTGAAATCTCCCCCTTATCACAGCTTTAGTGGTGTTTCCCACAAAAGTTCTCCAAAGAGTCAAAACGAAGAGCTGTATCGAATGAACCCAGATCTATACCACAAATCATGGAAGGGAAATGCAAAATTCTTCACAATTTCAATCTGCTTGGAAAGCACTGCAGATAGTCTGCGTTCTAAGCAGTTGCTATGGCATGGTTCTATGTTGAGAACTAGCACATCCCACTCCATCCTTCCAAGGGATTGTCCAGGAGGAAACATGCTTAGGACAATGTACAAAAAAGAAGAAACTGTCTTAATGAGTTCACTTTTGCTGGCTGAAAAATAAAGTCAGAAAGGCTTCTTTTAACTAAAACAACCATTCTAAATATAAATATTGTAGGGCCTCCCCTGGTGGCGCAGCGGTTGAGTGCTGGGCTGCAAAGCTGCCCGCAGCCTCTGCAGCACGAGTTCGATCCCCAGCTGCTCCCCGGACACCGGAGGAGGTCCCACATGGCCCGCAGACCTCTCCTGCCGCCGGCTGCTCCCCTCAGCAGTGTACTTCGGTCCTTCTGCCTGTTCTGTTCCCTGTTCTGGCTCTGGTGAATCCTCTCACCCTCCCGTGCTTCTGACTGTACCCAGTGCTTGCATAAATATATAAATAAATCTTTAAAAAATATATATATAAATATTGTTATAGTCATTTTGTCATTTAGTGAGCATTTACTAAGTTCTTAGGAAGTGCCAGCGCTTTCTTAAGTTCCTTACAGGCAGATATTCTAATATCCCCATTCACCTTGCCCAAGGTTACAAACCTCAGACCCTGCCAAGCTGGGACATGAATACAGGCGCCTGACCACAGAGCCCTAACCAGTGCACAATGTTACCTCCAAATGATCCATGAAATGACTAGAGATCCAGGTACAAATGATACAACGTGGCTTCCTGTTTTGCTCTGGATGAGGCTCGATTATCAGCAATGTAAGTAAGCAATTTTTCTGCCCCCTGATTTCTTTTTGTCTTGTGTTAAAGATTACAAATACGGGCCTCCATGGTGGTGCAGTAGCTTGAGCACAGCGTTGGAAGTCTGTCAACAGCCTCTGTAGCGCAGGTTCGATTCCCAGCCGGCCATGGCGATTCCCATAAGGCGCAGCAGACCTCTCCTGTTTCACCCTCTGCTCCCCTCAACAGTGTTTTAGGTCATCTGCCTGTTCTGCTCCCCACTCTGTATCTGGTGAATTCTCTTACCCTCCCATGTCTCTGGCCTGTACACCAGTTCTTGTATAAAGAAATAAATCTTAAAAAAAAATAAAGTTTATAAATCCTTTCTTATCACAATTCATATCACACGTGCAAATTCCACACAGTGAACATGTAAAGAAAACACAAATCTTAAATCATATAGCTGTGTCATATGTATTACTGGCAGCATAAATATCACGGGATTTGCTCTGCTCTCCCCTCACCAAACCATTAAATCAAGACTGAACTCCAGGGGAGCCACAGACTCCTAAAAACAAGCACAACCTTGACAAGCAAACACAAACATTTTGCCTGGGGAAAGATCACATGTTTTTTTTTTAAATCAGATATTCATATCCTCAAATATGTAGAATCACTACAATAAAGAAATTAAAAATGTAAAATCTGACGCATAACTTTACTATGTATAAAGAATATTAATCGATAAAAGAAAACCTGACCTGCTTGTTCTATTTCTCATGATAAAGTAATATATTTGTATAATGATTTATGCAAAAGCAATGTTAGAAAAAAATTTAAAATGTTCCACTAAGGTTTACAATGTGCACGTAACACAGTTATGTGAAATGATAAAAGCAAGATAACACAGAAAACACAAAATAGTATAATAGAAATAAATCCCAAAATATGTGATATAGAAGTTCAAATGGGTTGAACACACCTATTAAGAGACAAACTTTCAGATTAGATTTTTTTTAAAATCTTGTATGTCACTAATAAGAGACATACCTAATACAAACAAATACCAAAGTTTAAAAATAGACATAACATAATTACAACAAAAAACAATAAATCAAGATGAGGTAGTGATATTTTTAAGTATCAAATATTAATGAGGCAAAGAGATATTTGATATATATAAAAGGAGCAAGCTTGTGAACAAAGCAAACTTATAAGCAGGATCGTAACCAAAATAGTTTCTATATATAAAGAAAACAAACAGAATTACAAGGTTAAGTTGGCAAATTCAGACTTATGGTAGGAGGTACATCTTTCCTGCTCAGATAAAATTATTAAGATACACAGATGTGCAATGTACTTAAGAATAAAGAATCTTATACTCAACACAATAACTATTATTTTCAAATACAAAAAAATTTACACAAATAGCCATATATCGGCCTCCCCAGTGGCCCAGCAGGTTGAGCACAAAGCTATGAAGCTGTCCACAGCCTCTGCAGCGAGGGTTCGATTCCCAGCCCACCAGGGAGATAGCCATGTGACGTGGCAGACCTCTCCTGTCTCACCTCCTGCTTCCCTCAGCAGTGTATTTCTGTAGGTCTGCTGTTCTGTACCCCACTGCATCTCTGGTGAAACTTCTCACCCTCCCGTGCCTCTGGCCTGTACCCCAGCTCTTGTATAAATAAATAAATCTTTTAAAAAAACATATATCCAAGAGAACAAGGGAGGGGGAGCAACATGGCGGCGAGGAGACGCTGCGAGTAAGATCTCCCATTAAAAAAAGTGAATAGGGAGGAAAAGCGGCAGGTCCCAGTGAGAACTGGGACACGGAAGATAAACGGGTGACGCCAGCAAACTGCCCAAAGAAGAAAGTTGCCATAAAAGAGGACCAGAAGGGAGGGAAGCGCAGAACCCTGCTCCCCTCCCCCGCCCACAGAGGCGGCACTCTCCGACCGGCAGAGAGGAGGAAACAACAAACCAAAACGGCCAACAAGAAAAACGGATGCAGCAAGCGGGACTGTGAGTGGAAAGGAACTATTTCAGCCACCACACCCCGTGAACGGGAGCTGAGGAGAACCCTGCAGGATTCGCCGCGGCGGTGAGCGAACGGCTCCGGGCGCCATTAGAGAAGAACAAAGACCCCAGGAGACGCGCACACAGCCCGGGCTGCCGGTAAGCTGGCGCGGATAGCGGCGCGCTCGGCGCGCTTGAAAAGCAAGTGCAGACCAGGATCGCGGCTGCCCAGGTCCCCGCGCCTGCGACCTAGGCTTGGGAGACGACCTAGGCTTGCGGGGAGGCGCTGAGGTCCTCACTGAGGTGAAGGTCCCTCCCTGAGTGAGCAGGAACCAGGCGCCCAGGCACGGGAGCGGTGCAAAAGGCGCCCTTCCCGCGCCACTGAACTGGGCTACAGCCCGCGTCCTGGAACTGAGGGCTTTGGAACTGAGACCCGGGGCACGAAATTAGGGGCATGGGTTCCCCACGACGGTGGGGCACAAGGCAGACACAGCACCCCAAAGCCGTTGAGGTGTACCCTACCATCCCCGCTTTGCTCCCTGTCCCACTGCGTGGAAAATCAGCTCCCCAAGGGCTCTAGGAGAGATCTTTGGCGCCACCTAGCGACTTGTAGACAGCACAGGCTCCTGAAGGAACTAGTGGCCAGCTGGGGAGTTAGCCCACACCGGGCCCCTTCCGAACAAGTAGTCTGAGCCCACAGGGAGAGCGAGCACCCACAGCCAGGGCAGACCAGGCACGCAGAAGAGTGTGCCTGACACCGGACGCGCAGGGAGTGTGTCCCACATCACCATTTTAGAACAGGGACATTTCTTCAGTAAAGACTACCTGCAGAAGGCTTCCTCAGGAGCCAGAGGTGAGCGGGGGAAGTTCGCCCACGCCAGACCCCCTCTGGCCTGCAGTCCAAGCCCAGAGGGGGAGCAGGAACCCACCGCCGGGGCAGACCAGGCGCACAGGGGAGTGTGTCCCCACATCGACATTTTAGGACAGGGACCTTTCTCCAATAAAGACTGCTTGAAACTGACAGATGACTCCAGGAGGAACCAGAGGGGAGAAGAGAAGCCCACCCAAGATGCCGGCTAGTCCCAACAACACAGTGTCCCAACGCATACGGCAAATTAGAAAACAGACAGTAGGGAGGAGAAGAACCACACGCAACCTAGCAACTCTCCAGAGAAAAAGCACACCACAAAAAGAAAACCAGCCCCCAGATGGCAACGACAGTAACTTGGAAGAACTTCTGAGCCTTCCAGAAAGAGAATTTAAAATTGCCGTGATTAAAAAACTGACAGAAGTCATAAAGGAAAACAATGATAAGGGAAAAATAATCAACGATCAGAAGAAAGAAATTGAGTCCCTAAAGAGGGAAGTAAAAGAAATGCAGGAGATCAAAGAATTAGTGGAAGAACTAAAGAATTCTGGGAAAAGCAATGAAAGCAGAATTGATGAAATGGAAGAACGAATAAGTGCTCTTGAAGACACAGAAATAAAAAGAACCAAAACAGAAAAGGAAAGAGAAGTACGAAGGAAAAAGAATGAAGAAAGACTTCGGGAACTATCTGACTCCATGAGGAAGGAAATATAAGAGTTATAGGAATACCAGAAGGAGAGGAGAGAGAAGTAGGAACAGAGAAAATATTCAAAGAGATAATTGAAGAGAACTTCCCAAATGTGAAGAAGGAGCTGAAAATTGATATACAAGAAGCAAGAAGAACACCAAACTTCCACGACGAAAGAAAAAATACAGCAAGACACATAATAGTAAAGCTCCCAAGAATCCAGGACAAGGAAAAAATAATGAAGCTGGCAAGAGGGAAGAAACAGATAACATTCAAAGGAAAGCCAATCAGGCTGACATCAGACTTCTCCGAAGAAACACTACGGGCAAGGAGAGAGTGGAGGGACATAGTCAACAGACTCCAAGAAAACAGATGCCAACCAAGAATACTCTATCCCGCAAAGCTCTCCTTCCTCTTTGAAGAAAGAATATGGACCTTCCCAGACAAACAGAAACTCCGGAATTTCATTGCAACTAAACCCCCACTCCAAAAAATACTACAAGGAGTCCTAAAGCCAGAACCTCAGAGGGACGAATAACAATGAAAGAAGGCCAAAAAAAAAAAAAGTTATTAAAAGAATAAATAAATAAAATCAAAGGAAAGACAAACACAATGGCAAATACAGATGTTAACATATCAATATTAACTCTAAATGTAAATGGACTAAACTCTTCAATAAAAAGACACAGAGTTGCAGCCTGGATTAAGAAACAAAACCCAACCTTTTGCTGTCTCCAGGAAACACATTTAGCTACAAAAGATAAAAATAGGCTCAAAGTCAAAGGATGGAAAACAATCCTACAAGCAAATGGGCCAAAAAAGAAAACAGGAACAGCTATACTTATATCAGATAAAACAGATTTCAAACTCAAAAAGATAAAAAGAGACCCCAATGGTCACTACATTATGATCAAGGGGACAATACTTCAAGAAGAAATAACACTCATTAACATATACTCACCAAACGAAGGAGCACCAAAATATATCAGACAACTGTTGTCTTCTCTGAAAACAGACATCAGAGAAAACACATACGTAGTGGGAGACTTCAACACACCACTATCAACAATGGATAGATCAACAAGACAAAAAATAAGTAAAGAAACCAAAGCTCTAAATAAGGACCTAGAGCAATTGGGCTTAACAGACATCTATAGAACACTAAACCCAAAAAACGGAGTACACATTTTTCTCAAGCGCACACGGATCATTCTCCAGGATCGATCACATACTGGGGCACAAGACAAACATCAACAGATACACCAAGATTGAAATCATACCAACCATCTTTTCTGACCATGAAGGCATCAAACTAGAACTAAACCATAAAAAGAAGGCAAGGAACTTTCCTACCTCATGGAGATTAAAAACCACACTACTGGAAGACCACTGGACTAATGAGGAGATCAAAGAAGAAATTAAAAAATTTTTTGAATTGAACGACAAGGAGGACACCAATATCCTAAATGTATGGGATGCAGCAAAAGCAGTAATAAGAGGAAAATATATAGCAATAGAAGCTCACATCAAGAAACAAGAAAGAACTCAAAGAAACAACCTAATCTCGAAGCTCAAAGATCTAGAAAAAGAACAACAAAAAAACCCCAAAACCAGTAGAAGAAAAGAAATAATAAAAACCAAAGCAGAAATAAATGAAATTGAAACTAAAAAAACAATCCAAAAGATCAATGAAACCAAGAGCTGGTTCTTTGAAAAAATCAATAAAATAGACAAACCCCTAGCCAGGCTCACAAAGGAAAAAAGGGAGAAAGCACAAATAAACAGGATCATCAATGAAAGAGGAGAAATCACAACGGACACAGCAGAAATCAAAAGAATAATCAGTAACTACTATGAACAGTTATATGGAAATAAGTTTAATAATCTAGAGGAGATGGACAAATTCCTACAACTCTACAATCACCCAAAGCTAGATAAAGAAGAAATAGAACACCTAAACAGACCAATTACAATTAGCGAAATTGAAATGGTAATCAAAAACCTCCCCAAAAACAAAAGCCCAGGACCTGATGGATTTACAAATGAATTCTACCAAACATTCAGAGACGAATTAGTGCCTATCCTTCACAAACTCTTCCAAAAAATTGAGAAGGAAGGGACAATACCAAACACGTTCTATGAAGCCAACATTACACTAATACCAAAACCGAACAAGGACAACACTAAAAAGGAAAACTACAGGCCAATCTCCCTAATGAACACTGATGCAAAAATCCTCAATAAAATTTTAGCCATCAGAATCCAACAATGTATCCATAAGATAATTCACCACGACCAAGTAGGATTCATTCCAGGGGCACAAGGATGGTTTAACATCCGAAAATCAATCAACGTTATCCAACACATCAACAAAAAGAAATATAAAAACCATATGATAATATCAATAGATGCTGAGAAAGCTTTCGACAAAGTGCAACACCCATTCATGATAAAATCCCTTGAAATTCTTGGGATACAAGGAACATACCTCAACATCATAAAGGCCATCTATGACAAGCCAACAGCCAGCATCATTCTCAATGGTGAAAAGCTGAAAGCAATTCCATTAAGATCTGGAACAAGACAAGGATGTCCACTCTCACCACTGCTTTTCAATATAATACTGGAAGTCCTAGCCAGGGCAATAAGACAAGAGAAAGACATCCAAGGAATCCAAATAGGAAAAGAAGAAGTCAAACTATCACTATTTGCAGACGATATGATATTATACATAGAGAACCCCAAAAACTCCACAGAAAAGCTAATTCAACTCATCAATCAGTTCAGTAAAGTGGCAGGATACAAAATCAACATGCAAAAGTCAGTAGCCTTCCTATACACAAACAATAAATCTGAAGAAGAAGAAATAAAAAAAACCATCCCTTTTGTTATTGAAACAAAAAAAATCAAATATTTGGGAATAAATCTAACAAAGAGATAAAGGACCTATACAAAGAAAACTATAAAACACTGTTAAAAGAAATAGAAGAAGACACAAAGAAATGGAGAGACATCCCCTGCTCGTGGATTGGAAGAATAAACATTATTAAAATGGCCATCCTTCCAAAAGCAATATACAGATTCAATGCTATTCCAATCAAAATTTCAATGTCATTCTTCAAAGAAATAGAACAATTATTGATGAAATTCATATGGAATCACAAAAAACCCCGAATAGCCAAAGCTCTCCTGAAAAAAAAAGAAGGGAATGGAGGCATTACACTCCCAGACTTCAAACTATACTACAAAGCCATAATCATCAAAACTGCATGGTATTGGAACAAGAACAGACATACAGACCAATGGAATCGAATAGAAAATCCAGAAATAAATCCACAGATTTATGGTCAACTAATCTTTGACAAAGGAGCAAAGACTATGCATTGGAGCAAAGAAAGTTTGTTCAATAAATGGTGCTGGGAAAACTGGGTCGCTACATGCAAAAGAATGAAGCTTGACCACTACCTCACACCATACACAAAAATCAACTCAAAATGGATTAAAGAACTAGACATAAGACCTGAAACCATAAAATATATAGAAGGAAATATAGGCGAAACACTACGTGATCTGCACATCAAAGACATCTTTACAGACACATCACCCAAAGCAGTGATAGTGAAGGCAAAGATAAACAGCTGGGACTACATCAAATTAAAGAGCTTCTGCACAGCAAAAGAGACAATAACAAAAACAAAGAGAAACCCCACCAACTGGGAGAACATTTTTGCACCCAACACTAATGATAAAGGACTGATCACAAAAATCTGCAAAGAGCTGATGAGACTCAGCAACAACAAAGAAAATAATCCAGTCAAAAAATGGGCAGAAGAGCTAAAAAGAAACTTCTCTGAAGAGGAAATGCAAATGGCCAACAGGCATATGAAAAAATGTTCAACATCACTTGCCATCAGGGAAATGCAAATCAAAACTACCATGAGATACCATCTTACACCAGTGAGAATGGCACATATTAAAAAAACTAGCAACAACAAATGCTGGCGAGGGTGTGGAGAAAAAGGAACTCTTCTGCACTGTTGGTGGGAGTGCAAACTGGTCCAACCACTGTGGAGAGCTGTGTGGAGATTTCTGGACCTACTAAACATAGAGCTTCCATATGATCCAGCAATTCCACTCCTAGGTATTTACCCAAAGGACACAGAAACATCAATTCCAAAGAACACCTGCACCCCTATGTTTATAGCAGCACTGTTTACAATAGCTAAGCTTTGGAAACAACCCAAATGCCCAAAAATAGATGACTGGATCAAGAAGATGTGGTACATATATACCATGGAATATTACTCAGCATTCAAAAAGATAAACACATGCAATTTGCAGCAATATGGATGGCGCTGGAAGGGATCATGCTCAGCGAAATAAGCCAAAAAGAAAAAGAAAAATACCGGATGGTCTCACTCATAGCAGGAATCTAGAAAACTTAAATAAGGGACCAGGAAAATGAATAACTATAAGAAAGTGAAAATCAAAATCAACAAAAAACTATGAACCAGAGACACTTTTAGGGGGGCGGGGGCGGGAGGGGAGGGATTGGGGTCAGAATGGGGGGGCTGCAATTGTATGGGAATATAACAATAAAATTTATAAAAAAAAAAAAAAAAAAAAAAAAAAAAATATATCCAGAAAATACACCTCATCAAAATGAAAAGAATTGATATTATACAGAATATTCTCTGGCAATATAACGATAATAGAAATAATATATGAACCATGTAAACCCAATAGACTTGGAAACAATCCCACTTTTAATAATTCATGATTTAAAAAAAGTTAAGGAAATTACTAGATTTTTGAAAATTTATAATTAGAACACTATCCATCAAAACCTGGAGAGTACCTAGCCCAACACTTCAGTAAAAGTTAATAGTTTTAAATGCACTTATTGGAAAATAAGAAACTGTCAACCCAACAAGTCAGAAAAAGAAGAAAGCTGGAAGAAGGAAGTAAAGGCATAGGTAGAAATGAAAGAAGCAGAGTGATCAAAGAATTTTAAAACAGAGTTAAACAATATAATCAAAACCTGGTTCTTCTAAAGGAGTTGTAGATAGAGAGAGCTTTGAAAACCTGTTTAAAGAAAAAAAGAGAATAGGCACAATTAATGTTATGAATGGAAAAAAGGATCAAAAGTATAAATAAATAACAGATTTTTAAAAAAATCTTTCCAAACACATGAAAATGTTAATAATTTTAAAAGAAATGGCATAAACACATATTTAGAAAAATACAAATTATCATGTTTCCTGGAGAAGAATTAAAAACCTGATTCACCCTTTGCTATTGAAGAAATTAAACTGAATGCTAAAAATGGCCATCTCTTAAAGTCACTAGACCCAGCTATTTCACAGAAGAAATTTAACTGTCTTTTCTGAAACAGATTATTCCTCCCTTATATAAAGTCCTCTACAATAGAAATTGTGGCCCTTTGATGCCTGGAAGGACCAATGCATCTGCAATGTTTCTTCCCCGAAAAGGTAGCCATTAATCAACCTTTGGACTTTTCATACCCTAAGTAAGTTCACTTCAAAGAAATGTCATGTCATTTTCAATGCTGGAGAGCCATGGCAACTACCGTCCTGTCAGTCCCATATAATTATTCCCCTACTTCTTTCCAGAAGGTTCCCTTAGTGTTAAAAATCTCATCTTGACCCTTACATTTTGGAAAAATCTATAAGCCAGCCATGTTTTTTAGGATTGAGCTCTCTCCTTCCATTGCTTTAACTTGATTTGGGGATTGGATATGTTGGTGGGTTTTTTTTTTTTTTAAACAAAGACCTATGTGTTTGTTTTGAGGCCAGAAATATTAAGTTCTGAATTATCAAACCATTCATTATTTAATTAAGTCTTGTCCATCTTCACCTTACTAATGTAGATAAACTTATCCAAATTCCTTCTCAGGATCCTTACATCATGCACTTCAGGCACAGGTTGACCACTTTTTCCTTCTTGGTTCCTTCTAAGGTTTCTCTTCTGTGTGCTTCTTATTGAGAAGATTTAACTCTAGAAATTCTTGGTCCACTAGAGCTCAGGTAAAACACGAATCTCTATCTAACTTTATCCTTTGAAATGTACTTACTAATGCATGAAATAGTCTAAACAAATGGTCCACAATCTTGGCTTAACATCTCTGGAATACTATACAGATGTGAAAAAAGATAAAATAGTGGCTTTGGGGATGGTTCTCAAGGTAATTATGTTAAGTGAAACAAATCAGAAAGTGAAAGATAGATATTGGATGGTTTCACTCATCTGGAAGTATGAATAACCAAAAACACACAGACAAAATACAGCAGGAATAGATCTTAAACTCAGTGAAATAATTTAATGGTTACCATAGGAAACGGGGTGGGGGCAGTGAGTAGGCAGGGTATTGACATGAGTGATTTGGTGGAGGGTGAGTGGAACATGTATACATATGGAAAAACAAAATTAAAATATAAATATAAAAATCTATTGTTTTTTTGTAACCACTTGATTAACTCTTCTATGCTTCAAGAGAACTTCTCCAACTATTCATTCACCTTTTGCACTTGTTCCCCTTTGGGGGCATTACTACTATTTTCTCTGAATAATTTTTTCAGATTATAGTCACTCTCTGACCTAGTTAAATATTAAATTATTTCCCCCTTTCAAAGTCCTATCTCAACAATATTTCAGGTCTTGTTTGCTTGTTTTACTTTTTGTGTGCTGAGTACAACCTTCAATATCTCCTTTCTCCTTTTCTAATATTTCCATTAAAATCTGTTTTTCTTTCCATTAAGCAATCTCCAGTTTGTTTTCTGGTATTCCTTTCGGGGTATCACTCTATTACAGAAAATAGGAAATTCACTTTATTATATAAAAAGGAATTTAAGGTCAAGGTTAAAGTAACTACTTAAAAAAAGTTTTAATATGAGTGCTGTGGCCCTGATCCCAATTCAACAAGATCCTGTTTTCTCTTGTTTCAGAGCCAACAAGTCCCAAATGCACAAAAACTTGTCAATCCTCTGATGTGTCAGTCTTACTAATGTCTCATTTGACCAAGTTAGTTAAAGCCAGAATCATTAAGGAAAGGGACCAGGGAATGTCACAAATACTGACAGTCAAGATTCTATGGAGGCCATTGATGTTAAGAGTTGACCACAATACCATGTTATTTATACGCAAGTTACAATGTTTCCCCCACATATTATATTCATGATCAGTTCTTGTTGTTGGCACTATTAATCCTTACTTCAGTTTCTTTCTGAATTATTCGTGTTTCAGCTTTAGAGCCCCTTCTCAATGTCTGGTGCAACTCTTACGATTTTAACCCAGAAAAAGAAAACTATGAGGAGCTCATAATGCCTAGGGGCGGCTTACTACACAAATTGGGAGGAACAACTCTACTGGTTTAATTCCTAACAAGTAAGAAAGAAGAAAGGAAAAAGGGCTCATAAGAAGATACAAAAAGATACCTCATATCTCATTTAGCATAAAGGCATCTGGAAAAACCCTAGAGGATCTACTTAGCCCAGAATCCATATCAGTTAATGTGTCTACCACATCTTAATTAAATAAAACTGGAGTACAGAAAGGCCAGGAGGGCCATCTGAGTAGTGAGAATAAGCAGATACATATTAGTCAGTTGGAAGGTGCTTTCTTTGCTGCCACTGCTGTATTGTCACCCACTTTTGAATAACATTGAGTCTCCAATGGGTAACAAATGCAGGAACGAATAAGCCACAGTTCTTGCCTCTGAAGAGCTCATGGTCAAAGGTAGGAAACGAATAATCACATTACTTACTAACACACAAATTTAAAAAGCCATGTTATAAATAGCGATGGGCAATATCCCTTTTTTTCCCCCACCAAACTAGCTCTAGCTAACCTGAGAGAGTGGGACTAAAAAGAAGGAGATGGGGACAGAGAATATGCAGTGCACATGTACAGTGTCCCCAGTTGAGGACAACTGGGGAACAGAAGGAGAATGAAACTACCTACTGGTAAAGATAAGGATAGCAGGTGACTGAGCACTCGGTTATGCTTTGTCTGCTTGATTGGATCTAGACTGCTTATGCCTAAGAGGCAGACTAGATAAAATGTTAAGTTCTAAACTATGTTCTTTAATATCCTAATTCCTTTCCTGTTCTCATACAGACGGTATTTTCTAAAGTATGGAGGATCCTTCTCTGGAAAAGTGTATTCCCATACTCAGATGAAAGGTCAGGGCATCGTCTCAGTCCAAAGGAAGAAACCTGAGAAACTAACCGATTCCAATGCCATGTCATTTGCATGCCATCATGTCTCAGCTAATACTTGGTGTGATCTCCAGCTCTGCAGCCAATACGAAAGAGTTTCACAAATCAAACATAGCAGGTAAACCCATAGAACAATCAGCCTGATCTTATTTCTTAGGCATTGTAAAAAAGCCAAATTCCTCTGTAGGGTAAATGGTTTTTCAGGCTTTTCTGCCCTCCCACTATTGGCACAGCCCTGCCTGATGAGGCCCTGCAGTTGTTACATTGTTGCAAGCTGTCTCCTTTACTTCTGTGGGCCATGGGAGGAGTATTGGGATAGCCACCAAGAGAAGCAGCAGCAGAAGAGACAGGAGAGAAAGACGGTGAGAAAGAAGCCAGAGAAGCCCAGAGTGAAGACTTGCGGGGACTTGGATGCTTGTGGGCCTCCTGGTCCCCCGGCACCCATGCCTGCTGTGTACCTGTTTGCCATACTACATGTAAGGCTCAATAAAAGCCTGAGAAAGCCATGGAGGGCTCCAAGCCTCTCCTTTACCCATCTGCTGGATCATAGACATCCTGCGCAGTGGCCCTTCCTACCACTACACCTCTTATAATATAAAACAAAATTGGCAGGAGAAAATTAAATAAAGGCAGTCTTTTTTGACTGACATTCTAGACTCAAACAAATATTAGTAATCTAGATAAGTAGATTAATAAAATAATCTGGAAGGAGAAGACAGGATAACATAGGATCCAAAAGCAAATACTTACTTTTCTATAAAAGTCAGTACTTAACAGTCACTGATTTGTGAACTCTTGTGGACATTCAGTAGTTGTTTTCTGAGGGGAAAAATATGCTGACGTGATGCTAAAGAAATATCACAGAGATGGGCAGTGAGAGGCCCTGTGCCTGGATCTGCTTCATGGTAGAGTACTTGTAAGCACCCTTTGACATTTCCTCTTCAAATTTTAGGAAACCAAGCCATTCCCTCCATAATATGCATGTGGTATAACACATGACATTCCCAAATCAGTAATTCCATCTATAGGCTAAATGTGATACAGATGCCAGTAGGTTTAAAGCATGTGAATAATAAATTCAAGAGGTGGCTGTAATTAGGACTTGAAACACAGACGAAAAAGAAAAGGAGCCCTCCTGCTAATTTACTGTAACTTTTAAAGCAGAAAATGGGTGCCCTCTTGTGGTCTCCTTTCAACCATGACTTTATGGAAAACCAACATTCAAAATCTATTTCTCCTTTAAGAGACTGTAAAAGATATTCCCATAAACTCTTAGATAGAGCAGTCTTATAATCTGGAGATTTTATGAAAATGCATTTTCTACTTACATTACTATTAATGCAAAGAGATTGCAACCATGGAAAATGCCAGGCAATTTTCCTTATAATAGGAACTGTACATCACCCGCCTTTCCGAAGCCCAGTTAAAAGCATGCTCAAAGAGGCTTTTCTTTGACTGAGTCATTCTCTTCGTAGAGAGAGGTCTGTCCATTCGGCCTTGGTAGCGTTTCTATTTCAAGGAATTTGTCTGTTTCATCTAGTGTGCACAATTTGTTGGCATGTCATTTTTCAGAGTAATTTCTTATAATTGTTTTAAATTTCAGAATGATCCATGGTAATCTTTCATTTCTGACTTTAGTCATTTGAATTGCACTGATTTCTCTATTTATCAAGTCTCTGAATATCCACTTTTCGTGATTGTAATCTAACTACTTCAACTTTCATGACTAGCATTTTATTAGTATTCGATTTCTCTTCACTTTTATTTATTTATTTTTTTAATTTATTTGTTTCTTTGTTTGTTTATACATGCACTGGGTACAGTCAGAAGCGCGGGAGGGTGAGAGAATTCACCAGAGCCAGAGCGGGGAGCAGAGCAGGCAGAAGGACTGAAGTACACTGCTGAGGGGAGCAGCGGGCGGCAGGAGAGGTCTGCGCGCCATGTGGGACCCTCCTCTGGTGGCCGGGGAGCAGCCGGGGATCGAACCGGCGTCGCAGAGGCCACGGGCAGCTTCACAACCCAGCGCTCAACCGCTGCGCCACCGGGGAGGCCCTCTCTTCACTTTTAAATTGAAAAGTGGGGCCTCCCCAGTGGTGCAGCGGGTTGAGCCCCGCACTGTGGAGCTGTCCGCGGCCCCGGCCACCAGCGAGGGTCCCACATGGCGCGGCAGACGTCTCCTGTCTCGCCCGCTGCTCCCCTCAGCAGTGTATTTCAGCCAGTCTGCCTGTTCCACTCCCCGCTCTGTCTCTGGTGAATCCTCTCACCCTCCCGCGCATCTGGCCTGTACCCCAGTTCTGGAATAAAAATAAACAAATCTAAAAAAATAAATAAATGAAATGAAAAGCCCCGGCAGGTCTTCACTCTGGGCTTCTCTGGCTTCCTTCTCCCTTTCTGTCCCGGCCTCTGCTTCTCTCCGCGGATATATCAACACCCCCGCAGGGCACAGGAGGGAACCCCACGACTGATAACAGTGTAGCAAATGCAGGCCCCTCAGGTGGGGGATCCTAAGGGCAGGAGCGCTGACCCGCCTGGAAACCACTTCCCCCCACTAGGCCAGCTGGAAAGACCCCGCTCTCCAGCAAAGTACCCCCCTGGCAGCCCCCCACTGCATCCCAGCATGCACAGCGGAGGTCAAAGGTCACAGGAGCTGTGACCCTTGGCACAGCCTCCCTGTGGATTCCTCCTGGAAGCTGCGGGGGGAGGGGACTGGGCACAACATCCAGTCACTGCTTTCTTGTTCTCCTGTTGAACAACTGGTCGGTCCTTCCGGAAATGGGTGTCCATTCCTCCAAGGCTGCACCCCAAGGGGGGTTCGAGCAAGGGGAGGCTTCAGGGGCTCAGAGGCCAGAGCAGGAGGACTGGTCCGAGCCAGAGTCTGAGAGCAGAGCAGATCCTGAGGGGGTGACTGGGCCCCAGCAGCTCCCCGCCTCCGCGGGGCAGCCAGAGCAGGTCCTGGAGTCCAGTGAGGGGCAGGAGCCCGACGAGAGCCAGGCTTCAGGGCCTTCCTCAGACCCACCCCGACAGCCGTCTGAGAGAGGGGATTCACTGGTCCCAGAAGCCCAGGGGCAGCAGCCCCCCCCGGGAGGCCCCGCTGCCACACCAACTGCCTGGAGCAGCCCCTCGCCCGGGGCTCCCGGAGGATGGGGCTGGCTGTGGGCTCGCACCCCTGGCTCATCCTGCTAGCGCCTCTAGTGCTGATGACTTCCTGGGCACCGGGTGGATTTACCTGCCCAGGGAGACGGAAGAGAGCCTGGAGGAGCAGGATACCCCTTTTGGAAGCCCGGCCAAGGCTGAGTGGCGCTTCGTGCAGGCACATTTCTCCACCAACGAGTCGCACCTCTTCACCCCATTTCAGTCCAGCGCTGAGGTCAACATCGCTTCCATCCTGGTGGTCTCCAACACTGCCAATCTGCTGGATCAAGTCATTTCTCAGAAATGAGTCAACTGGACGAGGCGCTGCAGACCCTGACTGCGCCCTGGGGAGATGGAACCCAGGTCCTCTACCCTCAGGTGTGTGCCAGGTACCAGAGCACCTGCATGCCCTCCAACCCACTCCTGTTCATCTGGCAGAAGAATAACAACATGGACCTGAAAAGCATCACCTTCCCTATTTACAACACCTCCGCTGCGCCCCTCTACTGGGCCGGCCTCTTGGGAGGAACCGTCCTAGGTCCTGGCGCAAGGACAAGTCGCTTACTCCTGCAAGCCAAGGCCATGCGGCTGCAGTACTACCTGAAGACCGTGGACCCCGAGGACAGCGCGCAGCCAGAAGTGGCTGCTCGAGTTCCTGGACCAAATTCACGCCATTGAAAAGCGCCTGACCTTGAAGAACATCCAGGTGCCTGGGGCTGGGTTTAGAGGGAGGAGAAGGTGGGAGGGATAAGACCTGTCCAGGGATGTGTCCACGCCTGGCTACTTGGTGGAGGCCTTGACGTGGAACCGGCTCTGCTCCACTCTCTTTGAAGCTTAAGCCAGCTTTCTTCAAGGGACACCAAGGGAAGCCGCCAGCCTAGATACTGGGTCACATTCTAGTGGGAAACACGCATTCTACACCCCAGGGGTGGGCGTGTTCAGGGCAGACATTGATCTTCAGGATTCCTTTTGGTTTTCTAGCCAGAATGCTCTCACTTCATGTCTGTGCTGTTTCTGGAGCCCCCGAAAACTTGCTTGGTGGCACTGGAATAAAAAACAAACCTTTAAGCTGAAGTTCCCTGGTGTTTTTGAAAAACACAACTAGCTCAGATTTCTCAAGTATTTTCTAGCATCCTGCCAGGCACTTCAGATGTGGAGCAAACCTGCTAATACTTTTGGCAAGGCCTGGTGAGAGACACCCTCTGGGAAAAGGCTTTGGATACCAGGCCTTGCTGAAATTATACTTTGTATTTAAATGCCAAAAGACAGCAACCTACTCGTCATTTAGAAAAAGGCAAAATTTTGACAGTTATTAATGATTACACAGTATTAGAGAAAATTGAGAATTTGTATACTCAGGAATGTTAAACATTGGATTTTTGAAAGAAATCTTAGAAAGCATGCCACGGATTGGTGGGGAACATTTTTTATTACCTTTATTTATAATCATAATTCACATATTTTAATCTTTTACTGAACTGTTACATGTTTCAATCAATAAGCTATAATATTTTGATAGATCTTGTCACTTACACACAAATATTGGAATTAAAAGTTATTTACCTGAGTGTATTTTTACGACAGGTGGTCTGCTTCACATCACTTTCTAGGAAACTGGAATTTGAGGTGACTGCTAGGTCAGTGGTCCCTTTGTTTTACACGGCATACCTTCTGATCATATTATTTGCAATCATATCATGCTACAGGTAAAAAACTTTTATTAGTTTTTAAACTTAAAAATATTTGTTGTAAGACATTTAATGTAACATGTGCCATTCTAACCATTTTAAGTGTACAGTTCACTGGCATCAATCACATCCCCACGGCTGCGTACTGTCGTGACTGTTTCCAAATATCTTTCATAACCCAAAGGAGGAACTCTGTGACCAGTGAGCAGTGGCTCCTGCTGCCCTTCTCTCCTCCAGTCCTGATTAACCTTGACTCTATTCTTTCTCTGAATTTGCCTTTCTTAGATTTTCATGTAAATGGAATCATATGTTTTTTTGTGACTGACTTATTTCACTTATCATAATGCTTCCAGGGTTTGTCCTTGTGCACATGTGACAGCTTCATTCCACTTGATGGCTCTGTGCTCCATTGTATGTGTGCTCCACAATTTGGTTATCCTCGGTCTTTTGTGGGCACTTGGAATATTTCCTTTTCTTGACAATCGTAACACTGCAAGGAACATGGTGTGCTCATGTGAAGAGAATCATTTACAAGTGGAATTGGTAGATTGCATGAGAAATCCATAGTCAGCTATTTGAAGAACCATCACATTGTTTTCCAGAGTCTACACCATTTTCGCCCCCACCAGCAGTAGATAGGGGCTCCAGTTTTTCCACAGTCTCCCTATAAACCAACACTCATTCTTTTCCCTTTTTTGGATTTTACCTTAGTTTGTGTCAAGTGGTATCTCATTGTGGTGATGATTCGCATTTCTGTAAATATCTGATCACGTTGACTGTCTTTTCAATTGTTTATTGGCCTCTTGTATATCCTCTTTGGAGAAATGTCTATCCAAGTCCTTTGCCCTTCTTATAATTGGGTTTTGTCCTTTTGTTGTTGACTCAGAGTTTTTCATTAGCCCTTTGCATATTTCAGTTATTAAGCCCCTTATCAGCTATATGACTTGCTGATATTTTCTCCCTCTTTATAGACTGTCTCTTCACTTTCTTGACAATGGCCTGTAATGATTAACATTTTTTTATTTTTTGATAAAATCCAACATATCTAATTTTTTTGGTACTTGCATTTTTGGTATTATATCTAAGTGTCCACTGACAAGTCCAAGGTTGTGCACATTGACCCTGTGTTTCCCTCTACAAGTTTTTATGGTTTTAACTCTTTTATTTAGATTATTGATCAATGTCTATTTAGTTCTGTTTATGGTATTTCATAAGGTCCCAGCATCATCCTTGAGTATGTGAAGATGCAGTTTTCCAAGAACCATTTATTGAAGAGACTTTTCCAGTTTGTTAGACTTACACTTGTCAATCAACTGGCTATATGTATAGATTATTTCTGGACTCCCAATTCTATTCTGTCAGTCTGTATGTTTATTTGCATGCTAGTACCACATTGTTTTCATTACAGTACCACTTTGTAAGCTTTGAAATCTGGAAATCTCAGTCCTGCAATTTTTTCTTCTTTTTGGAGATTGTTTTGGATATCATGGGCTCCATGCAAATTCAAGTGAATTTGAAAAGAAAAAAGGAAATTGGAATTTTAATAGAAATTGTGTTGAATCAGTAGATTGCTAAGTGATTGACATTTTAACAATATTAATCCTTCACATCAACTAAGGATGTCTTTCTATTAAATTAGGTTTTCTTTAGTTTCTTTCACCAGTGTTTTATAATTTTCAGTGTACACATCTTTTACCTCCTTGGTCAAATGTACTCTTAAGTATTTTCTTCTTTTAGATAGAATTGCTTTCTTAATTTCCTTTTGAAATTGCTCTTTGCACATAAATAGAAATACAGCTGATTTTTATAAGTTGCTCTTGTATCTTGTAGCTTTGTTGAATTTTTTGTAACTAGTAGTTTTCTTGTGGATGCTTTGAAATTTTCATATCTGTGATTATGTAATCTGTGAAATAGGATACTTATATTTCTTCCTTTCCAGCTTGGATTCTTTTTATTCTATTCCTTGACTAATGGCTCTGGCGAGCAATTCCAGCACAATGCTAAATCTGGTCAGCATCTCTAAGTTTCACTTGTTTCTGTTGTGTGTGTGTTTGTTGGTTTTTTTTTTTTTTTAGCTTTTCAGCTCCAGAATTTCTGTTTGTTTCCATTTCATTTTTTTTATATATATTATTATTTCGTTCATATATCGTGTTCCCTGTCAGTGTTCTCCTTTAGTATTCTGAGCATATTTAAGACAGTGTTTCTCATAGTATTTGTCTAGTATGCCTTCCTCCTTTCCATATTGCAAAACTACTTCCTGGGTTGGAGCAGGCACAAAGAGGAAAAGGACCAGGAAATTTCTGTCGGCACAGGTGCTGAGTATAGTCCTAATACTTGCCTTCCTTGGACTTGAATATGTGTAACTGATTTTCCTGCTAGTGCTTTTGTAGATTCTTTTGACATCTCGCCCTCCCTCTCTCTGTTATCAATACGACTATCTTGTGTTTGTTTAGCTCAGGGATTCAACACATTTGAGCATTCCATATTTTTTGGCTTGGAATGAAATCATTTGGACAATAGTAAGACCTTCCCAAGAGAGTATGGCCAAACTGAACACCATTCTATGGCAAGTAGTGGTATATTGAGTTTGTAGTCTATTTCAAATTTGACATTTTAGAAATGACAAAACTTATACCAAATATTAGATCAATTTCTGATACAATCTGGAAAGTCTTTCTCTTCTCAAACATACTTTAATTTTTCTTGTGTTTAATAGACTTCGTTATCTTTTAGAACGATGTGGCCTCCTCCCCAAACATAGTTTTCTAAATGTAGTCATTTCTAATTCAGCCCGACGCAATCAAGTTATTAGAATATTCAGAAAATTGGCCATTTTGCTGCCAGGGATGCCTCAGTTGACTGACCATTGGAATTGTTTTAGGAAAATTTTAGACACAATGATTCTGCAGCATCATTGTAAACCTACTGAGTCAAGATCTGTTGATCCAGGGTCTTAGGAAATCTAAAGTTCGATCATTCTCCGATCATTTTGATAAACTGCTTGTATCAAGTTTCTTGTAGGGTTCTAGAATATCTGCAAGCGCATTTCATCAGTCTCCTACAGTGTCCATTTTCATATCTTTCCTTCATTTACAATTATTAACAGTTGCTTAGAGAAACTCAGCACAACTACTCAAAGTAGAGTCACTGTAGCCAACAATTTACCTTCCTACCTCAGTGTCTAAAAAAAATTACACAAGGGCCTCCCTAGTGGCTCAGCGGTTGAGCGCTGGGTTGTGAAGCTGCCTGCAGCCTCTGCAGCGCTGGTTCGATCCCCGGCTGCTCCCCGGCTACCAGAGGAGGGTCCCACATGGCGCGCAGACCTCTCCTGCTGCCCGCTGCTCCCCTCAGCAGTGTACTTTGGTCCTTCTGCCTGCTCTGCTCCCCGCTCTGGCTCTGGTGAATTCTCTCACCCTCACGCGCTTCTGACTGTACCCAGTGCTTGTATAAATAAATAAATAAAAAAAATAAAAATCTTAAAAAAATAAAATTACATAAAAATGCACAAACTTGTAAAAGGGATTGAGACTAAACATGTCCTGTGTAGCTCTCGCTAATCTTTTTGTATTTGAAGTTCATCTTTGTTATGTTCTTATCTTAAACATTTATAAATTGTGTTTTCAAGAAGTATTGTGAAAGGAAAATATTCATTATGTTCAAATTTATTGTAACCAAGTGATTTACTTTTGCTCTGAAATTGTGTGTGTGTGTGTGTGTGTGTGTGTGTGTGTGTGTGTTTGGGACCCTAAATTTAACTCAAGGCACCAGCAGTTTGAGAAAAAGTGGAACACATCAATGGTGCAGAAACATTTTAATAAAAAGAAAGTTATACTATGTGAATATCGTCTGAAAAAGTATTTTCATCACATTTCGTTTTAGAATCAGTAGCTCCATTTCCTTAGTTGTCTTTCCTAGTCTTCAAACTTAGTTTCTTTTTCCTATAGAAGTCCAGAGAGACTTTTATCAATCATTTGTTTTAAAACTGTTCACATAAAATTAAAATATAAAGCCACAGGGTGTTGTCAATATTTTAAAATGTAATGTGGTTATTGTGGAGGCAAAGTACTGCATACATGCTTTCAAATGCTCTCTCTATATTCCCATTTCTGGTGGTCCAACAGAGAAACAGAAAAGTCTTGTGTTGATCCAAAAACAGTACATTTCAAAACAATTTTTTTTGCAATTAATAGCAACTTTTCTAGAACCCACTTCATCAGTAAAGGAGAATCTTGAAAATGTTTTAGCAGGATGCTTTCATGCATTTTATTAACCACATACTATCTCTGTTGTACAGGAACCCTTTAGGTTGGTGTTAATAGCTAGTTGGAATCAGGAAATGAGTGCAAAGATAATTGGATGTGGGTACTTTCTCAACGGCAGCTGCCTGCCCTTTAGTGTTGTGTTCTATTCACACACAACTCCTTGAACACTAGAGTGGAATTAACCATCTGCTGTGCTCCAGTACATGTATGTGGTTCTGAAACACCATTACGGAATTAGTGCTTGGCCAGCTGCATAAGAAGATAGTTTAATAAAAGCACAAAATGCCAACTTTTTTTCCCCTCTTTGAATTGGTATAGTGGGTCTGGGATAGTGCATGGGAATTAAAGGTCTCCAGGAGACAGGTGTAGAATGATTGCAGAAGAGATTTCAGAACAGGTCCAAATCAAGAATGTCATGAATTGATGAAATTTAAGTATGGAAGCTGCTGCCAAAAATTCATCATTTTTCCCTCCCTATTTATAGGTTTAGCTGTATACGAAACCAAATGTTTACTGCAGCCATTGGAGTGATTTCTGTTGCCCTGGCAGTGGTGAGTGGCTTTGGCCTCATGTTGTACGTGCGGGTGCCATTTGTGAAAATAGTTGCAAATGCACCATTTCTAATACTAGGTGAGTAAAGCAAATGTGAGGCTACACTATGTGTGTTGGGAAGAAAGTAGATAACAGAAAGATTTTATGATAGATTAAGTAAAAGAACTGTGCTTAGATGACTACAGATCCAAAATAAGGTGTCAGAAATGAAGACAAACATTAAATTGTGTCTTCAGAACTGGAAAAAATAAGGACCCCAAATGCGAAAGTAAAGACAATGACATGAGCAGGTAGTTCTCTCTCTCTCTCTCTCTCTCTCTCTCTCTCTCTCTCTCTCTTCTTTCTCTCTCTCTCTCTCTCACACACACACACACACAACCCTGAAAAGGGAAAATACAAGTCACTGAAAATGTAAGGGGAAAAAAATATATGACCTCTCAATCAAAGGATGCAAATTAAACCAAAAGTGAGATGCCTTATTTTCTTATTAGAATAATAAGTATTGCAAGACTGAAGCTTTTGGGGTGGTTGTATGTAATGAACCCTGTCATCTGCTAGTAGGAGAAGATTGTGAATTGGCTCATACTTACTCCAATTTTTGTATCAAATCAAAAGGCTTACAAGGGGATTCAAGGTGCATGTCTTTTACCTCTCCATTCTACTTCTAGGAATTTGTCCTAATAATTGAAAAAATGCTCCAAAAAGTAGAGTAAGTGTGTTCATTTCAGTGTGATTCAGAATTGAAAAAATAATTAAAAACAATCTACCATATCCACATGAGATTGGTGAATTCAAACATATGAAACATCTATATTCCCACCAAGAAAGTACTAGGGTTCTTTTTTCTCTGCATCCTAACCAACCTCTGTGGTTTCTGCCAGATACACATGTAGACCATTTTCACTGGTACATCCCTCTGCTTTTGATTTGCCTTTCCGTGATGATAGGTGATGTTGAACATTTTCTTCATGTGCCTGCTGGCCATCTGTGTGTCGTCTTTGGAGAAGTGTCTATTTAGCTCTCCTGTGCATTTTTGATTGGCTTGTTTTCATTTGGTTGAGTTGTCTGAGTCCTTTGTAGATCTTAGATATTAGCTACTTGGCAGGTGTGTGATGTGCAAATGTATTCTCCCATTCAGTAAGGTGTCTTTTAATTTTGATGAGGCTTCCTTTCGCTGGGCAGAAGCCATTTAGCTTATGTAGTTTCATTTGTTTATTTTTGCATTTGCCTTCCTTGAAGTTGGAGTCAAATCCCCAAAGACAGCCATGAAGGCAATATTATGGTGTATTTTGCCTGGTCGCTTTTATGTATTATATGACTGCAGATCTTACATCCAAACCCTTAATCCACTTTGAGTTATTTTTTGTGTATGGTAGGAGAGAGTGGTCTAGTTCATTTTTCTACTTGTGGCTGCCCCGTATTGCAGTACCATTTGTTGAACAGAACTTTTTTTTCCATTGTGTACTCTTGACTCCTGTTTTGTACATTAACTGTCCATAAAAGTATGGGTTTATTTCTGGGCTGTCATTTCTATACCATTGGTCTGTGTGTCTGTTTTTATTCCAATACTTTTTTTGGTCAATATTGCTTTGACTATTTGGGGTCTTTTCTGGCTCTATATAAATTTCAATTATAGTTGCTCTATTTCTTTGAAAAATTCCATTAAAACTTTAATAGGAATTGCATTTCATCTCTATCTGTCTTACTTTGGAGAAGGTGTACATGTTAACAATATTAATTCTTCCAATCCATGAGCAGGGAATATCTTTCTATTTTTTGCATCATCTTCTGTTACTTTTAGCAATACCTTATCATTTTCATTGAATAATAGATCATTCACCTCCTTATTTTTTATTTTTATTTTTATTTATTTTTATTTTTTACATCATTGTTCATTTTTGAACAATATTTGCTTCCCCCCCCATGTGTAGTCCCCATAGAGTTTCCTTCCCCAATGCACCCATGCACCATCACCTCAGTCCCCAGTGCTCCTCCCTCCCTCTGATCCCTCTCCTTCCTCCTCCCCTGCAGGATGTCTCTAATTTAAAATTGTGTCTTTGTTTTGTGCTGTTATTATTTTTTTACGCTGATGTCTTATTGGGTTCCCCTATATTCCTGCTTTTAGTGAAACCATCCGATATTTTTCTTTTTCCTTCTGGTTTATTTCACTGAGCATAATTCCTTCTAGATCCATCCATGTTGCTGCAAATGGCATGAGTTTATCTTTTTTGATTGCTGAGTAATATTCCATTGTGTATATGTGCCACCTCTTCTTAGATCATTCACCTCTTTTGTTAGGTTTATTTCTAGGTATTTAATACTTTTCGATGTTATTGTAAATGAGATTGTTTTCCTGAGGGCTTTCTCTTGTAGTTCATTATTTGCATATAGGAATTCAACAGAATTTTGCATGTTGATTTTGCAGTCTCTCACTTCCCTGATTGTTCGAATATTTTGTAAAATGTAGTGTTTAGGTTTTTCTATATGTATTATCATGTCATCTATAAATAGTGATAGTTTGACTTCTTTGTTTCCAGTTTGGGTTCCTTTTATATCCCTCTCTTGCCTAATAGCTCTAGTACCTCCAATACTACGTTGAACATAGGTGGTGATAGTGCACATCATTGTTGTGTATCTGAAATCTTGTCCTATTTTCGCCCTGAGTATGTTACCTGTGGGTGTGGTATAGATGCCTTTAATCTGTGGAGATATGTTCCTTCTACCCACTTGTACTAAGAGTTTTTTCTTACTGAGTCTACCTAGAAGTTTTCTATCTTATTTTTTTCCCTAAGTTCCAGCTGCTCATTTCATTAATTTTTTAAATTAAAAAAATTTCTTAAGATTTATTTATTTATGCATACAAGGGGGGGTACAGGTCAGAGGTGTAGGGGGATGAGAAGATTCACCAGAGACAGAGCAGGGAACAAAACAAGCAGACTGACTGAAATACACTGCTGAGGGGAATAGCGGGTGAGTCAGGAGAGGTCTGCTGTGCCATGTGGGCAACTCCCTGGCTGAGGATCGAACCCATGGCCCAGTAGCTGCAGATAGCTTCATAGATTGTGTCTTACCCTTGCACCACCAGGGAGACACTCAATGATTTTTTTTAAACTGTCATTTTAACTTCTATGTCATTTATTTCCACTGTGATTTTTATTATTTCCTTCCTTCAACTAGCTTTTTTGCTAATTCTTTCAGGTAATGTTAGCATATTTATTTGAGTTCTTTCTTATTTCTTCTTGTGTGCCTGTGTTGCCGTGTACTTCCCTTTTGGAACTGTTCTTGATCCTGGCCAGAGGTTCTGATAGGTTGTGTCTTCAGTTTCTGTTGTCTTCAGGTGTTTTTTAAATTTCTTCTTTGATTTCCTCATTAACCCAATAGTCACGAGTGTTGTGCTTTATAGTCACCACATACTCGGGGTTTTTCCCACTTTCTTTTTGTGCTTGAATTCTATTTGATACCATTGTGATCAGAAAAGTTACCTGACAATGATCTCAAACTTCATGAATTTATTGACACTTGTTTTGTGACCCAACATGTGATCCACTCTGGAAAATGTTCCATGTGACCTTCAGAAGAATGTGTGCTCAGCTTTTGGGGAGTGTCATTCTCCATAAATGTCTGGTGGGCTCAAGCGGTCTATTGCTCACTTAAGGCTATTGTTTCCTTGTCGATTTTCCCTCTGGTTGATCTGTCTTTGATGTAAGTGGGGTGTCAAAGTCTTCTACCATCATTGTGTTGTGGTCAATGTCTGTTTTTAGGTTTATTAAATAGTTGTCTTATATATTTGGGTGCACCTTTGTTTGCTGCATGTATAGGGATGGCATATTGATCCTTTCCTGATGTGTTGCTCCATTAATCACTATGGAGTGACCATTCTGCCTCTTGTTCCCTTTTTAACTGAAAGGGTTTTTCTTTGTCTGATGAAGTATGTCTGTCGCTGCCTTTTTGAGGGTCCCATTCACTTGTAGAATTTTTTTCCAGCCATTTGCTTTGAATGTGTTTATCTTCTGAACTCACATAGGTCTCCTGGAGACAACAAGAAGTTGGATTTGTTTTCAGATCCAACCATCCTTTCTGTGCCTTTTGCTTGGCAAGTTCATTCCATTCACATTTAAAGTGATTATTGATATAAAGGTATTAGCTACAGTAATTTTTTCTTTAGTTTTCTGTTCTATAGTTTAGTTTCTTGTGGCTTTTCTTATCTGAAATTCAGATAGGAGTTTTCTTTTCAATAATTCTTGAGGAGGAAGTCTAGTGATAGCAAACTCCTGCTTTCATTTGTCTGTGAAGGCCTTATTTTCTCCCTCACATCTGAATGAGAGTCTTGCAGGATATGTATTCTTGGCTGGCAGTTTTGATCTTTGAGTGTTTCGAATACATTATTCCATTCTCTCCTCGCTGGTTGAATTTCCTCAGAGAATTCAGACGTAAGCCTGAAGAGGGTACTTTTATAGGTTATCTGCATTTTCTGCCTGGCTGCCTCCTACATTCTTTCTTTGCCTTGAACTCTTTCTAGTTTCCTTACTGCGTGTCTTGACGTAGGTCAACTTCAGCAGGGGACCTACCTTGGTGGATTTGCTTCTAGGCCCTGAGGTCTGCCAAGGGCTACTTCCCGGAGTGCCTCCTGCGCCCCACTAGTGATCACTGATGTCTGCACCAATGCCTGCTGTGGCTGGTCTGCTTCCAGTCCTGCCCTGGCTCACTGAGAACTGCCAAGGCCTGCTGTCAATGGGGCTGCTTCCATGAGCCACTGCTGAGCTCACAGATCTGCACCACTGTCTGGGGCCTGGGTGGTGGGTCTGCTTCAGGACCCAGTCTGGAGGCTTGCTGAGGTCTGCCAAATGTTTCCGTGTAAGCGCATTGCCAGTTGTGCCTGGCCACTGGGGCTCACCTCACTGCCCAGGCAGGCTACCTGCTTGGCCTGTTCCACTGCTTGCTGGGGTCTCCCTCCTCTGGATGGGCACTTAACTTGTGCTGTAATTGTCTGTTTTTCCTTCAGGAGTCATTGGCTTTGTTCTGTTGCAATCTAGTTTGAACACATGGAGAGGGTGAGCCCAGCATCTTTACTCTGCTGCCATTTTGCCTCTTTGACATTGTTTTTTAAGTGAACTTTCTATGCCTTTATTTTTGTTACTTCTAGGACCCATATGAGATGAATGTGATTTCTCTCTGTTTTCCCGAAAGGAAAACATGATATCCTTTTTCAAATTCCTTTTTTCCTGCATTGTTCTATTGTGTGTTCGCCAACATGGTGTTTCTCGAGCTCATCGATTCTTTCCATTGCTTCTGTTTGTCTGCTACTGAGGCCCTCAATGAATGTTTTTCATTCAGCTATAGTGTTTCAGACTTCTGTGATTTCTAACTGTAGCCACCTCATATTGCTTTGTTTGTATTCTCGTGCTGGCTCATGTTCTCTGTTATTGGAGTTCCATGGCTTTGTTAGAACTTTTGCCCTAAATCTATGTCAGTCATGTGCTGCAGTTTTGCTGGAATGGGGCTCCCATCTTTCGTTTTCCCCTCCAACATTTGTGATCTGTTCGTCTGTCCCCTCGTTTTTAATTTTGATGGGTTGTAGTAGGGATAGACTTTCAAATCGTTGTCTTTTCCCCTGTTGAAGTAACGAGAGAACTGGTCCTTATGATGGGGCAGAAGGTACAGTGAGTGCCAGGGCAGTGGGGCACCAAAGAATCACCCCAATGAATGCCAGGAATTCAAGCTTCCTACTGTGCTGTGGATACCAGAGGTGGTGCTGGGAAGTGCTCTCCAGTTCTTTTTTTTTTTTTTTTATAGAGGCATGTTTTATTTATTTGTTTGTTTGTTTATACATGCACTGGGTACAGTCAGAAGCGCGGGAGGGTGAGAGAATTCACCAGAGCCAGAGCGGGGAGCAGAGCAGGCAGAAGGACTGAACTACACTGCTGAGGGGAGCAGCGGGCGGCAGGAGAGGTCTGCGCGCCATGTGGGATCCTCCTCTGGTGGCCGGGGAGCAGCTGGGGATCGAACTGGCACTGCAGAGGCCACGGGCAGCTTCGCAACCCAGCGCTCAACCGCTGCGCCTTATGAGGGGCAGAAGGTACAGTGAGTGCCAAGGCAGTGGGGCACCAAAGAATCACCCCAATGAATGCCAGGAATTCAAGCTTCCTACTGTGCTGTGGATACCAGAGGTGGTGCTGGGAAGTGCTCCCCACTTCTTTGCCCACTTCTCAGCCTTAATGTCCTTTATGGCTTCATGCTCACGCTAAGCTGTTCTTGAGCGCTTGAGCTTGAGCTTGAGCACTGGGCACAGATTGCAGCTGAGATGGGCTCACAGGCAGGGAGTTCTCTTCTCTTTTGACACTCAAAGCCTTATCCTGGGGTGTGAGTGCCTGTCATTAGCAGGCACTGAGCTCTGGTTTACCAGGATTCCTTTGTTGTTTTGGCTTTAGCCACAGGTTGGGGTGGCGATTTCTCTGAATATCCCAGTCTCGAGTAGTAGCCTTTCCTATGGGGAGACGCAGGTGACCTGACTCAGCTCTCCCTGTTGAGAGGTCAGGATCCAGCTGTTCTATACTGTGAGCCTCCACTCAAGCCAGTAATGCTCATGCTGAACCCCCACCCCAAAGCTTTCCAGTTCCTGGCTGTCAGCTTGCTGACTCCCTTATTCAGTGCATTGCCAGGTGTCAGGAGTCCCTGATATTGCTGTGTGTTAAACCCACAACTGTAGGGGTTTCTTTTTTTTTTTTTTTAAGATTTATTTATTTATGCATACAAGAGCTGGGGTACAGGCCAGAGGTATGGAGGGGTGAGAGGATTCTCACTGACTGAAGTACACAGGCACACTGACTGAAATTCACTGCTGAGGGGAGCAGCAGGTGAGTCAAGAGAGGTCTGCTCGCCATGTGGGTTGCTCCCTGGCCAGCCAGGGGATCGAACTCGTGCTGCAGATTCTGAGGATTGCTTCACAGGCTGTGTCTCAACCCCTTGCGCCACCAGGGAGGCCCAACTGTAGGGGTTGTTGCATAGCATGTGCCCACCCGCCACGAGTTGTGCTGCCCCAATCTCACTACACAGAGTTTGCTTCATGTTTTCTCTCCCTTGGGACTGCTACTCCTCAGATATGCTGTGGAGGTCTGTTTTTCATTCAGGGGTTTTGGGCTTTGCTCTATTGCAATCTAGTTTTGTGTATCTGGAGAAGATAAGGCCAGCTTGCTAGATTCAGCTTGGGAAGTTTGAATGACATTATCTGGATATTAAAAACAGAAGAGGAGGAAAACTAGTGTGTGCATGCTTGTAAATGACACGGTGTCTCCTCGCAAGTCATATTGCAATGATAGACTGATGCTGTTGGTGTTCAGATAGGTTCAGTAACAGAATGTTGGCTGAAAGTGTTTGTGCATTTCTGTGAAATGGCTTATGAGAGAAAATGGTCTCTCAAGTAATCTAGTGGAATCAGGAACAGACTGCTAATCCTGCTTGAACTAACACGCATCCACCAGGTTTCCTGATCTCAACACTGAGGCACCACAAATGGAGAGGAGGAGTATACTGTGCTGTGTGGAAATAATAGGAATCCGTGCGAAGCACAAGCTTATTACAGAGGGAAGAGTGCGCTCTGTTGTGGACACAGAGACAACCGATGAAAGTGTTACCTAAGCGCAGATTGTGCAAGATAAACAAAACCTGAAGGGACAAAGAATAAGACTTTAAGGGACAAAGGATCATTTCACTTAGATGTGGAATATAGGCAATCTAGACAAAGGGTCAGACAAAGACAAACTTTCAAAGCAACTCTTGAAAGCTGACCTAGAGCTGAGATAGCCAGGAAGCGGGGGGTGGGGGGGTGGGGGGGTGGGGGGTGGGGGGTGGCGGGGCAGGGTGGCAAGAGGGACAGGGAGGAGAGCACAAGGACTCTGGTGGAGGACCACGGGTGCGCTGGTGCTGGGAGAGCGAAGGTGGCCACACCTGAGGGGAGAAATCCTAGACTGTCAAAAACTCAACAAGGATGTAAAACAACGTTGCTTCATTCAAAAGAGAAAAAGGGGGAAACCTTTTGAATTATGTGATTTACACTTTCATGGATATGAATATACATTAAGATTTATTTTTTTAACAGGTGTTGGCATTGATGACATGTTTATCATGATTTCTGCTTGGCAGAAGACCAACATCATGGACAGCGTACAACAGCGAATGTCTGACGTCTACTCCCATGTGGCGGTGTCCATCACCATCACCACTCCCACAAATGTCCTGGCCTTCATTACAGGGGTGATGACCTCCTTTAAGTCCGTGCAGTACTTTTGCATTTACACGGGAACAACCTTGCTCTTCTGTTATTTTTGTAACATCACCTGTTTTGGCGCCTCTATGGCCCTAAATGGTAGGAGAGAATTGGCCTGTCTGCGCTGGCTGCAAAAGTCAGAGGGAAACCCGGACCAAAATTCTTCCTCACTGATAAGATGCTGCTGCCTCCCATTTACTTCTCTTCGAACTGATGAAGAATCGAGCATCCATCCAATGAACTTGTTCTTTAGAGATTATTTTGGCCCCTTTCTCACAAACACTAAGTCCAAGTTTGTGATAGTGGTTTTATACCTTCTGTACATCGCATTCAGTATACATGGCTGTTTCCAAGTACAGGAAGGTTTAGACCTTCAACATTTGGTAAGTGACGATTCCTATATCACACCCTATTTTAACATCCATGAAGAGCATTTTTCAGATTATGGTACCATAGTGATGGTTATCATGACTGAAGCAGTTGACTACTGGCATAAAGACACTAGGCAAACATTGGGGAAATGTCTGACCACTTTTGAAAACAGAGACTATGTCATTCAAAATCTAACAGAGTTTTGGTTACAAGTATATATACAGTATATGGAAGCCAACAACTTAGCTGTAAATGACAGAGATAGTTTTATAAACAACATTCCTGGTTTTTTAGTGCATATTCCAACTTTTACATATGATATTAATATTTCATCATCACATGAGATTACTTCTTCCCGGGCCTTCATGCAGACCACAGGTGTTTCTTCTTCGCACAGTAAGAAGAACATGTTATTCCAATTAGGAAGTATTGCCAAAAGGTGTGAGATTCCCCTAATGGTGTATAACCCAGCATTTATCTATTTTGATCAATATTCTGCAATCTTAGATAACACTGTTGGAAGTGTCATTGTTGCACCCATAGCTATGTTCATTGTTTCTTTATTGTTAATTCCCCACCCATTGTGCTTCTTGTGGGTCACTTTTTCTGTTGGGTCTGTGATTGTAGGAATAACAGGTTTCATGGGATTCTGGCATGTTAACCTTGATTCCGTATCCATGATGAATCTTGTGATTTGTATAGGGTTTTCTTTTGATTTTTGTGCACATATTTCATACGCATTTGTTTCCAGTTCTAAACCCTCAGCAAACCAAAAAGCAATTGAGGCATTGTTTTTGCTAGGTTACGCAGTGTTACAAAGTGCACTGCCAACAATAATAGGAGTGTCTGTTTTATCTGTAGCAAACACATACATCTTTAGGACGTGTTTTAAGATTATGTTTCTTGTCATGGTATTGGGGGCTATTCATGGCCTAGTTTTTATTCCAGTATTCTTAACCATTTTTTGAAGATTTGTTGGAATATCCACTAACAAATCAGAGGCCAATGATAGAATTCTTGACTGCCCCAACCCAGTCTGGTAAAAATGCTCTATTAAGGATAGTTGATAAACTGAAAAGAAAGGCATGTTTCCTTGATTTGGAAATCTCATTCCAAGCAGTTCTTTAAAATATCTTGAGAAAAATTAATTAGTCCCACATTACAATATTTTTACTAAATTAGGAAGTGTTGTCATCTTTATTTTAAACTATAAAAATTGATTGAGTGTAACCAGGCATATGAAAAAATGTTCAACGTCACTTGCAATCAGGGAAATGCAAATCAAAACTACAATGAGATACCATCTCACACCAGTGAGAATGGCACATATTAAAAAAACTAGCAACAACAAATGTTGGCGAGGATGAGGAGAGAAGGGAACTCTCCTGCACTGCTGGTGGGAGTGCAAACTGGTCCAACCACTATGGAGAGCTGTGTGGAGATTCCTCAACCTACTAAAGATAGAGCTTCCATATGATCCAGCAATCCCACTCCTAGGTATTTACTCCAAGGACACAGAAACATTAAATCCAAAGAGCACCTGCACCCCTTTGTTTATAGCTGCACAATTTACAATAGCTAAGCTTTGGAAACAACCCAAATGCCCAAAAATAGATGATTGGATCAAGAAGATGTGGTACATATACACCATGGAATATTACTCAGCATTCAAAAAAGATAAACACTTGCATTTTGCAGCAACATGGATGGAGCTGGAAGGGATCATGCTCAGTGAAATAAGCCAGAAAGAAAAAGAAAAATACCGGGTGATCTCACTCATAACAGGAATCTAGAAAACCTAAATAAGGGACCAGGAAAATGAATAACTATAAAAAAGAAAAAAATCAAAATCAACAAACAACTATGAACCAGAGACATATACTTTGGGGTGGGGGCGGGGAAAGGAGGGATTGGGGTCTAAATCGGGGTTGCAATTGTATGAGGAATATAAAAATAAAAAAAAAGTTTTATTTATGCATACAAAAAAATAAGAGACACTGGAAATGTAGGTAATGAATTATAAGTTTTGTGAGAAAGATTATCTAGAATTTCAATCATCAGATTAAAACTCCTAGAAAAATCTGATTGTACTATAAAAGATTGGTAAATGAATACACACATATACACACACACACGTTTGAAGGAAAATTAAAATAACCATGTACCTTTAAGAAAAAAAATTGGGAGTAAGGTAAAACTTTCCAGGTTTTTTTTTTCTATTTTTTTCCTCTTATCATTAGTGTTTATTCCTGGAATTCAAGAATTTTCTATATTATATATACTATCACTGGGATGTTATGTTTATTGTACTTCCTATATGCATTGCTATGTAAAGGTTTGATTTATTATTACTTATTCTCCATCCTGGGACTTTTGTATGCAATTTCTTAATGGTATATTTGGATGAACTGAAGTTGCTATCAATAATTTTTTAAAATTTCAAGAATTAACCACTGAAGGGGACTCCCTGGTGGTGTGGGCAGTTGAGCACCACACTGTGAAGCTATCCGTGTCGTCAGCAGCGCCGGTTCGATCCTGGCCTGATGGGGAGAATCCCACATGGTGAAGCAGACCTCTCCTGTCTCACCCACTGCTCCCCTCAGCAGTGTGTTTTGGTAGTCTGCCTGTTCTGCTCTCCACTCTGTCTCTGGTAAATCCTCTCATCCTTCTGTGCATCTGGTCTGTACCATGGTTCTTGTATAAATCATTAAATCTGAAAAAAAAAAAAAAAAGAATTAACCACTGAAGCCATCAGGTGCTGGACTTTTGTTTTTTGGTAGGGGTTTGATTGCTGATTCAATCTCCTTGCTAGTAATTGATGTGTTTGGATTTTCTTTATCAGTTAAATTTGATACCTAAATGATACTTAAACGATAATGGATATATGTTTTATTTATAGATAAACAGATATAGATAATAAAAATAAGTATTGCCTAATGCTGCAAAGAAAGGAAGTGACATTCCTGGTAATTGTAGGTTTAAAACTATTTTACTTTTTATTTTTTTAACAATAGAGAATAATAATTCAATCTCTCTTATTACATAGATAATTGAAAAGCATAAATTCTTTCTTTGAAAAGGAAAAGGTTTTGAGACTTCTCAAGTTCAAGATTTTCTCTAAGGGCATCTGACTGCTAAGGGTCTCATTTCTCCAAACTCTATATGGATGATGCCCTAAACACACTCTTCCTGTCCAGACCATCTCTAGAGGCAGGTCAGGGATTGGCAAGGACGTCACCCACCAGGAGGAACCACTAAAACCACGTCCTTTGTTAGCCATTTCAAACCCAGTAGGGAGAACAGATTCAAAGAATGCCCTCCGTTAGAAGAAGGAGGTGGGTTGAAGAGGGGTGGTTGGCAACACTTCTGCCCTTTTTTTTTTTTTTTTTTTGGTGAGAATTTTTTTTTTAAATTTTGACATCATTGTTCATTTTTAAACAATATTTGCTCCCCCCCTTTCAGGTGTAATCCCCATAGAATTACCTTCACCAATTATGCTCAGTGAAATAAGCCAGAAGGAAAAAGAAAAATATAGGATGGTTTCACTTATAGCAGGGATATAGGGGAACCAAATAAGACATCAGTGTAAAAAAATAACAACAGTACAAAACACAACAAAACAGAAACAATTATAAATCAGAGACATCCTGCAGGGAAGGAGGAAGGACAGGGAGCAGAGGGAAGGAGGGAGGAGCACAGGGGACTGGGGTGAGGGTGCACTTGCTTTTTTAACAGCTGTACTAATAGGCCTTTGTCCTTGTTTTACATTCCCAGTGTGAAAAGTGAACAATTCATTTACTTCACAATTTGTTTTAAAGCACTTGCATTGTGGCAAACACTCTTCCAGGCTTTTAGCATAAAACAATGAAGAAAGTGTACAACAGTCTCTGCCCGTGGGCTGAGGAAGAAACACTCAAGGCAGATACTCAAATGCACATGTTAGGAAGTGATACCTGTCCAGGAGAAACCTGCCAATCACCGTGGAACTCAGCAAGGTCATGTGAGCCCTCAGCACCACACAGGGAGCTGCATGCTTGTGCGCACGCTGATGGGAAGGTGGCTGCAATGTGTAAGGGACTGAGAAACGTGTGTTGTATGTATGTGTGTTAACATGCAGTGACTGGCAATTTGAAAAAGTGTGTAAAAAGAAGTACACTACTATGACATATCAATCATGATTACTCTCTTTTCTAAAAAAACTCAGCATTGACATCAATTTTGGGGTATTTAAAAGAAACTGATTTTGAATTAAAATTCAAACGGCACTTAATTATCTTAACAGTTTTTTAGATTTGAAGTTTCACTGTAAGGTTTTTAGCTTTTCCTAAGTAGAAAAACCATAAAGTGAACTGACATTCTAGGGGATTTCATAAGAAAGAGCCCACATCTCATTTCACTGTAACAAAGGTCATCACTCACTGGGGACTCCAGCCACGCCCTCCAGATCTTCAGCACAAGCTGGCTGTGCTGAAGCAAAATCCCAAATGCAGGAACCATTCAATTTCTCTATGGAGAGCGACTTTTTTGAAAGGCAGAGGAGGAAAAGGAATTCTATAATGTGACACAACCAAAACAACCAAAGGGAAATTGTTCCTCAAACTCAAAGTCTGTTCCCTAAGCATTTATGGAGAATCAGTTTATCAGACACTACAAACACATGGAGGCGGGCTTACTTCAGGGAAACACACAACTTTATCAGCAACAGCAAAAAAGAGTCAAGGAGCGAGTGCCTATGCTTGGAGTGAAAGCAGGTGATGGACAATGTTTTGTACAGCTTTGTCCAACACCCAGGGGTTTTCTTAAAGAAATCCGAATGATGCCACTTTTTTCCTCCTCTGTTGCTGTGTTGTTCCAATAAAATGATTCTCATCCACTCAAAGGTTTAGGTTGAGTTAACCCATGTGACTATCCAATCATCCAAATAATAACTATCACCACTGAGATGATGAGAAAATCATCAAGATAAGGATATTAAAGACCCTGAATGGAAAGAAAGTTAATATATTTCTATTTTTTCTTTCTCCAAAACAACAAGAAGAATAAGAACAACAACAAAAAACAACTATAATCCAGGTGTTAAACTACTATAGAAATAGTAAAAGAAATGTTAATAGGAAAAATGCACCATTCATCAATAAAATCCTTAAGCCAACGAAATCTTGAGCCAAGAATCAACTGCAGGCCATGATGAAGATGTAAAGAATTTTTTTTTGTCGTTTATTAAAGAAACAGATATTTGAATGAATGTAAGACGTTCTTAGTAAGTACGCACAATTTTTAAAGAGATGTTACCAGTAGCGGTGACAGCCATTCTCTCTCCTTCTCTCTCATAGGATGGAGAGAGATGGAGAGGGAGAGAGATTACACACTTGATTCCTGAATTTACTAATACTTCAATGTTTTATTTTCTGTTTTTCTCTTTTTACTGAATTATTTCTTCTTAAGACATTTTATTCTCTGAGATGTGCAACTGGTGAAATCATACAAATACATGAACAAACCTGGGCTCTCTCCCTCATTTTCTATCTTCTCCCCATATTAATTGTCTCTCTAATGCAGTCTTTCAAAATGTTATTCAAATAACAGGCTACCAGATAATGTTCCCTGTAAAAGTGCACCTGCATCTTTCATCTCCTCTGATGGAAATTTTTTGTGAGCGCGTGCCTAAGCTAGGAGCCCGAGAGTCAAAGAGGAGGCAAAGTATTATGAATTTTTCTGATTGCTGAACAAGAAATATGATCCATTTCCTACACTATTTGTGCTGTTAAAGTGAAGGTCATATCACTTCTGGAACATAAAATAAATTTAAAAGCAAACAAAAGTTTATGTGAATACTTTTTTTGGTTTATTAAAGGAAATACATTTCCGAGGCCTTTCACCAAGAATTTATTAGTGATAAAATGAATGGAAGCTAGTGCACTGTACCATCTTTGCTAGCAAGTCAAGAATAAGTATGATCTATAACTTCAATACCCTTTTCAACAGTTTTTACAGATTTTCCCAACCAATTGGTGGTTTGTTTCAGCCCCACACAGACAAATGTATTTGTATAAGACGAGCTGATGTCCAACAGCCCTTTTCTTATTTACTAGCTGACATGGGATGCCTGTGTAGTTTCAGGTTAGCTTCAGAATGTTGAGGAATGTTTTGTTGCCTAAGAAAAAGTCTTTATTTTCTTAATATAATTTCTGCTCCCAATTGAGTCGCTGTTGCATTTTAAGATCAAAGACTTTCAGCAGGTTGTTTTTCTAGGTGAAAACACTACATGTCACATATGTTTTCTTCACTTTGTCCCCATTGAAAGTTTCTAATCAACAGTGGCTATTGCCTTCATCTGGCTAAGTCACCCCCAGGTGACAAGAGGAAGAATCTTCTGGTCACTGATGGTGGCAAAAGGGTGAATGTCTAAGTGCCAGGATTAAGACACATTTCCCTGTAGATTACTATGGCGATTCCAGGTTTAGCTCTGCTGGGAAGTCATTGTATGCGTATTCTGAACAAAGTTTTGAAGTACCTAAATTATCTGTTCAGAAGAATAGAGACAATAACTCTACATGTGTCTTTTAAAGAGAGCAGAAGTAGTTAACCTCCCTAAGATCATCCTCAGGGCTTCCTCTCTCCCTATCACCTCTTTTCTTGGCCATCTCCAGCCTCGGGCCTGCACAGACTATTGCCACTTCTTACAGGGACAGTGTCTATGGGTAAGAGATGAAATTATTTTATCTACTGCCACAGTAACCTGTTTTATTCCCTAAATACCTCAGACCATCTGGCCTAAAGACAAAACGGCAAAATCCAAAGGGAAGGACCATCCTATACTTATTCATAATCAGGAGGCATGGACCTCGACAGACTTTGTGGTGTGATATTTAATCTGCAGTGTATGAATCTCCTAAGGTGAGAGCTACTTTAAGCTAGACATGGGACATCTCAGTGGGTTTTAAGTGTCATTGGTTATAGCTTTTTGAACACACATTATTACACTGAAGGTAACTGAAGATGAAGAAATGAGGAGCTATTTGAAGATCAAAGCTTCTATGGCAGGAGCCTGACCTCCTGTTAGGTTTGGAAACCCATGGGGCCTCTTTGTGAAACACTGCATTTAAAATTAAAAAATGCCCTTTAGAGAACCATTCAGCACAAAGTTCGTTGTGAAAACAGAAGAAAATAAATGCTGATACTGATAGCAGGGAAGGGGCGGGCTAGTGTCAGGACCCTTCTTTCCATGAGGTCACACATTCCTTCCCAATGGGTCTGTTTGTACACTCCCCTCCTTACTTGCTCTAGCAGAGGACTCCTCCTCAGCTTTCTTAAGGCAATAGTTATGCGCTAGTCTTACCACCAGGAGGAAAAGTCACCCCCTACTCACCATTCATTCCACTGGTACATTGCCTGCACAATGTCAAAGAATGCATCAGAGAGAGATCAACATGGTAGAGGGGAAATACTGCAAGTAAAACATGGCAGAGGGGAAATGCTACGAGTAACTCCCATTAAAAAAAAGTTAATAGGGAGGAAAAATGGCAGGTCCCTGCGAGAACTGGGATGCGGAAGATAAACCCGGGTGATTCTGGCAAACTGCACGAAGAACAAAGTTGCCATAAGAGGACTAGAAGGGAGGAAAGCTCAGAACCTGGCTACCCTCCCCGACCCACAAAGTCAGCACTCTCTGACCAACAGAAAGGAGGAAAACAAACAAACCAACAAAAACAACCAGCAAGAACAAACTACACATCAAGCGGAACTTTGAGTGGAAAGAAACTATTTCAGGCACTGCACCCTGTGAACTGGAACTGTGGAAAACTGGGCAGAAATCACCGCGGAGCTCAGAGAATGGCTCTTGCGCCATTAGAGGAAGGTAAAGACTCCATGGAGACCTACACATAGCCCAAGGCCAGCTGGTAAGCTTGTGTGGAAAAGCAGTGAGCTGGAAAAGCCTATGCGTATCCCAGCTGCACAGGTCCCTGCACCCACGGGGAGATGAGCGGGAACCCTCATTGAGGTGAATGTCCCTCACCGAGTAATCAGAAACCAGGTGCCCGGACGTGGGAGCAGGGTGCAAAAGGTGCCATTTCTGTGGACACTGAACTGGGCTACAGCCCACATCCTGGATCTGAGGGCTTCGGAACTGAGAGCACAAAATTTGGGGCGCAGGATACCCACGACAGTGGGGCACAGGGCAGACACAGCACTCTGGCGCCGTTGAGGCTCTCCACGCCACTCCCACTCTGTTCCCCTGGACCCCCGGGGTGGGGGGGACAGTTCTGGAAGGACACTAGAAAAGATCTCTGGCGCCACCTAGTGACCAGAAAAAAATCACCAACATCCTGATAGTTGGAAACCAAGAATCCCCAAAACACCCTCAGGCTCTGAGAGAGGGTGGGCAGCTCAAAAGGGGGGTAAGGAGGGAAATAAGGAGTGGAGCAAGACCCCATCCTAGAACTGAGAGCCAGCCGCAGGATCCGGGGTGTGGGGCGTGCCATAACAGCGGGCACTGCACAGGGTGACAGCCGGCATTTGGATTTGATAGCCCTGGAACTCAGACCTAGAGTGCAGAAGTCAGGGCATGGAATCCATACACCTGTGGGCACAGCACCGGGTGAACACAGAGCAGACACAGCACCCAGCTTGAATAAGAGCCCCTGTGTTGAGGCGCTCACCTAGGCACCCCTCCCCACCTCTTCCGTTTCTCAGAGAACCACTGGGAAAAAGCACAGATCAGCAAGTACGGATCTCTGGCGCCACCTCGTGACTGGAACAAAATCACCAACTAGTTGATTCCCTGTTGGAACAGTAAATACAGAGAGAGGGAACTGTAAGGGACAGTGCCCAGCAACACAGCATCAACACCCTGGTGGAGTTTAGGCCTACCAGTGCTGGTCTCTGTCTGGTAAACAGTTTCTAGCACCCCTAAAGGAGCACTCCAGAGAGATGCCTGCCAACACCAATGGCAAGACCTCCCAACGCACAGAACTAATTAGAAAGCAAACAACAGGGAGAATTAAAAATATAAATAACCAAGTTAGCCCACAGGAGAACACACCACAAAAAGAAACACAGTCACCAGAGCTCAACGATGACATGGAAGAACTCGGCCTATCAGATAGAGAATTAATGATCATCATGATTAAAATGCAGAAAGAAAACAAAAAGGAAAAAAAAAGATTTGAGACAAATAATCACTGAACTTAAGAATGAAATTGAGACATTAAGAAAGGAAAGAAAAGAAACACAGGAGATTAAAAGATTACTAGAGGAGCTAAAGACCTCTGGGGAAAGCAATGAAAACAGAATCAATGAAATGGAAGAACAGATCAGTGGCATTGAAGATACAGAAATAAAAAGAGCCAAAAGAGAAAAGGAGAGAGAAGTGCAAATGAAGCAGTTTGAGGAGACTCTTAGACAATTATCAGGCTCCATGAAGAGAGGAAATGTAAGTGTCATAGGCATTCCGGATGGTGAGGAGAAAGACAAAGGAACTGAGAAATTATTCAAGATGATAATTGAAGAAAACTTCCTAAGCATAAAAAAGGAGATGAATATAGACATACAAGAAGTGAGAAGAACTCCCAATTACCACAATGAAAAGAAAACTACAGCAAGACACCTAATAGTAAAGCTTGCAAGAGTCCAAGACAAGGAAAAAATAACGAAACTGGCAAGGGGGAAGAAACAGATAACTTATAAGGGAAAACCAATCAGGTTAACTTCAGACTTCTCCGAAGAAACATTATGGACAAGAAGAGAATGGAGTAACATATTCAGCAAACTTCAAGATAGCAAATGCCAACCAAGAATACTTTACTCTGCAAAGCTCTCCTTCCTCTATGAAGAAAAAATATGGACCTTCTCAGACAAACAGAAATTCCAGAAATTCATTACAACTAAACCCCTCACTCCAATAAATTCTACAAGAAGTCGTAAAGCCAAAACCAAGAGAGGAATTAACAAGAAGAACAGAATAAAGCAAGGAATACAATCACAAAAAAGACAAACAAAATGGCAAACACAGATGCCAACATATCAATATTAACTCTAAATGTAAATGGATTAAACTCATCAATAAAAAGACACAAAGTAGGAGGCTGGATTCAAAAACAAAATCCAACCTTCTGCAAAATCCAACACATTTAACCACAAAAGATAAACATAGATTGAAAATAAAAGGTTGGAAAACAATCCTACAAGCAAATGGACCAAAAAAGAGGCAGGAACAGCTATACTTATATCAGATGAAACAGACTTCAAATTAAAAAAGGTAAAAAGAGACATAGACGGACACTACATTATGATCAAGGGGACAATACATCAGGAAGATACAACACTCATCAACATATACTCACCAAATGAAGGGGCACCAAAATATATTAGACAATTATTACCAGCTCTGAAAACAGACATTAAATACATATATACTGGGAGACTTCAACACCCCACTCTCACCAATGGACAGATCAATGAATAAACAGACAAAAAATAAACAAAAACACTAGAGCCCTAAATAAAGACATAGAACTCATGGACTTAACAGACATCTATAGGACACTGCACCCAAAAAAATATGAGTACACATTTTTCTCAAGTGCGCATGGATCATTCTCCAGAATCGATCACATACTGGGCCACAAGACAAACATCAACAGATACATGAGGATCAAAATCATTCCAACTATCTTCTTTGATCATAAAGGCATCAAACTAGAAATAAATCATGAAAAAAAAAAAAGACAAGGAACCCTCCCACTTCATGGAGATTGAAATCCACACTACTGGAAGAACACTGGACTAATGAGGGGATCAAAGAAGAGATTAAAAAATACTTTGAGTTGAACGACAAGGAGGATACCACTTTCCAGAATGTATAGGATGGACCAAAAGCAGTAATAAGAGGAAAATATATAGCAATACAGGCTCACATCAACAAACAAGAAAGAACTCAAAGAAACAACCTAATCTCACATCTCAAAGAGCTAGAAAAAGAACAACAAAAAAACCCTACAGCCAGTAGGTGAAAGGAAATAATAAAAATTAAAGCAGAAATAAATGAATTGGGGATTAAAAAAACAATCCAAAAGATCAATGAAACCAAAAGTTGGTTCTTTGAAAAAATAAAACAAAATAGACAAACCTCTAGCCAGGCTCACAAAGAAAAAATGGGAGAAAACACATATAAATAGGATTACAAATGAAAGAGAAGAAATCACCACAGGCTCAGTAGAAATCAAAAGAATAATCAGAGATTACTATGAACACCTATATGCAAAAAAATTCAACAACCTAGAAGAGATGGACAAATTCCTAGAACGATATAATCATTCAAAGCTGGACAAAGAAGAAATAGAACAACTAAACAGACCAATTACAAGCAGTGAAATTGAGGCAGTAATCAATGCACTCCCCAAAAACAAAAGCCCAGGTCCAGACGGCTTCACAAATGAATTCTACCAAACGTTCAACAGTGAATTAGTGCCTATCCTACACAAACGCTTTCAAAAAATTGAAAAAGAAGGTATACTAACAAATACGTTCTACAAAGCCAATATTACACTAATACTAAAACCAAACAAAGACAGCACAAAAAAAAAGAAAATTACAGGCCCATCTCCCTAATCAACACTGATGCAAAAATCCTCAACAAAATCCTTGCCAACAGAATCCAACAATGAATCAAAGAGAGAGCACACCATGATCAAGTGGGATTCATCCCAGGGGCACAAGGATGGTTCAACATATGAAAATCAGTAAGTGTAATGCAACACAACAACAAAAAGAAAAATAAAAACCATATGATCATATCAATAGATGCTGAGAAAGCATTGGACAAAGTCCAGCATCCATTTATGATGAAGGCCCTTGAAGTTCTCGGGATAGAAGGAACATACCTTAACATGATAAAAGCCATATGCGATAAACCCACTCCAACATTATTCTCAATGGCGAAAAGCTACAGTTTGGTAGTGAAACAAAAACAGACACACAGACCAATGGAACCGAATAGAGAGCCCAGAAATAAAACCACACTTATATGGACAACTAATCTTTGACAAAGGAGCAAAGACTATTCAGTGGAACACGGACAGTTTGCAGCACTATACCTCCACATGCAAAAAAATGAAACTAGACCACTACCTCTCACTGTGCACAAAAATCAACTCAAAATGGATAAAAGAACTGGACATAAGACCTGAAACCATAAAATATATAGAAGAAAATAAAGGTAAAACACTACAAGACATATCTCAGAAACTTCTTTAAAGACTCATCACCCAAAGCAGTGATAGTGAAGGTAAATATATATACCTGGGATTACATCAAACTGAAAAGCTTCTGCACAGCAAAAGAGACATTAATCAAAACAGAGAGATACCGCACTTATTGGGAAAAAATCTTTGCACTCCATCCAGCTGATAAGGGACTGATCACAATGATATACAAAGAACTCACATGGCTCAACAAAAACAAAATAAATGATCCAGTCAAGAAATGGACAGAAGAACTCAAAAGACATTTCTCCAAAGAGGAAATGCAAATGGCCAACAGGCATATGGAAAAATGTCCAACATCCCTGATAATCAGGGAAATGCAAATCAAAACCACACTGAGATACCACCTTACACTAATAAGAATGGCACATATCAAAAAAACAAGCAACAACAAATGTTGGCAAGGCTGTCGTGAAAAAGGAACTCTTCTACATTGCTGGTGGGAGTGCAAACTGGTCCACCCATTGTGGAAAGCTGTCTGGAGGTTACTCAGTCTACTAAAAATGGAGCTACCATATGACCCGGCAATTCCACTCCTAGGGATCTACCCAAAGGACACAAAAACAGTGATTCAAAAGAGCACCTGTACACCTATGTTTATTGCAGCACTATTTACAATAGGTAAAACCTGGAAACAACCCAAGTGCCCCAAAATAGGTAACTGGATCAAGAAGATGTGGTATCGATACACAATGGAATATTATTCAGCAATCAAAAAAAGATAAGCTCATGTCATTCGCAGCAATGTGGATGGAGCTAGAAGGAATTATGCTCAGTGAAATAAGCCAGAAGGAAAAATAAAAATATCGGATGGCTTCACTTATAACAGGAATATAGGGGAACCAAATAAGACATCAGTGTAAAAAAAATAATAACAGTACAAAACACAACAAGGCAAAAGCAGACAATTATAAACCAGAGACATACTGCAGGGAAGGAGGAGGGAGAGGTATGAGAGGGAGGGAGGGAGGAGCACAGGGGACTGTGGTGATGGTGCATGTGTGCCTTAGGGAAGGAAATTTTATGGAGACTCAATCTTAGGGGGTGGGGGGAAGCAAATATTGTCCAAAAATGTAAAAAATGATAAATGTTAAAATAAAAAAACCTGAAAATAAAAAAAGAATGCAACAGTAAATCTTCAACCTTCTCCTTTTTAGACTGTTGGAAGCGTCCAGTACCTTAGGTAACCAGGTTTCTCTCGCCCGTTGTTCTCAGTTGAAATTATCAGCTGAAACATTAATATAACGGGGAAGCCCTGGGCACTCAGAGGGCTAGAGCAAGAGGGCCTGTGACAACCAGCGAGGCTGAGAACGAATGGAAACAAAGACCATGTGACCAGGAATACTGGACCATGGTGGCAAAGGACACATGCACTTGCGAAGTCAGCAGTAAAGCTGTGGGTGTGGCTCTGAGAGCCATTCCCCACAGGGTGTGAAGGACACGTGTGTGGGGAGCCTGGACCTGAGGGGCCGGTGCCAATAATTTGACAAGTTTTCAACCGAAACTTCAAATCACATTAGGATAATGTCTTCTCTAATTTACATATTCCTGTACTTTAAAGTGTTTCCTTTTCTTTTTCTTTTTTTTTATTTAAATAATAAATTTTATTTTTATATTCCCCCATACAATTGCAAACCCTCCATTCTGACCCCAATCCCTCCCCTCCCGCCCCCACCCCCCAAAAAGTGTCTCTGGTTCATAGTTTTTTGTTGATTTTGATTTTCACTTTCTTATATTCATTTTCCTGGTCCCTTATTTAAGTTTTCTAGATTCCTGCTATGAGTGAGACCATCCGGTATTTTTCTTTTTCTTTTTGGCTTATTTCGCTGAGCATGATCCCTTCCAACGCCATCCATGTTGCTGCAAATTGCATGTGTTTATCTTTTTTGAATCCTTTTCTAATATTCATAGTTGTCTTTGTAAGTCAGTCCTATTTTTTAATTATTTGAAATGGATGCTCAGATTGCCAACATAAATGCTAACTTTACAGATATTGCTCCTCTTTGTCACACCAAGAATGGAGAACTCTCTCTCTCTCACTTCCTTAAGCCCCATAGGAAGATCAACAAGGTAGAAATTATGCTTAAAAGTCAGGCTTCCTACCTGATAGCTTGTTAGAGCTGAGTGAGAGCCCATGTTTCCATAGCTCTGCCAGAATATGCATGCAGCTGGCTGTCCCAAAATAGGGTAGAAAATGTCAATTGGAGTTTATAATAAACCAGACTGGATTCTTTCAAAGTTAAAGCTGATCCAGTTTACATAGTAGGGAAAAAAGCTGCTCATGGAGCCTGTTTTTCCCAAGAAAAGTACAGTCATTATGGCATGACAACTGGTTTGAGCTTTCAGAAAGAACCTTTGGAAATCAGGAAATCTATGATGTATGTAAGTGAACTCAGCAAGATGCTGTTGCGCTCAGCACCTGGCACGAAGCACTTCCTCATGCAGGACATGCCTGTCTCCACAGTGCGAGCCACCTCCTGGGAGCTCCCAGCACACGCACAGCCCCTGGTGAGATGAAAGCTAATGAGAGTCAAGAATAAAGTCAACACCGCATAGAAAGTTTTCTTCATCAGCACAACCATGTGACCACCCATCAGGATGAATGAGCAGCCCCACTTTGAGTACAAAGAGTTTTGTACTAAGATTTCTGTCAAATGCCCTAGTTTCAGGCTTCAGCACCACAAGTGCACACAGTGAATTAAGGGGGATCCAGTCAAATCTCTTGGTAAAGAGAGAGAGGGAAAGAAGAAGGCGGAAAGAATAGAGAGGCGGGGCTGGGGGTGGGGGAAGAGGGAGAAACATACAGAGACTGACTCTCCATCTGGAAGTTAACCCACCCACCCTAGAGTTCGCTCATGGAAATGAATGGCTCCAAGAAGCAGAATGCTGGAGAAACAATGGGTCAAGCATGCAGTTACCTCCATGAGCCTCTCCTCCTAAGTTGAAGATCTCGATACTTATGTCTGGTCTTTGCCGATAGTTATTAGACTCTGCATTTTCACTGCATTTATTTAGTAGAATATATCATCGCGTCAAGAACATTGGCCTGGTGCCATGTCATAGCCCTGATATTTCCCTGGGAAGATGTATGGACATGATTTATCACCTACGGACCTTTCAGGGATACCCACTTTTTTGTTGCTGTTTAGTTGTGAATATTAGAGGGTGCAAGCCTGGCTTCTTTCTGCTGCCACCTTGCTGGACTTCTACTCACAAATCCCTATTTACTGCAGTGATCGTGGTTTTATAGTCTGAGTCCATACTTAAGGGAAGATTCTAACCAAACCTGCCTAATCCTTGTATTCTTGAAAAAGTTAAAAACAGAAATGTGCTAAACTTTGAAAAATAGGAAATTGATGCCATCTTGTGGTTATGAAGTAAAAATTTTTCTTTTTTATTAAAGAATCATTGTCAAAATCAGAACTACCTTAAACAATTTTCCCGTGTTCCTGAACACTCAAATGTCACTTTCTCTTTTAGAATATTGCTAATGTGTAGATACTTTTTTCCTTGACAATCAGACTTGTTATTTCAACCAGGTAGTGCCAGTTTCCTGAAAAAAAATCATTTTTTATGATTATACTTGATTTTTTTTTTTTTAATCAGGCAGATCGTAATTCTGAATGCTGGGGTAATGTATTCATGGAAAAACATTCTAAAACATTTTCCAGGCATTAACATGATAATCAACAAATGTCTCTGAGAGATGGTCCAAAGCACTGGAAACAGCAGTGACTTGATTTTTGGGTCTTTGAAAGTGTAGATTGACTTCCAGAAAGCATAGGGTTATAGGAAGGTTGCTGTTCTACCAAGGAACTTATTGATCACAGAAATAAGACTGATCAATTCTTATTGATCAAGAAATAGCATGATCCAAGATGTCATACCAATCCCCACATTTTATAGACTAGACTGGAGGAAAATGCCAAGAACTGCCTGATAAGTATTCTTAGTATGAATGCAAAATGGTAACAAGGATTGGTGCCGTCCTTCCTCTGCATTGTACAGTGTGGGCAGGTCAATTCCTGATATTAAAGGGATTTCCCCACAAGTAATCATGTTTCAGTGACATGCACTTAAACTAGCAGATAGGGCCTCTTAGTCTAACTTGATGTGGTATTTTTAGTTAAGCTTAGTAATGTACTTAATATTTACTAGGAATTATATACATAAATATGCATGTATAAATGAATTTGTACTACTTATTAACAGGAAGGATGAAAATACAAGAGAACTTCAAGGATAAATGTGGAGTTTGCCACAGCAAGGTGAAAAGGAAAAAGAAAAAATGAGTTGAGGAGGGGAGAGATAAAGACCAAGAAGGTATTACATAGGCACAGGCTAAGCATTACCTGTGCATCTTGTCCATTAAAACACATGTGCTGAGGGCCTCCCCGGTGGCGCAGCAGTTTAGCGCTGGGTTGCGAAGCTGCCCGCAGCTTCTGCAGTGCCAGTTGGGTCCCTGGCCACCAGGTGAGGGTCCCACATGGTGCACAGATCTCTCCTGCTACCCACTGCTCCCCTCAACAGTGTACTTTGTCAGTCTGCCTGCTCTGCTCTCCCCCTCTGGCTCTGCTGAATTCTCTCACCCTCCCGAGCTTCTGACTGTACCCAGTGCTTGTATAAATAAATAAAAACAAAACAAACAGAAAAAAAAAAAAAACATGTGCTGAGTGGGGTGAAAAAATAATCACAAAAGCCAGTATTTGCTGCATACTCAACACACGCTGGGTAGAATGCTATGATCTGATTGTACAGTATTTCATTTAATCCTCTTCGAAAAGAGAAAAAAAAAGTAGGTGAATTTCCAACACTTTAGAATCAGATCTTTAGATGGGGATTTTTCATAGATTTTTTTCCCCCCCTTCAACTATAGATATCTAGATTACACTTTTTAATCTGTGCGGCTTTCTTTCTCAGCAATACCTTGCATGATGCCCATTCATTGACTAAAGATGTATGCCAGGCATTTATTTATTTTTTTGAGAGGCTGAAACATTAAGAAACAAAATGCTGTGTAGACACAGATTCTTGATGTCACTCTTAAAAGTGAGTTGTCAACTAAGAAAAAAAATAACTGAAATCAGGATTATATCTTCTCTGTTGAAGCTAGAAACAGGACTAATCTTATACTCCAAACCTTGCAGCAAATTAAATGCAGGAATGGAAAGGTGACTTACTTTCTAGAGATGAGCATGCAAAAATAACAGCAGTGGTGGGAGGAACCTCGAAGACCCTACTTAACTGTAGGCAGTTCAAGGGCCGGAAAATACCTTGTTTTGTGCTAAGATTGTGAAATTATGTGGTTTTTTCCATAGGTCATGGATTAAACATGATGCTAGTTAAGTGTCAATGAACTATTTTTACTCTTTGAATATGAAATGTACAAATCTCCAGGGTGATGGTGGCAGTGGTGCCTCCTGCGTCCTCATGTGGCGAGATATTAGGTCAGGTAGGAACTCTTGAACCTTCTGCCATCACGTGTTTAACCTCCCAATGCATTTCATAACTCTGTTTACTCAACTTATGTGACCTGACATAATTAATAATCAATAAAATATGAACTAGACACACACACATAGAAATACTATACACATTCTCATGACACAAAAACATTTTAATATTCCTTTTGATTTAATGTTAATATTCCTTTAATAAAATGTAAGAAACAATTACAGTGTTATGTAAACAGCCCAGGGGAAAATTTTTCATTATTTAGCATTCAGATCATATAATTTTTCTTCAAAATCTGTACATATTCTTGTGATGTTTTCCAAAGCAAATCTTGATTTGATTCATCAGTAGATCCTAGAGGAGAAGCTCTATAGGATACAGACTCAAATTCAGCAGCAGCTAGAAAAAAAAAAAGCCCAAAGAATTATATTTTTTTAGTATTTTATTTTATATAATTCTTACATCATTTTTCATTTTTGCACAATGTATGCATTTTCATTTGGGTTATATTCCCCATACAATTGCACCCCCCTTATTTTGACCCTAGTCCTTCCTCTCCCCGCCCTACCCCCTACTTCCCCCCGACCCTGTAGTGTGTCTCTGGTTTATAGTTGCTTGTTGATTTTGATTTTTACTTTGTATTGATTAGTCTTTTTCCTGGTCCCTTATTTAGGTTTTCTAAATTCCTGCTATGAGTGAGACCATCCGGTATTTTTCTTTTTCTTTCTGACTTATTTCACTGAACATGACCCCATCTAGCTCCATCCATGTTGCTGCAAACTGCATGTGTTTATCTTTTTTGATTGCTGAGTATTATTCCATTGTGTATATGTACCACATCTTCTTGATCCAGTCATCTGTTTTTGGGCATCTGGGTTGCTTCCATAGCTTAGCTATTGTAAACAGTGCTGCTATGAACAGAGGGGTGCAGGTGTCCTTAGGAATTACTGTTTCTGTGTCATTTGGGTAAATACCTAGGAGTGGAATTGCTGATCATATGGAAGCTCTATGTTTAGTAGTTCAAGAAATCTCCACACAGCTCTCCATAGTGGTTAGACCAGTTTGCACACCCAGCAATGCAGGAGAGCTCCTTTTTCTCCACAACCTCGCCAACAATTGTTGTTGCTAGTTTTTTTAATATGTGCCATATTCACTGGTGTAAGATGGTATCTCATGGTAGTTTTGATTTGCATTTCCCTGATTACAAGTAATGTTGAACATTTTTTCATATGCCTGTTGGCCATTTGCATTTCTTCTTCAGAGACGTTTCTTTTTAGCTCTCCTGCCCATTTTTGACTGGATTATTTCCTTTGTTTGTGTTGAGTCTCATCAGCTCTTTGCAGATTTTTGTGATCAGTCCTTTATCATTAGTGTTGTGTGCAAAAATGTTCTCCCAGTCGGTGGGGTTTCTCTTTGTTTTTGTTATTGTCTCTTTTGCTGTGCAGAAGCTCTTTAATTGGATGTAGTCCCAGCTGTTTATCTTTTGCCTTCACTATCACTGCTTTGGGTGATGTGTCTGTAAAGATGTCTTTGAGGTGCATATCATGTAGTGTTTCGCCTATATTTCCTTCTATGTATTTTATAGTTTCAGGTCTTATGTCTAGTTCTTTAACCCATTTTGAGTTGGTTTTTGTGCATGGTGTGAGGAAGCGGTCAAGCTTCATTCTCTTGCATGTAGCGACCCAGTTTTACCAGCACCATTTATTGAACAAACTTTTTTTGCTCCAGTGTATATTCTTTGCTCTTTTGTCCAAGATTAGTTGACCATAAATCTGTGGGTTTATTTCTGGATTTTCTATTTGGTTCCATTGGTCCATGTGTCTGTTCTTGTTCTGATACCATGCAGTTTTGATGCTTATGGCTTTGTAGTATAATTTGAAGTCTGGGAGTCTGATACCTCCATTCCCTTCTTTTTTTTCAGGAGAGCTTTGGCTATTTGGGGTTTTTGGTAATTCAGTATGAACTTCATCAAAAATTGTCTTATTTCTTTGAAGAATGTCATTGAAATTTTTATTGGAATAGCACTGAATTTGTAAATTGCTTTTGGTAGGATGGCCTTTTTAATAATGTTATTTCTTCAAATCCATGAGTAGGGATGTCTTTCCATTTCTTTGTGTCTTCTTCTATTTCTTTTAACAGTGTTTTATAGTTTTCTTTGTATAGGTCCTTCACCTCTTTTGTTAGGTTTATTCCCAAGTATTTGATTTTTTTGTTTCAATAATAAAAGGGATGGTTATTTTTTTTTTGACTTCTTCAGATTTATTGTTTGTCTATAGGAAGGCTACTGATTTTGTGTGTTGATTTTGTATCCTGCCACTTTACTAAACTGATTAGTTTAATTAGTTTTTCTGTGGAGTTTTTGGGGTTCTCTGTGTATATTATCATATCATCTGCAAATAGTGATAGTTTAACTTCTTCTTTTCCTATTTGGATTCCTTGTATGTCTTTCTCTTGTCTTATTGTTCTGCTTAGGACTTCCAGTATTATACTGAAAAGCAGTGGTGAGAGTGGACATTCTTGTCTTGTTCTAGATCTTAATGGAAATGCTTTCAGCTTTTCGCCATTGAGAATGATACTGGCTATGGGTTGTCATATATGGCCTTTATGATGTTGAGGTATAGTCCTTGTATCCCAAGAATTTCAAGGGCCTTTATCATAAATGGGTGTTGTACTTTGTTGAAAACTTTCTCAGCATCTATTGATATTATCATATGGTTTTTATATTTCTTTTTGCTGATGTGTTGGATAACACTGATTGATTTTTGGATGTTGAACCATCCCTGTGTCCCTGGAATAAATCCTACTTGGTCGTGGTGAATTATCTTATGGATACATTGTTGGATTCTGATAGCTAAAATTTTATTGAGGATTTTTGCATCCATCTTCATTAGAGATATAGGCCTGTAGTTTTCTTTTTTTGTGTTGTCCTTTGTTTGGTTTTGGTATTAGAGTAATGTTGGCTTCATAGAACATGTTTGGTGTTATACCTGCCCTTTCAATTTTTTGAAAGAGTTTGTGAAGGATAGGCACTAATTCGTTTCTGAATGTTTGGTAGAATTCATTTGTAAATCCATCAGGTCCTGGGCTTCTATTTTTGGGGAGGTTTTTGATTACCATTTCAATTTCGCTGTTTGTAATTGGTCTGTTTAGGTGTTCTATTTCTTCTTTATATAGCTTTGAGTGATTGTAGAGTTGTAGGAATTTGTCCATCTCTTCTAGATTGTTGAACATGTTTACATATAACTGTTCAAGTAGTTTCTGATTTTTCTTTTGATTTCTGCTCTGTCCTTTGTGATTTCTCATCTTTCATTTGTGATCATATTTATTTGTGCTTTCTCCCGTTTTTCCTTTGTAGCCTGGCGAGGAGTTTGTCTATTTTATTTATTTTTTTGAAGAACCAGCTTTTGGTTTCATTGATCTTTTGGATTTTTTTTTTTTAGTTTTGATTTCATTTATTTCTGCTTTGATTTTTATTATTTCTTTTCTTCTATTGGTTTTGGGTTTTTTTGTTGTCCTTTTTCTAGTTCTTTGAGCTTTGAGATTAGGTTGTTTGAGTTCTTTCTTGTTTCTTGATGTGAGTCTCTATTGCTATATAGTTTCCTCTAATCACTGCTTTTGCTATGTCCCATATGTTTAGGAAATTGGTGTCCTCCTTGTCATTCAACTCAAAGTATTTTTTAATTTCTTCTTTGATCTCCTCATTAGTCCAGTGGCCTTCCAGTAGTGTGGGTTTCAATCTCCATGAGGTAGGAGAGTCCCTTGCCTTTTTCTTTTTATGGTTTATTTCTAGTTTGATGCCTTCATGGTCAGAGAAGATGGTCGTATGATTTCAATCTTGGTGTATCTGTTGATGTTTGTCTTGTGTCCCAGTTTGTGATTGATCCTGGAGAATGATCCGTGTGCGCTTGAGAAAAATGTGTAATCAGATTTTTTTGGGGTTTAGTGTTCTATAGATGTCTGTTTTGCACATGAGCTCTAGATCCTTATTTAGAGCTTTCTTGTGCTTACTTATTTTCTGTCTCGTTGACCTATCCATTGTTGATAATGGTGCGCTGAAGTCTCCTACTACATATGTGTTTTCTCTGATGTCTGTTTTCAGAGATAATAATAGTTGTCTGATATATTTTGGTTCTCCTTCATTTGGTGAGTATATGTTAATGAGTGTTCTTTCTTCTTGAAGAATTGTTCCCTTGATCATAATGTAGTGACTGTTGGGGTCTCTTACTTTTTTGAGTTCGAAATGTTTTATCTGATATAAGTAGAGCTGTTCCTGCCTTCTTTTTAGGTACATTTGCTTATAGGATTGTTTTCCATCCTTTAACTTTGAGTCTATTTTTATCTTTTGTAGTTAAATGTTTTTCCTGGAGACAGCAAAAGTTTGGGTTTTGTTTCTTAATCCAGCCTGCGACTCTGTGTCTTTTAATTGAAGAGTTTAGTCCATTTACATTTAGAGTAAATATTGATATGTTAGCATCTGTATTTGCCATTGTGTTTGTGTTTCCTCTGATTTTATTTATTTACTCTTTTAATAACTTTTTTTTGGCTTTGTTTCATTGTTATTCACCCCTCTGTTTGTTCTGGCTTTCGGACTCCTTGTAGTATTTTTTGGAGTGGGGGTTTAGTCATAATGAAATTCCAGAGTTTCTTTTGGGAAGGTCCTTATTCTTCCTCATAGAGGAAGGAAAGCTTTGCAGGATAGAGTATTCTTGGTTGGCATTTGTCTTGGAGTCTGTTCACTATGTCCCTCCACTCTCTCCTTGCCTGTAGAGTTACTTCAGAGAAGTCTGATGTCAGTCTGATTGGTTTTCCTTTGTATGTTATCTGTTTCTTACCTCTTGTCAGCTTCATCATTTTTTCCTTGTCTTGGATTCTTGGGAGCTTTACTGTTTTGTGTCTTGCTGTATTTTTCCTTTCGTCTTGGAAGTTTGGTGTTCTTCTTCCTTCTTCATGTTTGGGAAGTTCTCTTCAATTATTTCCTTGAACATTTTCTCTGTTCCTAGGTCTCTCTCCTCTCCTTCTCTGATTCCTGTAACTCTTATATTTCCTTTCCTCATGGAGTCAGATAGTTCCCGAAGTCGTTCTTCAGTCTTTTTCATACCTCTCTTTCCTTATCTCTTTTCTCCTTTTCTCTTCTCTTTCCTTTTCTGTTTTGGTTCTTTTTATTTCTGTGTCTTCGAGAGTGCTTAATTGGTCTTCCATTTCATCTATTCTGTTATCACTGCTTTTCCCATCATTTTTTAGCTCTTCCATTAATCCTTTGATCTCCTGCATTTCCTTCACTTCTCTCTTCATGGACTCAATTTTATTCTTCTGAGTGTTATTTTCCTGAATGACTTCTGTCAGTTTTTTCATCACAACAATTTTAAATTCTCTTTCTGGAAGGCTCAGTAGTTCTTCCAAGTCACTGTCATTGCAATCTGGTGGGTGGTTTTCTTTTTGTGGTGTGTCTTTTTCCTGAGGAGTTGCTAGGCTGCATGTAGTTTTTCTTTTCCCTGCTGCCTTTTTTCTAATTTGTCCTATGCATTGGGACACTGTGTTGCTAGTACTGGCCGGCATCTTTTTGGTGTGCTCTTTCTGGGATTTCGGATACTGGCGGTCCAATGGAGTCAAATACTGTTATGCCAGAAGTCCAGTGAGGCAGTAGTACTTTGAGTATATTAATGGTCGCTGTCACAGAATATCTCCTCCTTCTGTGTTTGTTTAATTCCAAAGGTGTGTCTTGAAGCCCCACAGACTTCCCCGGAGGTGGGGCAGCTAGATTGCACCCTGGGCTCCAAATCACTGGATCCCCCTCTAGGCTCCAACTCCCTGCCAGGTGGGACCAGGCTTGTGGTCCTTCAGCTCACCTCTGGCTGTGCAGGGAGCCTTCTCCCAGTTTCAAGCAGTCTTTATTGAAGGAAGGTCCTTGTTCTAAAATGGCAAGTCGGAGGTGCACTTTCCTGCACACTTGGTCTGCCCCAGCCTTGGATGCCCGTTCCCCCTCTGGGCTCATTCAAGAATTATATTCTTTAGCTAAAAGGCTTTGTAATTAAGTAACTTACAAAGTGGCATGACACAACCCACCCTCAGCAGACATACACTGTCAACTAGAAAAAGAAACAAACAGGCAATTGCCATGAATCACATATACCAAGATAGGTGCAATACAGGGCACTACTGGAACACACAGAAGGGTCATTCCAGTTTTATGACAATATTATGGCTTTGATGGTGATACCTCACTGATACAAAGAGTATGCCAGATGCAGGGAAGATGCATATGCAAAGAGCTAGTATACGTGGTGTTATAAGTGGTCTAGTTCTGTCAGATGTTAAAGAGCAAAAGTATAAATAGCAGCAAGAGATAGGCTGTATAATTTAGCAAGAACCAAGGTGATGTAGCTGTGATTTTATTCTATGCTAAGGATTTTGAAAATTTTCCTGAGGGTCAAATGTAAAACAATGACAAAGTCAATGACTGGTGATTTAAATGTCACTTGTCAAGTGATAGTGTTTGGCCTTAATATCACTACCCTCTGGTAGTTCACAAGCTGATGAAGTTCATGCTTCCAGAGAAGAGTTTATATGCAGACCGACTTTTTAGGGGATGGCAAAGTGAAGGAAGAGGACAGTCAGATATTCAAAACTGAAAAATTCAAAACTGTTATTTTCAGAATTTTAAAAGCTATAGAACATGATGCATAAGTGTGGGTTAAGAATATTTTGTATCATGAATGTTTACACTTTCACATTTTATTCAATATGGATAAGAAACAATATTTAGTTATTCACTATCCAAACAATGAAAAGGGTTGACTTAGTTCTTACAGTTTATTTCAGAAAGCAATGATATCTAAAGTAACTTATAAATTTCGGGTACATACCTTCTTCTAGTTCTCTAGTTATATTTTTTTCCAACTCCTGCTGCATCTGAAATAAGCCCAATATTATTTATAATGATTAAGGATCAAGAGACATTATTGTAGGAATGATACATAGCTTATGAAATGTGCGTTTTAAATAATATTTCTAGAGACAAAACTAGTGGGTTGCTTAAGTAGAAAAAATAATCCTATAAATAAAATAAATTCCTATTAATTTTAATTAATTTTAGAAACAGGACATAATTACACAATGCTATTTAGATTGATCTGATAGAAAGTATAATTAGTATTGGCCCACTGCATATATACTGTTGCACATTCTTTAATGGCAGACCAATTCTAAGCAAAAGTCAGTTTTATAGTGAAAGCATTATTTTGCAATTCTTTGAAAAACTACCCTTTGAAAAAATTCACTTTTTTTTACTTTAATGGACTTTTCCTTAAAATGAACTTTCCATTCTCCACACTGAAAATATTAAAATCTTAAGGTCTGTTCTGTTTTTAATTTTTTCAGCACAGTCTTAAATATAAAAATAAAGCAGTACTGTCATCATGTCATGTGAAAGTCCTGGCAAAAAAAACCCAAAATCTATTTTGTTCTCTGGATTAGACGGAAACATTTCCTTATGCTTATGAATGCAAAGATTTAAGAAAATGTGTTTGAAAAAAGGAAAAATATAGGCTAGTGTCAGCTTTCAAACATAGCTTCACTTTCATGACTTTCTAGAATTAGAAACAAGAAAAAACAATATATAACTCCCTTTAATTGTAACTTTGTCTCCTCTAGCAATTAGGGTTAATTTTTGACACATTGACTAATCATAATCCTATTAGCTATGGAATCATGAAATATAAGGGGATATCTTGAACTATACTACAAATGACCCTAAGCTGTCTAGGGTGTTATTAAAATCATTCACATATAAGGGTTTCTTATCAAAATCTATCATATATAAAAAACAGACTCATAATTATTTAAGACAGGGTCTACAATAGTGACCCTGAACATAAAACCACTGTGATAATACAGAAAACATGATATCCAGTGCTTTTACAAACTTTGTGTAGACAGATTTTTTTGCCTAGACATATTTTCCAATATTTAGAGACAATCTTTCATAACATTTTTTTGACAAAAGCATTATGAAATGAATAATGTGACATCATCACTAGATAAATCTTATTGGATTAAGAAATTGATACGAGATGGCAGAAGTCTTTTTAAAAGAATTTTATATTACCATTAAAACATTAGGAACTACCAATGTAGTAGTATTATTTACAATCATCAAAAAAATTAAATATTGGAGAAATCACAAAAGACTCAGAAATCAAAAGAATAATCAGAGATTACTATGAACACTTATATGCAAACAAATTCAATAACCTAGAAGAGATGGACAAATTCCTAGCATGATATAATCATCCAAAATTAGACAAAGAAATAGAACAACTAAACAAACCAATTACAAGCAGCGAAATTGAGGCAGTAATCAAAGCACTCCCCAAAAACAAAAGCCCAGGTCCAGACGGCTTCACAAATGAATTCTACCAAAAGTTCAACAGTGAATTAGTGCCTATCCTACACAAACGCTTTCAAAAAATTGAAAAAGAAGGAATACTAACAAATACGTTCTACAAAGCCAATATTACACTAATACTAAAACCAAACAAAGACAGCACAAAAAAAAGAAAATTACAGGCCCATCTCCCTAATCAACACTGATGCAAAAATCCTCAACAAAATCCTTGCCAACAGAATCTAACAATGCATCAAAGAGAGAGTACACCATGATCAAGTGGGATTCATCCCAGGGGCATAAGGATGGTTCAACATATGAAAATCAGTGTAATCCAACACAACAACAAAAAGAAAAATAAAAACCGTATGAGCATATCAAGAGATGATGAGAAAGCATTCGGCAAAGTCCAACATCCATTTATTATGAAGGCCCTTGAAGTTCTCAGGATAGAAGGAACATACCTTAACATAATAAAAGCCATATACGATAAACCCACTCCAACATTATTCTCAATGGCGAAAAGCTGAAGGCCTTTCCTCTAAGATCAGGGATAAGACAAGGATGTCCTCTCTTACCACTGCTCTTCAATATAATACTGGAGGTCCTAGCCAGGGCAATAAGACAAGAGAAAGACATACAAACAATCCAAATAGGCAAGGAAGAAGTCAAACTATCACTATTTGCAGAAAATATGATAATATCCATAGAGAACCCTAAAAACTCCTCAGAAAAACTACTCAAAATAATCAACCAGTTCAGTGAAGTATCAGGATACAAAATTAACAAGCAAAAATCAGTAGACTTCCTATACACAATCAATCAATTGGAAGAAGAAGAAATCAAGGTAACCATCCCTTTTATAATTGAAACAAAAAAATCAAATACTTGGGAATACACCTAACAAAAGAGGTGAAAGACCTGTACAAAGAAAATTATAAAACACTGTTAAAAGAAGTTGAAGACGACACAAAGAAATGGAAAGACATCCCCTGCTCATGGATTGGAAGAATCAACATTTTTAAAATGGCCATCCTCCCAAAAGCAATATACAGATTCAATGCTATTCCAATAAAAAGCTCAATGACATTCTTCAAAGAAATAGAACAAATACTGATGAAATTCATATGCAACCACAAAAAACCACGAATAGCCAAAGCCCTACTGATGAAAACAAAGGAGAAAGGAGGTGTCACACTTCCAAACTTCAAGCAATACTACAAAGCCATAATAATTAAAACAGTTTGGTATTGGAACAAAAACAGACACATAGACCAATGGAACCGAATAGAGAGCCCAGAAATAAAACCACACTTATATGGACAACTAATCTTTGACAAAGGAGCAGACTATGCAGTGGAACGCGGACAGTTTGCTCAATAAATGGTGCTGGGAAAACTGGACCACCACATGCAAAAAAAATGAAACTAGACACCACCTTTCACCATGCATAAAAAATCAACTCAAAATGGAGAAAAGAACTGGACATGAGAACTGAAACCATAAAATATCTAGAAGAAAATAAGGTAAAACACTACAAGACATACATCTCAGAAACTCCTTTAAATACTCATCACCCAAAGCAGTGATAGTGAAGGCAAAGACAAACACCTGGGATTACATCAAACTGAAATCTTCTGCACAGCAAAAGAGACATTAACCAAAACAGAGAGACACCCCACTGATTGGGAAAAAAATCTTTGCACTCCATCCAACTGATAAGGGACTGATCACAATGATATATAAAGAACTCACACGGCTCAACAAACACAAAATAAACAATCCAGTCAAGAAATGGGCAGAAGAACTCAAAAGACATTTCTCAATGAGGAAATGCAAATGGCCAACAGACATGAAAAAAATGTTTAACATCCCTTATAATCAGGGAAATGCAAATCAAAACCACACTGAGATACCACCTTACACCAGTAAGAATGGCACATATCAAAAAAACAAGCCAACAACTAATGTTGGCGAGGATGTGGTGAAAAAGGAACTCTTCTGCATTGATGGTAGGAGTGCAAACTGGTCCAATCATTGTGGAAAGCTGTCTGGAGGTTCCTCAGTCTACTAAAAATGGAGCTACCGGGCCTCCCCAGTGGCGCAGTGGTTGAGCGCTGGGTTGTGAAGCTGCCCGCAGCCTCTGCAGCACCGGCTCAATCCCCAGCCACTGAGCGAGAGTCCCACATGGCGCACAGACCTCTCCTGATGCTCGCTGCTCCCCTCAGCAGTGTATTGCCTGCTCTGCTCTGCTTCTTGCTCTGGCTCTGGTGAATTCTCTCACCCTCCCATTCTTCTGACTGTACCCAGTGCTTGTATAAATAAATAAAATAAAATCTTTAAAAAAAAAAGAAAAGAAAAAATGATAAAAAAAATTAAAAAAAAAAAATGGAGCTACCATACAACCCAGCAATTCCACTACTAGGGATCTACCCAAAGGACACAAAAACATCGTTTCAAAAGAATACCTGTACACCTATGTTTATTGCAGCACTATTTACAATAGGTAAAACCTGGAAACAACCCAAAGGCCCAAAAATAGGTAACTGGATCAAGAAGATGTGGTATCGATACACAATGGAATATTATTCAGCAATCAAAAAAGATAAACTCATGCCATTCACAGCAATGTGGATGGAGCTAGAAGGAATTATGCTCAGTGAAATAAGCCAGAAGGAAAAAGAAAAATATTGGATGGTTTCACTTATAACGGGAATATAGAGGAATCAGATAAGACATCAGTGTAAAAAAAAATAATAATACAAAACACAACAGAGCAAAACTAGACAATTATAAACCAGAGACATACTGCAGGGGAGGAGGAGGGAGAGGGGTGTGAGGGAGGGAGGGAGGAGCACAGGGGACTGTGGTGATGGTGCACAGGTGCCTTTGGGAAGGAAATTCTATGGGTACTCAACCTGAGGGGATGGGGAGAAGAAATATTGTTTAAAAATAAAATAAAATAGTGATTAATTAAAAATTAAATACTGAGGAATTAGCTAAGAAGGTAAAGAATTTATATAATGAAAATATAATGAAAACATTTTAATTTTGTATCAGACTCAACAACTTAAAGAATATTTGACATTTATTATTTTTTTCTTTATCCAATAGTTCAATATCACAACTTTAAATTAATTGTACCCTATTTGGTTGCAATGCTGTCTAAGAGCCTTAATTTTGCCATTTTATGATTCATTATGACATGAAACCAAAAAGAAAAAATATAAGGTTGGGCCTCCCCAGTGGTGCAGCAGTTGAGCGCTGGGTTGCGAAGCTGCCCACAGCCTCTGCAGCGCCAGTACGATCCCCGGCCTCCGGGTGAGGGTCCCACATGGCGCGTAGACCTCTCCTGCCGCCCGCTGCTCCCCTCAGCAGTGTACTTCGTCATTCTGCCTGTTCTACTCTCCGCTCTGGCTCTGGTGAATTCTGCCACCCTCCTGTGCCTCTGACTGTACCCAGTGCTCGTATAAATAAATAAATAAATAAATATTTAAAAAAATATATACAAGGTTCAGAACTCATTAAACAAAGGCCTATACTACGGATAAGTTTATCTGCATTAAGAAGATCAGGAAAACATCATAAAAACTATAAGCATTGATTGAAATGGATATTTTAAAAACAATGAAAACTAGTTGCTATTCAAAGATGGCATATCATTGTCATCTTAGTTATTCAGGGAATTGCCAGATATAGAAACATAAGTGAACTTCACTTTAAACATTCAGGTATTTGCTCAATTCAACTATTTGAAAAATGTTCTACAAGTGTTCAGAAAGACATTTTATATCAATTGAGATAAAAATGCCATAACAGCAATTAAGGATGCACTCTCACGTAAGAAAATGACAAAACATTTAACTCAAAAACAAACTAATTTTTTTTGCAATTAATTTGCAGGTTTATTTAATTTATGAAAGGGATTAATCTTGGATTCCTTTAAATAACAAGCATAAACATTTGTCAGGGGTGGAGGGTAGGGGGTGGGGTGGGACGGGTATGGCACAGGTATAGGAAAACTTTAAAATTGCTTTGAACCACAGTGAAAATGAAATCAATTAGACAGTATGTCAAAGCATTTCAAAGTATACCTCTGGTTTTTAGACATAACTATTTCATTTCTAAAATCTAATTAAATACAGCTTTTCAGGAAAATTTAAATGTGTCAGTTAAATTACATTTATTGAATAAGATTAGAGATGGATATTTTTGAAAATGTGATGTAAAATTGCAAAATTTCTGTCTCCTTTATTAGCACTACTGATGTTTACTTACTGTGTATAAATCAAATACATTATTCAGAATTTCACCAAATTAAAAAGGAGTATTGTATTGAAATCTGAAAGCCAGGGATAAAAAGATACTACAACTAACCTTGGTCAAGAAAGTCTCCATGCTGTTACTTGAAGGCCGCTGGTTTGAGGTAGAAAGAGAAATCACTAAGTTTTCTCTTGGACTAAGATGTTTATTGAGCACTAAACTATTACTAAGATCTCCCACACAATGTGGATCCAGGCCTGGTCTCACAGTAAGAGAGCTGAGTAAAGATTTGTTCTGCTGTTTCTCCACAAAAAGTTTAGTACTGATCTCTGCTAACCTCTCATTAGTCCTGTGAAGATTGCAAAAGACAATTAGTTAGTATTTCATTGTTCTTTGATTCATAAATAACTTGCATTTTTTAAGAAAAATGGTGCCATAAAAGTAAATGGAATTTCCCATTCAACAGTGTTTTAACCATGAGCATGTGTTGCAGCATACCTACTGTTTACAATCACAGCTTTAAAATTGTTCTAAAGAAGTACATATGTTTCTAGGAGGACTCCTATAACTCAAAATAGGGAGGGCTGTGAGTGATGGAGATGGCTTGGGAGGTAGCACCTGCTCTCTTCCCGAAAACTCCTTGAAGATGCCATTAGATATAATTAGTAAATCAGTTCAGAAATAAAAAAAAAAAAATCCCTCAATAATATTTTCAAGCATTTGCTTGCACCACTCTTGTTCATTTCATTCATCCCCACAGAGAAATTAAGCATTTGGCACTGAGGAATAAATTTAGAACACAATCTCTAGGGGAGAAATACATAGGTTGGTGGATGATGAAAAAGAACTAAACAGCTCCAGAGGCTACGAGCTCATAACATGGTTACCAAGGTGTAGGTGGTGAGATCTACCCTTTCTATAACCCATAGATCCCCCCACGGCTTTTGTGAATTATACTACCCTTCAGGCCTAAGATAACTTTCCCCTATTTTACATGTATGCCTTTACATAGAGCAGAAAAATTATAAAGGATAGTCTGTCTTAAGGCATCTTCTAGTGATAACAACAAAGATCACAATCAAGAAAGTTAATTTACCAAGTGCCAAAATGCTCTTATTATTTGGACATCTGGTTTAAGTTATAATCTTCTACATGATAAACTCATTACTATTCCTCTTTAGGGAAATTCTGATAAGTAATTTTACATTATCGTTCTCTAAATTATGAAGTTTCAAAAATATTTAGCTCAAATGCTAACAGATCAGGTCAACTATGTGGTATTCACTTCCTACTTATCTCATGAATCTTGAATCTATAATTCAATCTATGCTATGGAGGCAAACCTAAGAGCTAAATTAATTTTCCACTATTTTATGTTTTGACTTACCTGTTTAGTTGATTTGCTAATGATTTTCTGACCTTTAATTCTTCTAGGTAGAGTTGCTTGTATTTTTCCAATTCTATTTTATTAGAATCTTCTTGAGAGATTTTCATTTTGGAGAGTTCAGATTCCAGATCTTTAATTCTGAGGTCCATCTGACTTCTTATTGAAGCATTATGATTCTCCCTTAACTGTTCTAAGTTTTCTTGAGATGCTGCTTGTGCCTAAAACAAATCAAAGAACACATTTTAAAAATAATTATAATCTTAATAATTATATTTGTTTCCTTAAGTTTTGAGTCAATGATTTAGAAAATAATTTCACATATAAATAAAAAGCTTAAGTTTAAAATATTTATCATCAATGAATGACAACCAAATTAAATAGAAATTATAAAGAATAGTTAAATTGTTCTTATATTAATTCTCATATAACAGATAACTGAAAGACTAATACAATCAATTTAAATTTTTTTGACTGAATAATATAACTTGAGAATAATAATATGGTACTTTTTTTCCTTTTCTTCCTAAGATTCTTGTTTTATACTAACTGGTCTCAAAATAATACAATGATTCTCTTACGAGAATAATGCTGAGAGATCAAGATTCCAATGCTGGGAAACAGAAATACCTAAAAGGGAGAAACAAAGCTACCTTCCTTCTAGAAATCTACAAAAGAAATGACTGTAATGGCTATAACAGAAGTAGAGAGAACGCATACAGTGTACATATCCAAAATGTAATATGCAGTGAAATGAAATTAAAGCATGTCACAGATCAACCAATTACCTGTATAAATAGATTAACTTCTTTTAATTTTTCCACTATATCCTGCCTTGCTCTTTCTTCAATCTCTCGTTTATACTGTTCCACTTGATAGTGTTCTACCATATTCATTTCCATATGACTTTTGAGGTTCACTACTTGTTGTTCCAACTTCTTTTTGTTCCTCTCTAGTTTTTCACATTTCTTTTGCATTGCTTTCATAGATGATAACTCCTGTTGAAGAACTTGATTTTTTGCATCCACATGTAGATAGTTTGAAGATGCAGTTTCTAGTTTTGCAGTAAGATCATCAATCTGCATGATTAAAATAAAAACTTTGGTAGTGAAGGAAGCCGAATGAAAACAGTCTGATTCAAAACCAGTATCAAATTTTGAAATAAATTCAGTTGCAATAGAATGTTATCTAGACTGAAGTAGAATCTTAGAGCAGTACAAGTGGTAACTCAGAAAATCAAGAACAAAGTTAAAACCACTAAGAGTGACAAAAATATATTTACTGTCATTGTCTTTGTTGTGACATTTGCAATTGATCTTATACACTTTCCTATGATTGCTTTATCTTCCTTTCACAAAATAATTTTAAGTCACCTCTCAGTAGACAGTCTCTGGCCTCTTATCCCACTTTAACATCCCATAATTATATTGAATTCTTTAGGCCTGAGTCAATAAATGCCCCCAAAATAAAACTTTGAAAATAAGACTCTACAAATTTTATTCCTTTGTCACTTGCACAAAATAAGGGACCATGCTAAATAATAAAAACAAAAAACTTGATGGAATTTCAATGATACTGAGTTGGGAAGAGCTGCTTTCCTTTACATACAGTAATTATTGTTGATACAATAGTTCTTTGGTAAGAAAAGGTGAGAGTAAATGGCGGTTCTTACACATGTCTACAGACTGACATTTCTCCCATGACTTTCCTTCACTTTAATATGGGTTATTCTTAGTAACTAGCTACCAAGCAAGTAACATAAATGCTGTGTTCTGTAACTGCCAGGTTAGAAAATGTGAAACAGCTTCCACCTGACTTTTTCTGTCCTGAGAAGCTTGCTGAAGCTTGCTGTCACTTTGTGAAAAATGCTTTCAGCTGAGATTATCCAGGCCAACGTCCCAGCTAAAAGCTAGCTGAGTCGGCCGGACGTGTGTGAACAAATCTTTAAATACTAATTCTAGGCACCAGTCTCAAGGCATTGCAGTGAGGTCAAGCAGAGACCCATGTCTAAACTGTACATTCAATAACAAAATAAACACAAAGAAAATAAATCTTACACCAACGGGTTTTGAGGCGGTTTATTATGCAGGAATAAATAACTGGCACCATTATTGATAATAAAAATGGGGTCTAGCCAAGAACATACAATCTTTTCACTAGATGGTGTTGGGAAAACTGAACAACTACAAGCAAAAGAAAGAAATTGGACCTCTATTTTATTCCATACACAGTTCATTCATTGCCACAGGTCTTGGGTATGACTTTTTTTAACTTGACACTAAAGCAAAAGTAACAAAAGCAAAAGTCAAAATTGGGACTAAATAGCTTCTGCATAGTGAAGGAATCCATAAATAAATCAAAAAGTTAATCTAACAAATGGTAGAAAAAAATTGAAAGTCGTATATCCAAAACAAGGTGAATATTCAAAGTACATAACAAACTTGCCCAACTCAATAGCAAAAGTAACAGACAGAGGATCTGACTAGACATTTTTCCAAAGAAGACATACAGATGGGCAATAGGTACATGAAAGAATGCTCAGCATCACTAATTATTAGGGAAGTGAAATCAAAAGCACAGTAAGCTATCAAGAAGACAAGAAATATCAGGTGTTATACAGCATGCACAGTAAAGGGAACCCTTGTCCACTGCTGGTGGGATCTAAATTGGAGGCATCTCAAAATATTTTAAAAAATTAAAAAAATGATGTAGTAATACTACTTCTGGGTATTTATCTGAAGGAAATGAAAAAACTAACCTTAAACAATTAATGTACTGCCCATGCCAGTGCAACATATTTACAAAAGCCAAGGCATGGAAGCAACCTAAGAGTCCATCAATGGATAATGGATTAAGTAGATGAAATGCATATATGCAACAGAGTAGCACTCAGTCACAAAAAAGAAAGAAATCTTGCCAACTGCAGCAACTTGCTTGGCCCTTGAAGCATTAAACAAAAGTGAAATTTTAGACAAAGAAAGACAAGTACTATATGATCTTACTTATATGTGGAATCTAAAAAAAAAATTTGAACTCATAGACACAGAGAAAACATTGTGGGAGTCCACTGACGGCAGATGTCTGAAATAAGCAAATAGATAGAGAGAGAGAGCAGAGTAGTAGTTCCAAGGGCTTCTGGGGAGAGAGATGAGGAAACTGGCTGAGGGTGATGGGTAATAAGTATAAGGTTTGTTTTTAGGGGGGTGAAACGTTCTAAAAATTAATTGTGTTGATGACTATACAACTCTTTGCATATACTAAGTCACTGAATCATATACTTTGCGTGACCTGCAATGAAAGCCATTACAACAAACAAACAAACAAACAAACAAACAAACCCAAAAACCCAACTTGGTGCTAGTGCTTTGGGTCCTGTGATGTGTGCTGCCTGGATTCAGATCACCAGCCAAAGCTTGAGACCTAAGAAAGTCTACAGTAGGCCTTTTTTGTAGAGAAATGACATAGGAAAAAAAAAACAAAACACAATATTTTCAGCAGTATCAAGTCTATATAAGTAAGAGGAAAATCTTTATTTTGCTGCTCCAAGAATTGAATGACTTATATTTCCCCAAATTAAGTGATTTGGGGGTATCAACACTAATTACACATTACCTTATTTTTTAGCGTATTAATCTGACTATCCATTTCAGTTTGATTGGTTTTCAAATCTCCATGGAAACTAAACTCCCCATTTTCATATTCATTTAACTTCCTTTTTGACATTTTTAGGAGTTTCTTAAATCTGTGGGAATATACAGAATGATAAATCAACTTCTTAAAAGTAAATATTTAACAGATGTTGCTTCTATATATAAAGTAAACAAATCTATCAATTGTGATCCTCTCATTTGTCTCCATTTACCACTGTTTGAAAGCATACTATCTAAATTATACTCTTGTAAATAACAAAAATTTTATGACATTTATGGCAGATAAAAAGTTAATGTGGTAACTATATAGACTTATAAATTATTCATATCCATATTTAGTATGTCAATATAAAACTTAACCTACTATTAAATATTAGCTATAACACAGACATCAGTATCCAAGAAGAAGAAATCATGTTTACAGATGAATGTTTTTAAGAGACACAGAATACATTTTGGTAAAATGTACTGACATCAATCTATAAGAAGAGTACGTTCAATAGAAAGAGAAAATCTTTCAAGCCTGAGTAGAGGAAAAAGAAGCAGAGCTTTAGAAGAAAGGCAAACAGCAGCAATACATGATGACTCCCCAAAACTGATTTAAGAAGAGATGAGCGATCTTGCTAGCAAAATGTCAACAAATGAAAGTCATGCATAAATTTTTGTATAATGATACATATTATAACTAACAAAAGTAGAAAGAATACATAAGCCAAGTCAAGGTAATTATGAATGTTAAGCAATGACACAGAGTTCTTAGATATCTAGTAATGTGAATGTTGAAACGAAGAATGTAATTGAAACACGAGAGACTCTCAGAGAGAACAGAGCTTGCAGAAATAAAAACTCAAGGTAGAAGATGAAGAATGTAGTTGATGTTTTAAGCAAAAGGCATTGTCACTATTGTTTAAAAAATCATTAAAGAATTAATTTAATATTTAATGCATTCAGATTGTGTTCTAAGTTTCTGAAGTAATTTTTTAAAAGGGTTTCTTTAATAATAAAAATACAAACATAAAATGAATTTGTATTTATGTTTTAATAGTCAAATTAAGTCAATTAATGGTCGAAATATCAAAAACCATACCCAGTAATCTCTTTTTCCAGTTCACTGTTTTTCTTCATTTCTTGATCCAAACTATGTTCCAGAGATTGCTTTAATTCCATATACTTCTTTAATTGTTCTTTTTCATCCTCAGGCTTTGAAAAAAGTTTTAAAAGAAAATTCTTTTTGAAAATCTAGAAACTCACTCTTCTTTAAAAAAATTTCTTGACAGTTCATGAGTAATGTGTTTAGATAGGTTTGTAAAATGTCATTTATAAACCTGATGGCAGCAAAGACAGATTTCAAAAACATGACTTTTCTTGAAACAAGTTAAATTGATTTGACATGTTCATTATTACTCTTCCTAGAATTTAAACTGCCAAAATTTATTTGCTGAAAAGAAGTTTTTGCACATAAAATAACAAGTGCTAATGAATTTTTAAAAAAGAATTTTTAAAAAAGAATTTAGTTACTGAAGATGCCCTAGAGACATTTTCATCAATAGTTCAATATATTTCAGGTTTTGTTAAATTACATTCCTTCTGAGATAATCTTTGGAAAATTCCCATGTAGTCCCACTACATTTATGATGATCAAATGACTTTAGGATGAGTGAAAGACTCATTTTCTACAAGAATACTTCTATAGGATTCAAGATCTTATTTCCTGTTAATCACTTTTCTCTTTAAATAAAACCTGTCTTCTTTAATTATGTAAAAATGTAACTTTTGTTCAATTCTATAGCTTTTTCTATCATCTGCTTCTCCCCTTCCATTGGACTCTGAAATACTTTAATGCCTGGGCTCATAAACAGACTGATCTTTTCATCATTTATTCCTTTCTGTTATATTTAAATCTGATTTTCTTTTTTTTTTTTTAAAGATTTATTTATTTTTATGCATATGAGAGCTGGGGTATAGGCCTGAGGTGCGGGGGCGGGGGTGTGTGTGAAAGGGTTCACCAGAGACATAGTGGGGAACAGAACAGGCAGACTGACTGAAATACACTGCTGAGGGGAGCAGCGGGAGAGATAGGAGAGGTCTGCTGTGCCATGTGGGTTGCTCCCTGGCTGGCTAGGGATGGAAATCCTGCTGCGGAAGCTGCAGATTGCTTCATAGTGCTGTACTTACCCCCTTGTGCCACCAGGGAGGCCCTACATCTGATTTTCAATCCTATAGTTCCAACATGAAATTTCTGCCAGTCATCACATATTATTTTTTTTTAAAGATTTATTTATACAAGCTCTGGATATAGTCAGAAGCGGGAAGGTGAGAGAATTCACCAGAGCCAGAGTGGGGAACAGAACAGGCAGACTGCTGAGGGGAGCAGCGGGCGCTGCAGGAGAGGTCTGTGTCGCCATGTGGGACCCTCGCCGGCGGCCGGGGATCCAACTGATGCTGCAGAGGCTGTGGGCAACTTTGCAGCCCAGCGCTCAACCGCTGTGCCACCAGGGGAGGCCCGTCACATATTATTTCCAGACTTGATAACCCCTTCCTCCCAACTTCACTGAGGTTCAACTGTATTTCATCTCTTCCTTCCAGTTTACTTCTCAGAGACAATTTCCTTAACCACATACTCAGACTATTATACCAAAAGCACAGGTGTGGACTACCGGGGTAGATTGCTAACCTTGTACATTTTAGGTTGACCAGCATATTTTGTCTTGCTTTTCTTCTATTATGTACATGTTTTTCACAAGGGTCAGATTATCAACTCTCTTGGTTTTCTTTTTGGATTACTTCCTGTTTCTGCTGCACCTCCCCCTGCAGTGACCTTTAGGGCTAATGGCTTTCGCCATGGTCCCTAGGTCCGGCTGGGCAAGGAACCAGTGCGCAGGGGGAGAACAGCAAAACTCCCTGAAGCAAGGGGAGAACAGTAAAACCCCCTGAAGACATAGACAAGACAGAAGCCTGTTGAAAGATAACGACCCCAAGGAGCCACTACAGGAATGCTGACCGCAGGGAAACTTATCTTGCCTTCTCAAGGCCCACAAACTTTATTCTAATACAACTGTCTCTCTAAAATCTTTTCTCTTTCTAAAATCTTTTCTCTTTCTCTGTCTAAAAAGGTCATTGGTTGCTGATTAAAAAAGAACATACAAAATCTAATAACTAGGTTAATTTAAATGAAACGTTACTAAACTCTTGTATTAATAGAACTGTTAGCTTAATAATTTCTCTGTTGTATGCTTAGCCTTGTTAGTATTAATCTTAATGATAAAAATATTACATTGTGAAAAGTAAAACTCACCCGTGTTAATTTATAGTAATTTAGTGGTAATGAGTAGTTAAAACAAAAAAGTAATCACATAAAACAAAAAGAAAAATTAATAGCCTAACTACTTAGGAATGCGCCTGGGTCCAGATGTAAATCACTGCCCTGTCAATGATAAGCTAAACCTATAAGCAAGCTGATTTCTTCACTGATGTTCGCCATTCCTATGCTTTTAGAAAACGTATATATACTGGTCACTAACTCAAAGAAAATTACACTCAAATTTTCACTCTCTTGAAGTGTTTCTGTTTGTCATTTCTTTTTTTTTTTTCTTTTTTTAATAAAGAGGAATGTATTTTTATTTATTTATTTGTTTGTTTGTTATACATGCACTGGGTACAGTCAGAAGTGTGGGAGGGTGAGAGAATTCACCAGAGCCAGAGCGGGGAGCAGAGCAGGCAGAAGGACCGAAGTACACTGCTGAGGGGAGCAGCGGGCGGCAGGAGAGGTCTGCGCGCCATGTGAGACCCTCCTCCGGTGGCCGGGGAGCAGCCGGGGATCGAACCGGCGCCGCAGAGGCCGCGGGCAGCTTTGCAACCCAGTGCCCAACCGCTGCGCCACCAGGGAGGCCCTCTGTTTGTCATTTCTTTCACCGACTCCCTGACCACCCTGCACGCTTCTCTCAACCCTGAGACAGCCTCATCGTTCACTGCTGTGCTGGTCCGCGGCAGTTTCACAAACCTTTTGGAAATATTCTGAAGTTCTTTTCAGATAAATACTTGACTATATTATTTGGAGGCTTGAGTCAGTTAGAGCTACCTCTCTCTTCCCAATCCAGATTATTCATCTCAAAATTGTGTTAATCATATATCTTTTTAAATTTTATTTTATATATTTTTACATCATTTTTCATTTTTGCACAATGTATACATTTTCATCTTGGTTATAGTCCCCATACAATTCCCACCCCCCTTGTTTTGATCTGACTCCTTTCTCCCCCACCCCCTGCCATAGTGTGTCTCTGGTTTATAGCTGCTTGTTGATTTTGATTTTTATTTTATTATAATTAGTCTTTTTCCTGGTCCCTTATTTAGGTTTTCTAAATTCCTACTATGAGTGAGACCATCCGGTACTTTTTTTTTTCTTTCTGGCTTATTTCGCTGAGCATGATCCCTTCCCGCTCCATCCTTATTGCTGCAAATTGCATGAGTTTATCTTTTTTGATTGCTGAGTAATATTCCATTGTGTATATGTACCACATCTTCTTGATCCAGTCCTCTATTTTTGGGCATTTGGGTTGTTTCCATAGCTTACCATTGTAAATAGTGCTGCTATAAATATAGGGGTGCAGGTGCCCTTTGGAATTAATGTTTCTGTGTCCTTTGGGTAAATACCTAGGAGTGGAATAGCTGGATCATATGGAAGATCCATCTTTAGCAGGCTGAGAAATCTCCACACAGGTTTCTGTAGTGGTTGGACCAGTTTGCACTCCCACCAGGTGTGCAGGAGATTTCCTTTTTCTCCACATCCTCACCAGTATTTGTTGTTGTTAGTTTTTTTAATATGTGCCATTCTCACTGGTGTAAGATGGTGTAAAATTTAAGTCTTCTTTAATTATGTAAAAAATGTAACTTTTGTTCAAATCTATAGCTTTTTCTATCTATCATCTGCTTTTCCCCTTCCACTGGACTCTGATATACTTTAATGCCTGGGCATTATAGTTTTGATTTGCATTTCCCTGTTAATCACATATCTTAATCCAGGCCTGGAAACACATGACATGGTGAGAAACTTAGAGAACTCAGGTCTATTGATCGAGTCCTGGAAAGCTCTGTTAGTAGATTTTTGAGCCACAGAAGAGACCTTAAAGTGACTAATAATTTTATGTCATAATTCTAGCTCATTTCTATAAGAATCTGTAAAAAAATCACTCATCATTTTTGAATAAGTTTAATTATTTTGGGATATTCTTATATTTTCAATTTTTGATACCTTAATAATTTTTATGTGACACTATAATTTTTACCTGACACTGCCACAGTCCTTCACAGTCCATTCCTATGAACACAGTATCTATAAAGTATGCTAACATAATGTGACTATGAATAACTTTCAATGTTTCTTAGACTATAAGAATATGGACCAGTCAGTAGGAATGTTCTACATTCACTGCAGGAATCTAATTATTGCAAATTAAAGAAACTATGTTGTCTCTAATGCAGCCACCTCATTGCTCCATGCTCCAACTGAGGGTTCATAATGCAATGCAATCTTCTAACCTTAAATCATAAGAAACCTCTCCTATAAAGGAGAGTCTGGATGACAGAAGAATCTTGTTCTGCTTGGTAAATAATCACAGAGTTTGCACGATACATCAATACATTGGCATCAATACATTGGCATTAAACATCAATCTTTTCTGAGATTGGATCATTAAATTTTTGAAAGGCTGATTAACTCAAGTAAATGGGAAAACATGGTTTCTGAACCATGCGAGTGCTGGAGCGCTATGTTACTCTATAAGGTCCCGATGAAACAGTTCGTACTCTTTCACTAGCATCTCTTATCATTTTAAAAATCTTTAAAGGAGAAAAGTACGTTCCTTCCAGAAAAATGCTTGCACAATGACATACTATTCATTTTTGATGAATAGAACATATTACAACATTAAAAACAAATCAATCCCAAAATCTCACCAAAAGGTGTAGATAACAAGAAAAATTCAGAATTCTAGATCAAAACAGGATTCAAATATGGAGGAATTTTTAAACATTGAAAATATTAGTTGAGATTCAAACAGGCAATTGTGTGCCAGTGGTCTCAAAAGCATCATCAATAATAATCCAGGGCCTCCCCTGGTGGCGCAGTGGTTGAGCGCTGGGCTGCAAAGCTGCCCGCAGCCTCTGCAGCGCCAGTTCAATCTCTGGCCGCCGGCGAGGGTCCCACATGGCGCGACTGACCTCTCCTGCTGTGCCCGCTGCTCCCCTCAGCAGTGTATTTCATCACTCTGCCTGTTCTGTTCCTTGCTCTGGCTCTGGTGAATTCTCTCACCCTCCTGCGCTTCTGACTGTACCCAGTGCTTGTATAAATAAATAAATAAATAAATCTTAAAAAAAAAATAATAATCTGAAGGTGGAAAACTAGTTTATCAATCAATGGATAAACAAAATGTAGTAATACTGCTTTTAGACTAATAGAATTTTTTTTTACTAGAATCTTACCACAAAAATAACACATTTTATGAAATCAGTTAACTTCCTCTACAAAGTATAACTACACTACCAGTAACAAGCAGCAGCAATATGAATATAATAAATAAGTTTACCATTGAGGTCTTTTATGTTGTCCAAACCACTGATACATACTGCCACTGGAGAAATAAAATTCCTTTTCACAGAAGTTAAGAGACTTGACTTACCGTATTTGTACTTAGCAGAGTTTTTTGAAGCTGTTCAATTTTGCATGCTTGTTTTTTGATTGTACCTTTAAACTTCACATTTTCTGTTTCAAGCCTAGAATGTATATTTTAAAATATTAATCTCACACATAAACAAAAGCAACCACATAAATCCTAAACAACTATCTGAGGGTGCAATTACATAAATTCTTAAAAATATGCAGAGTAGATGATTAGCCAATTGTGTATTTTTCAACTTGTGCTTTGTAGGTTATATATATGATTTAGAAAAAAGCACAAAAATTATGCACTTCAAGAGCTAAGTACTCAAAATTTTACCCAACTTAACACTGATATGTCAATAATATCATAACACATAGTTCTTATATGACACTGTGTCAGTAACCTTTGGCAGTACAGTTTTCCAGCCGACAGAGGGACCTGGGGTAGTGCCCGCTTCCACCAAATAATGAGACTACAAATCTGATGCAATCTTAACAGGAAGTTGCAAGGTCCATGGAAAGCACATGCGCAAGGCAAAAGCTGATGCAACGTAAAGCGCATGTGCAGGCCACATAAACTGCATGTGCAGGCCAAGAAAAGCACATGTGCAGACTTTCCTATATATATCCCTGCCCCTCGGTAATAAAGAGAGTTCCTGCTTCCAGCCAAGTGAGAGGACGCATCTTTCATCCCCAGCCCCTCCGCTGTGCTCCTGAAACCCGTCGGCCTGCGGGACGGACGGACAACACTGCTCATCTGCTTTATAAATACTCAAGTTCTTTGTGCTGCTTTAAAAATGTACTTTTGCACGTAATCTTGCGTCTTCTCAGCACATCTTACGGCCTCTGTATGACCATCCTGTGCCTCTTGCAACTGAAATAAAGAAAAAAAAAAATTTTTATTCACTAGTAATCTAGGACAAATGTGCCATTACATGTTTTTTTAACTAAAATTTTATTGGAATGTAAACATACGCTCTCAATTTGTATACTGTTTCTGGCTACTTTTTTGCTGTTAAGAGCAGAGTTTGAGATTGTTACAAAAAAGACCTTGGGGTGCACAAAGTCTAAAACAATTATTATTTGACCCTTTACAGGAACATTAACCAATCTCTCCTCTAATATTGATATACAAAATTATTATGTTTTAAATTATTGATATACAAAATTATTATGTTTTAAATTATATTTTATCAAATCATACACAAATTTATAAATTGGTCAGATGGAAAAAAATGGAAAATTACCTTATAGCAAACATTTATATTTTTGTATTCTAAGCACCCCTTCAAGTATAAATTTAAATAAAAACTGTGTGAATGACCACAGCTTTCTAAGTGATTATAAAGGTTAATGTGCTGCTTGAAGTCACAACCACATGTTTCACGGAATAGTTTGAGATGCAATCACCTACATAGGAGACAGGTGCCGGGGACACAGCCCATTTCTACCAGACCTTAAGTCTCTATTGTGAACTTAAGTAAATTACTTAAAATTTTGTCTCAGTTTCTTCATCTGTGTAATGTACATAATAATAGTACTAACTTACCGGGATGTTGGGAAGATTAAATTAGCAAGTATACATACAGTAATTAGAAGAGTGCATGGCACGTAAGTTCTAACACTGCAATTAGCATTATACTGTTACTATATTTGATGTTCTAATTACATTGGATAATTTATACAGATAGTGCACTGTGGTATCCTAAACAAGTTACAGGGAAATCACTGATACCACTGAAAGTAGCAATAAATGGGGAACATGAGGCCCAGAATTTAACTTCAGTGCTTCAAAACCCTTCACCAATTCCACTAGCCAATGTACTTTTTTCTACTTGCAATCATTTGTAACACACTTCTCTCTCTGCACACTCGTTGGGACTCATGGACTACAAAGAAAACATCACCTGGATTAAACAGTACATGATCATGTGATCACCACAGGCAGCAACAAAAGAGTTGCTGACATGGAAATACTGGACTTCCTTGCTAAATCAAAGTACCCAAATCAATTCTTTCCCAGCAACTGTTAATGCTGGGCTGCTTTGGCCAGTACTCTGATGAGTTGATTAAGGTTACGTGACATGGCATTCCAGAAAAGCCACTCCCACGGTTACACAATGGGCAAAGCTTTGTAAGTCTGTAAGCTCAGTTCTGACTGCATGTAGGGTAAAGAAAATGTCAGGCTTTTCTGCCCTTCCGCCATCAGGATAGATGATGGATCCTTGTCCTGAATGCATGCCTGATGGCGGGCACCTGGAATAGGGTGTGGGCATAGGTAGATGGGATTCAGCTGAGTTAAGACTGTGCTTTTTAAGGGCGGCGTCACGGGGACGCCAGCAGCAGCAGCAGCAGCAGCAGCAGCAGCAGCAGCAGCAGCAGCAGGAGGAGGAGGAGGAGGAGGAGCAGCAGCAGCAGCAGCAGCAGCAGCAGCAGCCGAAGCAGAAGCAGCAGCAGCAGCAGCAGCAGCAGCAGCCGAAGCAGAAGCAGAAGCCGAAAGAGAAGCCGAGAAGCAGCAGAACGAACGCTAGAGAACCCAGATAGAGTGAAGACTTGCTGGGGGCTGGGAGGCTGGTAGGCTGGGAGGCTGCCTGCCATATGCCTGGTGAACCCCAATAAAGGACCTGTAAAACTACTGAGGACTCTGACTCCTCCTTTACCTGGTCTGCATGGAATCAGAAAACCTGCACTGTGTCCTGTTCCTGGCCTTTACACTGCACAATGAAGGTAAATTTAGATTTTCTTTTCATACTGAGGGAAGAAAATTAACATTTGATTGAACAGTTAATGCCTCTTAGATTAAGTGTTTAATTTCACACTTAACTGGTTGAAATACATTTAGAATAAAAGCTTTATTCTATCAATATCTCCAAGAAGAAATTATTGGTGTGGCATAAAGTACTTAATTTCTATCTCAACAACTGTCAAGCTCAAAAATTTTCAATTTTTATAAGACTTTATCTCTCATGAAAAATACTTAAAACAATACAAAGTTAAGGGCTAAAATGTTTTATATAGACTATCTGACAAGCACTGAAGAGAGTATGACCAGTGAGAAGGCAGTAGGAGAAAGCTTCATGCACAAGGAGAGATTGAACTAGGTCTGAATGAAGGCAGGATTAAGTAAAAGAAATAGAAACTGAAGACAGGAAGGACATTGTGAGTAAAGGCCAAGAGGAGGAGAAAGCAGAGGCTAAAAATCTAATATGAGAAAATAAAAACATACATCCACACAATAATTTGAAAATGGAAGTTCATGGCAGCATTTTTAAGGTAGGGAAAATAAAACACAAGGTCCATTAACTAGACAGTGCTTTAGCCATAGAATAGTATTATTTGACAGTAAAAACAAGTGAAGCACTAATATGTACTATAACACAGATGAAATCTGAAAACATTATGTTAAGTGAGAGAAGCTACATACGGTATGATTCATTAATATAAAAATAGATAGGGGCCTCCCTGGTGGCGCAAGGGATTAAGACGCAGTACAATGAAGCTATCCATAGCCACTGGAGCACGAGTTTGATCTCTGGTCAGGGAGCTACCCACATGACACAGCAGACCTCTCCTGACTCGCCTGCTGCTCCCCTCAGCAGTGTATTTCAGTCAGTCTGCCTGTTCTGCCTCCCCACTCTGTCTCTGGTGAGTCCTCTCACCCCTGCATCTCTGGTCTGTATCCCAGCTCTTGTATGCATAAATAAATATTTTTTAAAAAACATAGACAGACAATAGATTGGTGGTTGTCCTGGGCTGGGGATAGAGGCTAAGGGATACAGGGCTTCTTTTGAGGGTGATGAAAATGTTCTAAAATTGATTCAGTTTCAGTTTCACAGCTCTCTGAATATACTAAGAGCTACTGAATTGTACATTTTCGATGACTGACTTGTATGACATGTGAATTACATTTGAAATCTTTTTAAAAATTTCAATGGCAGGTAGTCTCTTAATTCTCTATTTTCAGTGTATATATTATATACAATCTTTTATGTGCTTTTACAACATATCTAAAATGATTAAACATGCACGGACTCTATATTCATACACAAAAGATAAGGAGAAAAGACAACATCCTGGAACATTCAATTAAACATTGTCCTGTGACTTTATCTGGCTTGCCTCGTTGTAGTAACAGAGATTACTAAAAAACAGTTTAGTAGAAAAAAAGTCTCTCAACTTGTATGAGGAATGGTAAGTTTTTATTGTATAATATGACAGAATAAAGCCAAAGCTTAAGAAACAAATACATTATAAAGAAAATAATGAAAAAAGGAAAGATGTCCATGAAAATCAGTACTGGTAACACTGTATTATGTAACCAGTTAGAGATTAAGTATTAATATTTTAATTTTCATACGTACTTGACTTCTGATTTGACTTAATTTCTTCTTTAAATCCTGTATCTCCTCCTCTAAATTAATACGATGGCGTGAAGTAACCTCCAGCGAAGCCTCTGACATGGATTGCTTTTTTAGGGTATCAGCCAGTTCTTGTTGAAGTTGTCTCACACCTACCTAGTAAGACATATCTATTACTGATTTCATAAATCATCTTATTAAATTATGTTAATAATATGTAATGCTAACACATGTTATATGGGGGAAAATCACCAGTTTACCTTCTTTCCCTCATATATACACAATTTCTGTTTACTGAATTTGATTAAAGACATCCTCCTGCATAATCATCCTCCTGCTAGCCTACTGCATAATCATTACCGTGTTAAATTGACAAGATTCAGCCCCACCATGCACTCCCCCCTGATCAGTTTGCGAAGCATTACAAGCCACTGAAGTTTCAAAAGGAGATAAGAATATAGAAAGAACCTAGTGGTGGTAAATTTCATATTGTTGAACCTCTTCCCTCTTTCTACTAGATGTTTAAATTAACTTCATGGTCACTCACATAGTCAATCATCTGCTCAAATCCTTCCAATACATTTCTCTCTCAGAATAAAAGTGAAGTAATTCTGATAGCCTTTTCAAACCTGGAGGCATAAAACCTGGCCGCCACTTCACTTTCTGACCTCAGCTGGTCCAACTCTCCCCTACTCACTCCATTCTTGCTATCCATAAACCCACATAGTCTGAGTATGGAATCCAATGCAAATTAACAAATCACATAGAGATACAATTCTTTTAGTACTGAACACACTTATGACCAATTAATAATAACTGAACTTTGAACTGAGTCTTGAGTGACTTATTTATAAAAATGTTCAAAGTAAATTAAAAAGAGCAGTGGGGAGATTAAATCAAATAGTAATTTGCTAACACCACATTTGTCCTAAATTATGATTTAATGAAAAGTAAATTTCTTTAAAGAATTGAGTGGGCTCAAGAATATATGATCTGAGACCAAAATATTCCAAAGTGAAATCAAATTGACATAAACAAGCAAAAAAATCCACATACACAACAAAACCAATTAAAATATATTAAAAGTTACTTAAGGAACTTTTTAAAGTTACTTAAAGGAAAAGTACACTGGGAAATCTGAAATTAATGGTCAAGGTAGTCTACAAAACAATCATTTTAGTATGAACATCTACATTTATCTGCTTTATCATGGCATTAAAATTGTGTTGACAGATTAAAATGATTATTTTAGCAGTATAAGACAAAATTATTAACATCAGTCTATATCTATTAACAAGTTACAAACAGCCCTCTTAAAATTTCATAGGTGGTACAATGTCTTTGACAGTGTAAAGTGCGCCTCTCTGGTCTAATTTTTATTTGCTGGATACATGGTATGCTTCTAAGCTGATAGAGCAAATACACTGATTACTTTGACTTTTCTTTCAGGAAGATTGAAAAATATTTATCTTTCTGGATACTTACTTCTCTTGCAGCTTTCTCATTTTCATACTGATACATCCTTTCTTTTAAATGATTGCATTCATTGATTAACTCCTTATTCCTTTCTTCCAGCATAAGACCTTGTTTTTCACTTTCAGCTTGAAGTCTTTTTACCACATCCTGAAACTGATCTTGGATATTCATTATCATCTTTTCTTTATTTTCAGTTCTGTTGTGAGCATCATCCAGTTGCTGCCGAAGCAATGTATTTTCACTTTGTAGCTGAGATAATCTCTCCTCTAAGGATTCCTGCTTTCCAATGTATTTATTCACTTTACCTTGTTCATTTTGATACATCTGTTCAATTTCCTTCTTCTGACTCTGTGTTTGGTTTAGGTCTCTTTGTGCCCTTTCTAAAACCAAAGTCTTTTCTCTGAGAGCATCTCTTGCGTGATGGAGTTCAATTTCGAGGTTATTGAGTTTACTTTCGACTTTCGAAAGTTGCTGAGAAAGAATCTCATTGTTATCTTTTAGGTTAGACACATCAAAATTCATTTTGTCCTGTAAACGAAGCCACTCATCTCTTGCCCTCTGGAAAGTAAGTTCTAGGTCTCTCTTGGATGTCTGACTTTGGTCATGATCGTGTATAGCAGAAGCCAGTCTACAACGGAAGGATTCAATTTCTGTTTCTAGTCTGTCTTTGTTTTGTTTTTCACTCTCCAATTTAGAGTTTAGCACTGAATTCTCAGTCTTCAGAACATTAAGCTGTCCACTATATTGGGATATTGTTTTTGTTAATGTTTCCTCATTTAATTTTAGTGTTTTGAGAAGATCATCATTCTTTCCTTTTATAATTTCAATGTCCTCAAAATATTTATTTTCTTTTTCCTGGTTCTGATTTCTTATTGTATCTATTGCCAGTTTTAGCATTGCAATTTCATCCTGTAACATGTGGTTTTTATGCACCAGATCTTTTTCTTTTTCATAGATATCAGAAACCTAAATAGAACACAAGAGACTTCTATCTAGCACTCAATAAAATAACATATCATGATTTCTTCTGAAATTAAAGAAAAATTATATAAGCATAGATGCCTGAAAGTTTAAAAATTTAATTGAAGACAAAGAATCCAAGAAAGTGAAAAAATTTTGAGTTTTTGAAAAAACCTCAAAGTTAGAATGACCTTGCTCTAAATTACCACAAACCCAGAGGCAGAAATAAAGATTAATAAATGTATTTGCACAGGTTAAACTTCCTAAAGCTCTTTTTATCTAAGATTCATTCCACATATTTTTTCTACTTTTCTAACATTCTTAATAATCAGCTATAGAATGAAAGTTACTATTAGCTGGTAAATCTAGGCATTGTACTAAAGATTTACGTGTGTGTGTGTGTGTGTGTGTGTGTGTGTACACACACATACACATACACAGAGTTATCACAGTTCTGGAATGGAGAGGTCAAAACTATAAGCTAGTTTGCAGAATCTTCCTACTCTACCACGAGTGCTCTTCTATTAAATCGCAACTACTTCTCTAACATAAACATACAAATACAAAAGAAGCTTTCTAATTCAAAATAAAATAGGGCATATGGAAAAGTAGGGGTAGGAACAGATCACACCAGTTAACAGCCACCTGGCCACCAGATGGTTCCGGGCCCAGGAAGACATGATGGACACTGGAGAGACTGTATTTTTTTGTAAGTGCTCTGCTTATACCCACTTTGTTTTATTCAATACTTTACATTGTTCCACACATACTGTGTATGCCCATGAGCAATCACCTTTCCCCAGGCATATGGGGACACTCCACAGGTTTACCTGCAGCCCTGATCAACACGGGACCTCCAGAGTCATGAAAGATCAAACACTGTGCTCCACTCTGCAGAACCCAGACATCTCAAAGCAGGAGACAGGATCCTTGAAGACTCCTGAAAAATTGGTCTTGGGTTTCCCTCAGGGAAACAATCTAGAGTCCTGTCCAGGGGCCATCCCTTGCATTTTTTGACTGCACTCTGATAAACCCTCTCTGGTTTGACGACACTTCATGCTCTCTGGTGAATTCTTTTTTTTTTTAAATAAATTTTTTTTTTTTTTATAGAGGCATGTTTTATTTATTTATTTAGTTTTGTTTGTTTGTTATACATGCACTGGGTACAGTCAGAAGTGTGGGAGGGTGAGAGAACTCACCAGAGCCAGAGCGGGGAGCAGAGCAGGCAGAAGGACCGAAGTACACTGCTGAGGGGAGCAGCGGGCGGCAGGAGAGGTCTGCTCGCCATGTGGGACCCTCCTCCGCTGGCCGGGGAGCAGCCGGGGATTGAACCAGCGCCGCAGAGGCCGCGGGCAGCTTTGCAACCCAGCGCTCAACCGCTGCGCCACCGGAGAGGCCCTGGTGAATTCTTTCTTTTGAGGGCAAAGGACCCATGCTTTTCGGTCAAGCTCTGCTACAAAAATACTAATGGTAAATGAGGCAAAATTTAAAGAACTTTCTGAAAAAAATCATGAAACTCTTTGTGGCTGCAATAAATTTTATTTCTTCTTCATGATGTTTAAAATAGTAAGAAATGTGAAAGAGGAGAAACATACACTGAACTGATTTACTAAGAATATAGTACTTTTCAATAAATTATCACAAAGTACATACTATAGTGTATCATTATTTTCTAAAGCTCTTTCTACTGAAATAGAGCACTGTTTGGAGCAAACTGTCACTTTTCAAATGTAGGAAAATGAAATTGAAAACATAGTCTCTGAACTTGTTACCCTTTTTCTCCTCACCATAAGTATAAGTGATAAACTGATTTCTAATAATATGTCAAGGAGGTGAAATCACTGCCAGAAACTGGACATCTATTGCTAGTAACAAAAGTTTTGAGATTATAGAAAGTTCACTGGTCCCTATAGAAAATATTAAAAGCCTCTCCTTTGGGAGACATTTGCAAATGTCACTACTTGATTACTGCAGACAAGTACATTTGAATTAAGCATATTATTTTATTCAATGGCCCAAAGATGCCAAGAATTTTATTGTTTTACCCAATGGCCCAAAAATATTAAAAATACTATTTATTATTTCAATTATTGATCCAAAAATAATGCCCCCCCACAAATATATACATTTAAAAACCCTCCATATTTTCCATGATGTATATAGTGTTGATTTTTAAAACATATGCCCATACAAATACATATACATTCATATTTGAAAACAACTAAAGAAAATACCTCAGAATTTGTTTTCTTATGAGCCATTTCTATCTCCTTTTGTTTGCAAAGGAGATTGGTCAGAATTCCATCTTGAGATATTCTGGCATTCTGTTCTCGAGAGAGCTGCCTCTGAGTGTCATTTCGCTCTTCTACAACCTAGAGACAAGTTTCATTAAGTTTTTGGTCTTATACCATTAAAAACAAAGTCAAAAGCTCAAAGTCTTTCTAAAAAATGTTCAAAGGAATTGGCTTTTTTAAGTACAAGGGTCTCTATTCTACAGACTAACTCAATTGGAACTTAAAGGAGAGTTAAATTTGTCATAGAGCACACAGGTACAAACAATGTCTCTACAGAATATTTAACTAATTCCACCATAGCATTGAGGCAATTATGTATTTTAACATAAGAAAACAAAATTAACTTGCAGGCTAATGATGAAGCTGAATTTACCTTCATTCCTTCATTCAGAAAACATATAAAAGCATCTACTAGATTCTTCGCACTGCAATAAATTAATCATTGTGGCTATAGATGGCATAGTTCATATTTTTGATTTGTTTTAAATCTAATAATATACATTAAATGAAAATTATACTATAGTTTTGATAAAATATTAGAAATATGAATTTCTCACCAAAGATTACTTACCTGATTCAAATTATTTCTTAGTGTCCTTAATTCCATGTCTAGTGTTCGAAGATTAAGTTCAAGCTGTTGTTTCACTTCAACTTCTTTATGATATTGCTCTTCTGTTTTTTTTAACTGCTCCCTAATTTTTTCACATAATGTATCTGAATTTCTTCTTTTCACTTCTTCTTGTTTCAAGGTAAATCTGCAGTTAAATATGCTTACCTTAATATTCACTTTGTTAAAAAATAAAAAGTTGACTTCATGATCTATTTCTAAGTACGAGTGAACCATGTCGCTTTGTTCAAATGATGAGCTCATTAACCTAATAAAATTTCTATATTCTTAAATTACTGTCTTTTTTAGATTGTAAGTTTTTATTTCTTGCTACAACCTCTTCCAAAAGATGTATACATCTTTGAAAGATAGCAATAAAAACATATTCTCCTATGCAGTAAATTTCTTTAATAGTAACTCTATGGTAGGAAATAAAGTCTTAAATTATTCAGTAAAGTAAACCTTTTCTACACAAGTATTATTCCTCTGCCATTTGGATAGATAATTTAGTTACTAATAAAATGGAGACTTTGGGCCTCCCTGGTGGTGCAGCGGTTAAGTGCTGGGCTGCGAAGCTGCCCGCAGCCTTTGCAGTGCCAGTTCGATCCCCGGCCGCCAGTGAGGGTCCCACATGGCGCATAGACCTCTCCTGCCACGCCACTGCTCCCCTCAGCAGTATATTTCGTCAGTCTGCCTGTTCTCTTCCCCGCTCTGGCTCTGGTGAATTCTCTCACCTTCCTGAGCTTCTGACTGTAACCAGTGCTTGCATAAATAAATAATCTTAAAAAAATAAATGAAATAGAGACATGGTTGTTCATAAGCAAGTTTATAAATTCACTAGAAAAAAGTTAAACTGCACAAAATGATGGAGTGTAAAAGAGTATCTGCAGGTATCTTTTACACCATCACAGCTCCACAGAGACTGCACGCCCCAGCTCAGGAGTCTATTGTCTCCTCCCTGCACTTCTTACATCTCTCTTGCAACACTTTCAATATATCTTGTTTAGTATGTGCTCTCAAGACAGATCTTTAAATTTATTTTCTATGTAGGAGGGCTATGTTAAATAATCAGTAATCACCTTCTACTTTTTACTTTTTTCCCATGTTTATAACAATAAAACTGTATACATTTAAAAAAACTGTGTCTTGAGAAAAATGGCCACTTCATACTCTATTGATGGAAATGCAAATTAATATAGTTTCTTTTTTTAAAGATTTATTTATTTATACAAGGACTGGGGTACAGTCAGAGGCACAGGAGGGTGAGAGAATTCACCAGAGACAGAGTGGGGAGCAGAACAGGCAGACGGACCAAAGACACTGGTGAGTGGAGCAGCAGGCGAGGCAGGAGAGGTCTGCTGCACCATGTGGGTTTCTCCCTAGCCAGTAGGGAATTGAACCCGCACTGCAGAGGCTGTGGACAGCTTCACAGCGCAGTGCTCAACCTGCTGTGCCACCAGGGAGGCCCTAATATAAAGTTTCTTAAGAACAGATTAAAAATTTGATGTAGCACTGGTTTAAAGCACTGTATACAATTCAGGGGAACAGGTTCACACCTCCTCAGATGTACATCATCACACCACACCCACCAGCAGACGCTAGTGGGCCCCCCCGACTTTGTGCATACTCCCACCTTCCCCACTTCTAGAAGCCTCCAGTCTGCAGTCTAGGAGGCTTCTAATTCATAGTTCTAGGCTCTTGGTTTCGTTTTGTCAATTCCTTTGTTTCCACAAACATTTTTTAAAAGTGCTTATTCTTAATAGTATATTGAAGAATTCATTCAAAGTAAAATATTAGTAGAAACAGAAATACTTATATAAAAGACATTCCTTCTACCATTTAGGAAGAGAGAGAATTTTTAAAAATTGAAATTCAATTTTTTAAATAAATAATGAGGCTTCCATATGTTGGACTTCCATATGGCCATTAAAATTATGATGAGGAGGGGCTTCCCTGGTGGCACAGTGGGTGAAGTGTTGTGCTGTGGAACTGTCCACAGCATCTGCAGTGCGGGTTTCATTCCTGGCCGCCCAGGGAGATTCCCACATGGCATGGCAGACCTCTCCTGTCTCACCCACTGCTCCCCTTAGCAGTGCGGGTTTCATTCCCGGCCGCCCAGGGAGATTCCCACATGGCATGGCAGACCTCTCCTGTCTCACCCACTGCTCCCCTTAGCAGTGCTTTTCAGTCTGTCTGCCTGTTCTATGCCCCGCTCTCTATCTGGTGAATCCTCTCACCTTCCCGTGCCTCTGGCCGGTACCCCAGTTCTTGAATAAAAATAAATAAATCTTTGAAAAAAAATTATGATGTGGAATAATACACATTAAATTATTAGTAAAAGTGGTCATGTTAAGAAGCTGCTATATTATTTACAAGAATTTCTATATCATAATACTAGTAAAGGTTTCTCCCCCATAAAATCCCAGAAGGTAAATTAGGAAGTTTTACAAAACTTATGCTACATCTCTGTAATACATTACTTTAAAGCCAGAATGATCAATACCTCAAACTGCAGAGTTCCCGTTTCCATTCCACTTTTTGATGCTCTAACTGGGATTTTATTTCTTTGGTTTCTGAGAGCTCCTTTTGTAGGCCACTAACCTTATTTTTCATTTTTTTAATTTTTCCCGAAAGCAATTGACAGTGATTTTTTTTAAGTTCTATTAATCTTTCATATGAAAGAAGTGCATCCTGGATTTTCAATAAGCTCACAGAATCTGCTCAGGGAGAAAACAAACAGAGAAATAAATATATAAGTACTTTTGGTGTACAAAGGATGTGGATTTTCATATTCACTTCTGCATGTATTTATTTTATATATTGAGTGTCATGTCTACTATGTAGAAGACATAATCAACTTTGTAGGTAAAATAAACAAGAACTCTGTCTATTGTTTAGCTAATGTCTAATGACAGAGGAAGACAAATAAAATGATAAGTTCTGACAGATACTGTAAGCAAACTGAATTCTATGATCACTAACAGAACATGATCTAGGAAGAGGAAGAGATGGCTACCTTGAGAAATGAAGGATAAACAGGAAGCAATTAAGCAAAGGAGAAAGAACAACATTCTAGGAGTTTACAGCATGTGCTGAAGTTCTACTGCGATCTGCTTCTAGCCAACATGGAATAACAGGTACTTCCTACTGAAACAAGCAAAGACAAAACAGACAAAATACATTCAAAAATAATTTTCAAGATAAAGAACTTCAGGCAGTGAAGGTCAATGATTTCTGAAGTTAATCTAATGAATGCCCCAGCTCACTGCCTTCAAGAAATTCCAGGCCATGCCACAGGGAGCAGGAACTGCAGCGGGGCTGATGAAACAGAGTCTGTGAAAACAAGGTAGATGGAGATCACAGGTCCAACAGTGGAGAGAAAGAACCCCAGGGATCTGCAGAGGGGTCCCTCAGGGTATTCAGCAAAACCAATCAATAGTGTATATACCCTTGTGAGGAAAGCACCAGAGACCAGTGGGGAAAACCATCAGAAAAAAGTAGAGGAAACAGTGTTGGCTGCTCACATAGCACCAGGAATAGTGTCTGCTCCATTAGCTAGGCTGGAAAAACTCCTCATTTGCAGGACAGTGGCTAGTGGGTAACACCCAAGCTGGGGCTGAGCACTGCTTCAGAGTCACTGGACTAATCATAAGAACAAGTACAGGAGGATCAGCCTTGTTGAAAAGTAACTTAACTGTCCTAAAACAGAGCTCCAAAAGATAAGGCAGCTATTTAAAAAAACAACAACAAAAAAAAACACGACCTATAGAGCCAGAATTCAAAATGTCAGAGATGAAACACACTGGTGGGGGTAAACACATATTAGACATTACAAAAAAAAAAAAAATGAGTTAGTGTGATATAGGTGAAATGTGAGAAAAATTCAAGTGGCTAATACACAATTCCCAAGAGGTAGGAGAAAGAGAAAGAAAAAAATTTCAAGAAAAAAATGGCCAGAACTCTCCAAAGTTAATAAAACCTATTGTCCCATAGATCTAGAAAAGATCAGAAATGAAAGTAAACTATTGTCATTTTCTCACACACTGTATATAATATGGTAAAGTATTACTTGAACGTAAACTGTGATTACCTACTCATAAACTATAAACTCTAAAGCAACCACTAAACTAACAAGACAAAAGAGATATAGCTAATAAGCCCAAAAGAGAAATAAAACTACATCATAAAAATTACTTAAGCTAAAAAAAGGCAGGAAAAAAAGAGGAGCAAGGAGCAGATAGGATGAACAGAAATCCAACAGCATGATGACAGATTGAAACCAACTATATGTCAGTATCACCGTTAGGTGCGAATGGTCTGAGGGTCTCAATACAACATCTCCATACTTTGTAACAGATGTGAAAAAAGCTCACAAGGTCAATACAGCAAAATGACCTCAATGTAAGACCTCAAACTATACAATTTATAGAAGGTAGCATAATCTTTGTGACCTTGTGCTAAGCAAAGTTTTCTTAAAATGAACACCCAAAGCAAAAGGCATGTAAAGAACAACCACCTAAATCGGACATCAAACATTTTTGCTCTTAAAAAATGAAAATAGACACAAAATGGAAAACAAATGGCACAGCTACTTGAGGAAAAAAGTTGGCAGCGTCTGAAAGGAATACAAATGGTCGTGAGGAGATGTTTTAGGGGTGACGCATACATTAAGTATCTTGATTGCAGTGATGGTTTCCCGTGTATAGACATGGTCAAGTGACCCAGGGACACACTTGCTATATGCGCAGTTTACATCACTAAACTATAACAAACAAAAAGTCTTACTGCAAGAAAGAACCACCATGGCAGTGCCTGAGACGCAGATGGATAAAGAAGGACAAGAGATGCAGTGAGAAGACTGTGGCCTTTAACCTTATTCCAATAGCTGGATTTTATGGAAGGGGGTTAACATGATGAGATCTGAAGTTTTGAAAATATATCACAATCAAGGTTTTGGAAAGTGGAATGGCAGGGAGAACGGCTCTGAGGTTATTTCAGTATTTCACGAGGGAAAAAATGGTACATGACCTTGAATGAAGGCCTAGGAGACAGCAGAGTCAGCAAGAGTACAATGAGAATTCTCAAAGCTCTTTGGCTGAGTTTATACAATTGCTTTCATTTCAATTTAATATAAAACAGTTCTGAGATAAATAACATTATACCTGTGCTTTACGGTGCAGTACTAGATAAATGGTGTATAAAACCCCACAGTGTAAAGAAAAGACTTTATAGTTATAAAATCCTACCTTTACAATCCATGCTAAGTTGTTCAATTAGCAACATAGAATTCTTATAATTAGAGTAAGGTAATTTACTATCTTCTGAAGCTGTTTCAGATGACTGAGTTAAGTCCTCCAGGTTATCCACAGAATTAATTTGCTTCTTGACCTACAAATAAGCAATGCTATTTCAAAATGTTCTCAAAATACTTAGGAAACATACTAAATATGCAAGGGTGATAAAAATCCATCTTTCTATAAAAGCAAAAACAGACTTCTTTTTAATTACTGTTTTTATCAAAAGACTACCTTTATATATAACTAGTGTTATACATCACTCTTTCAAAATAAACCTCTCTGAAGTTTAGGAAAACTTTCTATTTTTTCATTCTACCTTTTATAATGTATTTCTTTTACAACAGAATAATATTTTTTAAGGATTTATTTTTATTTATTATGCATATGAGAACTATAGGCCAGAGGTATGGTGGGGGTGAGAGGATTCACCAGAGACACAGTGAGGAGCAGAACAGGCGGATCTACTGAAATACACAGCTGCAGGGAGCAGCAGGCGATTTAGGAGAGGTCTGCTGCCCCATATGTGGGTCAGCTCCCTGGGTCTGGGGATTGAACTAATGCTGCAGTGGCTGGCACTAGATTGATAGCGCTGACTTTAACCCCTGCACCACCAGGGAGGTCCCAGGATAATATTTTTTATCAATTAATTTTTACTGTACCTTGTTCTTTTCTTTAGATGTTTTCTTTATAAGCCTAAAAAAAATAACCAAACACCTATTTCAGATGCATGTTAACTACTTTAATACAGAGAATAACTGAGACTAGATTTTTTTAAATAAATATCTGCAATGTAATTAATTTTCTAGAGAGGGGATTAAGCAATACATAAAAAGAGTAATATTAATGAACAAAGAAAATGTACTACAAATAATATTAGCAAATCATTAAATATAGATCAAGCTGACAGTCAACAAGTTTCTAACATTGGAAATACAAACAAAATCAAATTTAATAAACATGTTCTTCTCTACTGGATCATTTCCAAGAGCATAAATATCTAAGATAAGAAAGAAAACTCCCTCGAACTCCACATTCTTCTGAAGTTATCCATTTTTCTACTGTCTTTCTCCGTATATATTCTTCTATAAAGGAGCAATTCACACTCACTCACCACAAACTGGCTGAAGGGCAACTATTTATTGAAACTTTCTCATCAAAGTTACTAGTCCTCATTGTAACCTCTCAACAGTATTTCTCTGATATTCTCTAGAACTCTCTTGTCAGGGACTGTACACTACATTATAGTTGTTTTATTCCCAGAAAAAGTAATCACTGCTGATATTCCTATACCTAGAAATAAAGAACTTAGAGAATTTACCTTCCATCATTCTGATCTACTTCACTTAAGCTGCTGTCATCATTCACTTGAAGCGCACCACCAGTTAGGGAACCAGCCTTCTCAAACATGGATGTAGTCACAGATGCTTTGACTGTCCATTTGCTATTTTCATTTTTCTTTACTTCTTTCATAGGCAAGCCAGGATTACTACTTTTAAAAATCCACAAAAAGGTCAATATTTAGAATAACTACTGATATTTTGTACAGTTCCAACATTTATCTACATTCATTTGTCTATTAATTCACAAGAAGTATGAAGTACCATCTGTAAGCAAGGAAATATATTTTTCTTGCTTCAAAAACAGATATACAATTATGATATATTGTGCTATAGAAGAATTGTCATATGAAATGTTAAGTGAGCACAAGGAAGGCTTTAAGAAGAGGGATGGCAGAGGAGGTCACCAGGAAAAAAAATGCACGAGAAAAAACCATTATACATGGAGAGTCTTTAATGCACAAAGACTAGGAGAAGTATAAAATTCATAGAATTTTATGTGATAGAATTTTATAGTGATAAGTTAGGAAATTGTGAAGCTTCTGTGCAAAAGCTTGAGAGTGAGGTGCCTAAAGTAATGACTCTCAGACACTGTAGTACTAATTAGATCACCACTGTATTTTTTATTTTAAAATATAGTAATACTTAAATGACATTATTTTTAAAATAGCGTGAGGCACATATAATATGAAAGAAGAAATCAGAACTATCTTGGGTGGTGAGGGCAATCTTACTTTTAAAGTAGGCCTGAATGTCTCTAGTAAAAATATAAAATTTGTTAATGACGATATTAGCGCACATTATAATTTGTTTTATAAGAAAATAACAAGTACCTTCTATTAAATATATGCTAACTAGGTTTACCTATCAGAATCTTCATTCTCCATAATAGGAAAGTGCTGGTTATCAGTTTTCCCATTCTTTGTTTGTTGAATTAATCCACGGTTATCAATAGCAGCATCACAAATATTCTCTGATAATTCCATTTCACTATTTTTGTGCATCTTGTTTTCTTCTTCAACCTTCAGTAAAAGTTTGATATTAAGGAAATTACTATTACTTTATTCATTAAAAAGAATTATTGTTGTTTTCATTAGTTTTATCTTCTGACTAGTGGTTGTGATTTTATCCAATACAGATATTTTTGTGTGCTTCCTTTATTTTTATCATTACAGATCATTGAGATTTTTGTAAATTCTGCTTCATTCTGACTCAAGAAAGACCTTTCCAAAATTCCTACAAGGGCTTTCTTAAATCTGTGCTCTTATTCACACCCATTCTTCACTACCTAACATATTTACCCCTGCCATCTGACTGACAGATGGCAAATAGACTTCAGCACAATGTGACCTTGTCCGTCTTTACCGTCTTTAAACAGCCAAGTTAATATACACTAATGAGAGTGGATTAAAATATTTTAATATGTACTCATTACCCACACTGAGATAGAAAAATATTACCTGTACCTGAACAAGAAAAAGCCCACCCTAGAAGGTGTTATTCTCTTAATAGGCAGTTGGATTATTTCTTTTTCTTTCTTTTTTTTTTTTTTTGGCCAACTAATTAAGTCTTTAATTAGTGCTTCAAATTCAACAAGTCATTTCCAGGATGATTTTTCTTAAACAAAAGAAACTGATAATTCAACTTCTTGACAAGTTGCTGCTGAAGAAAATAAACTCTTTAAATATATGACACATCATTTAAAAAATTATCCAGCATCACCTTCTATGATATTGTTTTGCATTTTGGGCACATAATTATTTTATTATTTTTTATTATAAATTTTATTTTTATATTCCTCATACAATTGCAACCCCCCTTATTTTGACACCAATCCCTTCCCTCCTTGCCCCCCACCCCCTATAGAGTATCTCTGGTTCATAGTTTTTTGTTGATTTTGATTTTCACTTTCTTATAGTTATTCATTTTCCTGGTCCCTTATTTAAGTTTTCTAGATTCCTGCTATGAGTGAGACCATCCGGTATTTTTCTTTTTCTGACCCCATATACTGTTTGAAATTAGACTCTAAGTCAATTGCATAGAGATCACAGGAGAATAAGTCTTTCACCTTGATGTTGGCGACTGGCAATATGAAGCTGCAAATTTTGAATCAGTGGGAATGATTACTTCTTTTACATTTTTCCAACTCAATGGACATCACTGTTTCACCGTTCATAATTTCAACGGATTATCATGTTTCAGCATTGGATTTCTACCTTGTTAATCATGTAGGGAAGTTATAAAAATGCGAGAAGCAAGCAATATTCAGGAATTTTTTCTCTCAATTCCAAGGATAAAGTTACTAGATTCTAAAAACATTTTAAGTTTTTAACAAGCACAAATATTTTCAAAACTAAATGTTAAATTATGATCTATTAAGTCTAAAAAACTAGTCCAAAAATAATTTGATTTGTATTACGCTATGTTTAAAGCACAGAAAACAATATTAAACCAGAAATTAAGTATAAATTTCTACATACCAGTGGGTGGTCATTTTCACTTCCATCAAGCCTTTCTTGACCTTCCTCTGATGTCATTTCTAAGTCTGGTTCTTCTGACAAATCTATATATGTTGTTAAAATGAACTACTTAGAATGCTTAGGCAAAAACACAACGTAACATTTTATTGAAAGTTCAAGTTAAGCTTAATGTTTAACTGAATGTTGGCTTCATAAAGAATGCTGGCTTCATATTTCTGGGCCTCCCTGGTGGCGCAGAGGTTGAGCGCTGGGTTGAGAAGCTGCCCGCAGCCTCTGCAATGCCAGTTCGATCCCCGGCTGCCGGGTGAGGGTCCCACATGGTGCGCAGACCTCTTCTGCCGCCCGCTGCTCCCCTCAGCAGTGTACTTCGATCCTTCTGCCTGTTCTGCTCCCTGCTCTGGCTCTGGTGAATTCTCTCACCCTCCTGCACTTCTGACTATACCCAGTGCTTGTATAAATAAATAAATAAATAAATCTTTAAAAAAAAAAAAGAAAGAAATTATTTCTAACTATCTAAAACTTCAAGATCATCTGGGAAAATTTGATTCCAGGTACAAACAGCTCAAGGGTTCACTCACTCACAAATTTACCCATTCAACATCAAGGGGAAAAACTATATATGAAACACAATTTTAAAGTATACATTACTAACCAATAAAGTCACACTATTAAATAGCACATGAAGCTTTAACTGCATTATTCATGGTTTCCAAAATCACTGTTGATTTTTCTGCCTTTATCAGTGCACAGCTTTCCATAATTGGAAATGTTTTCTTGTATTATTCTGACAAATTCTTTTGCATCTTTTTAGACTCAGCTTGCTATGTTAAGTCCTCCTTGATTATGACGCTTTTCCCAGATAAACAGATGTCTCTTTCCTTGGGGCTACATAGCACTATACAGATTTTTCTTTTGTATCTTCATCACTCGAACTGCAATTTATTTCTTTACATGTCTATCCCCTCTGTTCTTACACTGTGGGGATTAATCTCTTGGATTATCCTTATATAAAGAAACTATTTATTTTGCTCAATAGCTATTATTTGAGATCATGGCTTTTTTAGAGATAATCCCTGAAATGAGACTTCAAAAGTTGGTTGGCCAGACACAAAGGGGTAGGGGCAGGAGAAGGGTATTCAAGGCTATAGCAAGACAGTGAGAGAAGCACACAGAAGGACACATATTTGTCTAAAATACCAGGATGATGAAGAAGGCATCAATCATCAGAAGTTGAGAATGCCAGAGCAAAGTGCAGTAGAAAAGACTGAAATGTTAGATCTGTGCTGCAAAACTTACCTGATTGAAATGTTTGCACATCTTTCACTCCTACTGCATTTTTAGGAATAGCATCTTTCACTTCAATGGTAGGCTGAAAGGGTTTTGAAACAAGATGATAAATAATGTGCATTTCATACAACCTATAGTTAATAATTCATAATGAAAAAATTAAAGTTACTACCTTCAAGTGATGGTATTTTTCAGGAGAATCTGGAAAGCAAAAGGGACACATGATCAGTCATATGTAAATATGAAAGCCAGCAAGATATTCAGGCAGAGTTAGTATCAAGCTGAATCCTTATGCTGGGCTTTGGAAATGATCACATCAGGCTTTGGTTGGTTGGCTTTAGGTTAGGACAGCCACAGGGAGAAATGTGAGCCCAGTATAACACTGAATGAAGAACAAGACTACAGGTTTAACAAAACATGCAGTTAATATTTCAGAACTTAAGGTTAAGTTTCAAATGATTATAACTAAAATAGAAAAGTATCAATATCTCAGTGTGAACATGCTGATAGATGGGGAAAAAGTGTTATTTAATCACAAGAAAAAACCATGACGCTGAGAGGATAAACGTGAGAGCTGATGGTAGAATGAAACAGCATGTATTTAGTGCAAGACATCAGAATCAGGTAAACCATTATACTACAAGTACTTATCATATTTCATATTATCATTCTCATACCATATATATTATATTCTTATCATATCTTCAATTTATCTTATAATTTAGGAAGTACACAGCTGTGACGACAGTTCAATTGATTGCATAATTTGTCACTCTTTAGAGAGTGTTATGAATTGATCAGCATGGTTATACACTTGTAGAATAATAGTTAATAAAAATATTCACATTTTTCCATACCCAGCTGGGCTACTGGAATGCCTACATTTCTTGTATCCTCTACTTCAGACATCTTCAAGTTTGTTGATCCGCTCATGCAAGAAGGTATATAAAATACATCTAAGAAATAATGTATATAAACTTTCAATTCTAAAATATGGTTATCAAAAAAGAAAAAAATTAATTGCAAGAAAATTATCAGATATCTTAAATCTTTATATTTCAAAATCAGTGTAAGGTTTACTGAAAATAACAGTATTACTATGTAGGGGGGAAAATTCTTTAATTTCTTTCATTTCCAAAATGAATTTGGCTTGCTATATCATGATACTCATTAAAGAATTTTTATGAAAGTTATAAAAAAAATAACTATCAAAGAAAAAAAGTCAAGGCTACTACTATATTCAAATTAACTTCATTAATTTGAAAAATATACGTGGCACCAATCACCACATGTATTTTTTGATGTCTGATAGTTATTAGGAGGTAAATTAGTGGCTAAGGTTTACCCCAACTCCAGCACCCTCTCCTGCTTCCAGTACTGTCTGGAGAAGCAATGATAAATTTTTTTTGAGTGCAAATACAGTGAAGTCATCTAAACTGAGTTCTCTCAATTTTCATCAACTCTAAAACTACCAAGTTAACCATTTTTCCTCCCTCCTGCCCTTCACTATCCTCCTTCCTCTTCAAAAGAAATCTCTAGATCTGTGGTCTTGATCTTCACCTTTCACATGGATTATATGTGTGTGTGTGTGCATGTGTGTGTACTCATATATATGTATATAGTATCTAGTCATATATATGACTATACATAATTTATGTATTACATATTATCCTCACCACTTCCTCTTTTCTCTTTGCTTAGCAGCAGTATCTTTTATCTATAGTTTTAATTCTTCATCTGTTTCCCTCTGACTATAAACATGTTCAGAAATAAAAACGAAGAAGTGCTTTCCTTAATCCTTTTATATCTTGAGCTATCCAGTGACTCTTCTTCCAGAATTCTCTAAAGAGAAGTTTACACCCTGGCAACTCAGAGCAAGGTCTAAGGACAAGCAACAATGGTGTCACCTGAGAGCCTGTTAGAAATGCAGATTTCCACCACAAAACTCAGAATGTGTATTTTTAACAAGTTACCCAAGTGATGCATTAACATTTGAGAAACTGTAATCTATACTGAGTCTGCTGTCACATTTATTTTACTGTAACTCATCCTTTTAAAATCTAGTTTCAAGTTCCTCACTATCACTTCCTCTGCATTAGAAACTGCATTAGAGGTCATGAACTTTGCAATGGATTTTTTTTTAATCAGGCTATTGCTTCCTTAATCTTTCCATAACTGACTCTACCCTCCTCTCTTCAATTCTCTTATTTTGTCCTATATGATCCTATCCTATGAGGTAGCAACATTTTACTTAACATTTAAGCATACACATTTATAGTTGGCCACATCCATGATGCTCACCCATGGAAAATAAAACATAGCATTAAATGATCTCAATCTTTAATGTCTTCCCAACAATGAGGAAAGCAGTAAGAATGGGGAGATTTTGTCCTGCTTCTCCATGAGTTTTGGTACTGGGAACTCACTTTACATTCTCTCCAAGTTTGAACACTCTGCTCTTCCCATTTTTTTTTTTTCTAGTGAATACCTATATTTATTGAGTAAGTTCAACGCCTTTATGGACACAGGTCATATATAACAGTCACATTACAATAGTCACATCAAAGATTACAAATCATAGATCACCATAATAGACATTAAAATAACGAAAAAGTTTGACGTATTTTTGAGAATTACCAACGTGACATACAGTTACAAAGTGTGCACAGACTTTGGAGAAATGATGCCAATTTTTTTTAACACCTCCCTCTATATATACACCCAATTCTCTTTCCTTCATTTAGCCCCTATCTCCACTCTCTGCCTTTCGCATTCATTCTTCATCCCCACTTTTCCTTTTCTTTATTTCCTAATTTTCCTAGCTCTCAGAGTATCTTAAAGTACACTAACACCCCTTTAGAAGAAAAGCCTTTCAATGTAATCTGTTGTTGACACCTGATAAGAAAACAAAACTTATTTCCTTTTCACTTCTCTTTTACCTTAGTATGCATTTATTAGGTGATTATCTTTGGCTATTAGAATACATCACTATTCTTATTTTAACTCAACATGCAGTCAAATGACCCCTTTAAAAATAAATTTCTTACCATCTACTTTTCCAGTTAACATATTTTTTCCTCTTTGGTCTGCAGCTCCAGATAAATGATCAACATATTTCTGTGGAAGACTCTCAGAAATACTCTGTTAAATTTGATATTAATAAATAATGAGTGGGAGAAAGATTTCCTAATTTCTTTCTAAGAAAATATTTCAATTTCCTAGCTTAAACATTTTTAAACTTAAAAAACAAAGAGAAGCATGTATTAAAATCTAAAACATTTAAATTGAAAACCTCATCTATGCTTTCTAGGTCAATTCTATCTTTCATCTTTATTTGGCAATTGGCTTAGTAAACTGAGCAAAGAAGGTAAGAGTGTTTTCATTGACAAAATACTCATTTACCCACATATTTCTATAAAACACTTACCTTTAATTTTCATTTCTCAACAAGATAAAAGAATATTTAAAAAAATATGTATTTAAACAAATTCTCTAATGAGTATACTTGTTATAAATTTAAACTATCTGTAATAATAGAAATTCTTTTAGTGTTAAAACATACTTGGCATAAAAAACTTTGGTGCATGTCTTGTTCCCTATAAAAAGAACACTGTAGGGCCTCCCTGATGGTTCAGCGGTTGAGCACTGGGCTGCGAAGGTGCCCGCAGCCTCTGCAGCGCCAATTCGATCCCTGGCTGCTGGGCAAGGGTCCCACATGGCGCAACAGACCTCTCCTGCAGAGCCTGCTGCTCCCCTCAGAAGTGTACTTTGTCAGTCTGCCTGCTCTGCTCCCCGCTCTGGCTCTGGTGAATTCTCTCACCCTCCTGTGCTTCTGACTGTACCCAGTGCTTGTATAAATAAATAAATAAATCTTAAAAAAAAAAAAAAAAAAGGTTACTTCATTTTGGAGAACAAGTAAGAATCTAAGTTTTGGAAGAATGTAAGTTTTAAAATGTTGCATGCATCTTACTTTAGCTCAACATGGAGACAAAGTAACCCTTTTCTCTCTAATTTGTCAATGTTTTATAGATTTATTTTTATTAAGGTAACATTGGTTATTTGTGTGATATATCTAACAACTAAAGCTTGAAATGAAATTACTTCCCATATTTTAAATGCATTTCTGTTCTTTTCATAGATAAATGGCAAATTGTTTCTGTGTGTTTATTTTCATCATTGTGTGCTTAATTGTATTATCTTCTATAACAGATTAATTAATCTATTCTGTTACAAATCTGTCACATCCCATAACATAAAATAATCTGTGCACTGTGCTGCTACAGCTTCTAATTGCTCCTTATATAAAGGTACAAAATTCTCCTCATGGCACACTCAGGAGTAAAATTCCTGGTTTGCATGGAATGCAAATATTTTGCCTTTCAAGATAATGCTCAACCGTTTTCCAGTATGATGGTATAAATCTTTTCTATGGAGTTTGATTGCAGCCTACAGGTAGAGTGTGAGTTAGTGGTAGTACAGGTGAGCTGACATGAAATAGAAAATAAAATAGAGAACACAGGAGAAAAGAAGACATCGATGGACAAAAATCAGCATAAACAGAAGTACTGCAGTGGACAAGAGTGATGTTCCTGATCAATACAGGCACAGTAACATCACAGATACAGAGCTAATGCCAGATCCTGAAATGTTCCAGTTTCTGGGGGATGGCTCAGTGACACCACCTCCAGTTGTGTTGAACAGGAATGGTGACATTAGGCACTGTTCTCCCATTCTCAAATGCAGGGCAAATGCTTTTATCATAAAATATGCCCTTTTTTATAGATTATTGTATAGATGAAAGAAGTCTCCAATGAAAATATGTTCCTACAGGATTTATTTTAAAGTGAAAAATATATATTGCATTTATCAAATGTTTTTTTCTGCATCTAACAAGACCATTGTATATTATCTCTTTGTGCCATTCATGTAGAAGATAACATTATATGTCAAAGCCACACTGCAATCCTTCACATAATAAACCTAAATTTGAGAGGTTATTTTCTTGAGGATTTTTGCATCTCAGCATATGAGACAAATTGGACTTTAAGTTTTCTTTTCTGAAATGTCCTGAAGAAGGTTTTATAACAGTGTTATGCTGGACTCATAAAATAAATTATAAGTTTTCCCATTTTCTCTATTTGAAGGAAGATTTTGTTTGAGATGTCAATAAGTCTAGCTGAAATATCTGGAGATTTTATTTTTTGATCTCTCTGGACCTGGGATTTTCTTTGTGGGGAGAATTTTTGTCATTCCTGTTTTATTACAATTTAAACATCTTTAACAGAAAATAGACTACTCAGATTTCCTATTTTCCCCCACAATGGTTTGTACATTTCACCTAAATTTTCAAATTTAATGTCACAAAGTTGCACCTTATCTCCCTTTAAAAGTGTTTGTGTGCAGACAATTATAAACCAGAGACATACTGCAGGGGAGGAGGAGAGAGGGGGGGTGAGAGGGATGGAGGGAGGAGCACAGGGGACGGTGGTGATGATGCATGGGTGCCGTGAGGAAGGAGATTCTATGGGGACTCAATCTGAAGGGGTGAGGGGAAGAAAATATGGTCTGAAAATGTAAAAAGTGATAAATGTGGCAGACAGGGCACGCAGGGAGTGCATACCGCATCGCCATTTTAGAACAGGGACATCTCTTCAGTAAAGACTACCTGAAACCAGCAGAAGGCTCCTGGAGGAGCCAGAGGTGAACTGGGAAGTTTGCCCATGCCAGGCCCCTTCTGGCCTGTAGTCTAAGCCCAGACGGGGAGCGGGAACCCACCACCGGGACAGACGAGGTGCGCAGGGGAGCATGTCCCCACATCGGCATTTTAAAACAGGGACATTTCATCAGTAAAGACTGCTTGAAACCGACAGATGGCTCCCGGAGGAGCCAGAGGGGAGAGGAGAAGTTCACCCAAGATGCCGGCCAGTCCCAGCAACACAGTGTCCCAATTCATACGGCAAATTAGAAAACAGACAGTAGGGAGTAGAAGAACCACACGCAACCTAGCAACTCACCAGGGAAAAAGCACACCACAAAAAGAAAACCACCCACCAGATTGCAACGACAGTAACTTGGAAGAACTTCTGAGCCTTCCAGAAAGAGAATTTAAAATTGCCATGATTAAAAAAATGACAGAACTCATAAAGGAAAACAATTATAAGGGAAAAATAATCAACGATCAGAAGAATGAAATTGAATCCCAAAAGAGGGAAGTAAAAGAAATGCAGGACATCAAAGAATTAATGGAGGCACTAAAGAACTCTGGGAAAAGCAATGAAAGCAGAATAGATGAAATGGAAGAACGAATAAGTACTCTTGAAGACACAGAAATAAAAAGAACCACAACAGAAAAGGAAAGAGAAGTACGACGGAAAAAGACAGAAGAAAGGCTTCGGGAACTATCTGACTCCATGAGGAAAGGAAATATAAGAGTTATAGGAATCCCAGAAGGAGAGGAGAGAGATGTAGGAACAGAGAAAATATTCAAGGAGATAATTGAAGAGAACTTCCCAAATGTGAAGAAGGAGCTGAAAATTGATATGCAAGAAGCAAGAAGAACACCAAACTTCCACGACGAAAGGAAAAATACAGCAAGACACATAATAGTAAAGCTCCAAGAATCCAGGGCAAGGAAAAAATAATGAAGCTGACAAGAGGGAAGAAACAGATAACATTCAAAGGAAAACCAATCAGGCTGACATCAGACTTCTCCGAAGAAACACTACAGGCAAGGAGAGAGTGGAGGGACATAGTCAACAGACTCCAAGAAAACAGATGCCAACCAAGAATACGCTATCCCACAAAGCTCTCCTTCCTCTATGAAGAAAGAATAAGGACCTTCCCAGACAAACAGAAACTATGGAATTTCATTATGACTAAACCTCCACTCCAAAAAATACTACAAGGAGTCCTAAAGCCAGAACCTCAGAGGGACGAATAACAACGAAAGAAGGCCAAAAAAAAAAAAAAAGTTATTAAAAGAATAAATATAATCAAAGGAAAGACAAATATAATGGCAAATAGAGATGCTAACATATCAATATTAACTCTAAATGTAAATGGACTAAACTCTTCAATAAAAAAAGACACAGACTCGCAGGCTGGATTAAGAAACAAAACCCAACCTTTTGCTGTCTCCAGGAAGCACATTTAGCTACAAAAGATAAAAATAGACTCAACGTGAAAGGATGGAAAACAATCCTACAAGCAAATGGACCAAAAAAGAAAGCAGGAACAGCTCTACTTATATCAGATAAAACAGATTTCAAACTCAAAAAAGATAAAAAGAGACCCCAACGGTCACTACACTATGATCAAGGGGACAATACTTCAAGAAGAAATAATACTCATTAACATATATTCACCAAACGAAGGAGCACCAAAATACATCAGACAACTATTGTCATCTCTGAAAACAGACATCAGAGAAAACACATACGTAGTGGGAGATTTCAACACACCACTATCAACAATGGATAGATCAATGAGACAAAAAATATGTAAAGACACTAAAGCTCTATATAAGGATCTAGAGTGCTTAGGCTTAACAGACATCTATAGAACACTAAACCCAAAAAAAACGGAGTACACATTTTTCTCAAGCACACACGGATCATTCTCCAGGATCAATCACATACTGGGGCACAAGACAAACATCAGCAGATACACCAAGATTGAAATCATACCAACCATCTTTTCTGACCATGAAGGCATCAAACTAGAAATAAACCATAAAAAGAAGGCAAAGAACTCTCCTACCTCATGGAGATTGAAAACCACACTACTGGAAGACCACTGGACTAATGAGGAGATCAAAGAAGAAATTAAAAAATTCTTTGAATTGAATGACAAGGAGGACACCAATTTCCTAAACATATGGGACATAGCAAAAGCAGTGATTAGAGGAAACTATATAGCAATAGAGACTCACATCAAGAAACAAGAAAGAACTCAAAGAAACAACCTAATCTCGAAGCTCAAAGATCTAGAAAAAGAACAACAAAAAAACCCCAAAACCAGTAGAAGAAAAGAAATAATAAAAACCAAAGCAGAAATAAATGAAATTGAAACTAAAAAAACACTCCAAAAGATCAATGAAACCAAGAGCTGGTTCTTTGAAAAAATAAATAAAATAGACAAACCCCTAGCCAGGCTCACAAAGGAAAAAAGGGATAAAGCACAAATAAACAGGTTCATAAATGAAAGAGGAGAAATCACAACGGACACAGCAGAAATCAAAAGAATAATCAGTAACTACGATGAACAGTTATATGGAAACAAGTTCAATAATCTAGAGGAGATGGACAAATTCCTACAACTCTACAATCACCCAAAGCTAGATAAAGAAGAAATAGAACACCTAAATGGACCAACTACAAGCAGCAAAATTGAAATGGTAATCAAAAACCTCCCCAAAAACAAAAGCCCAGGACCTGATGGATTTACATATGAATTCTACCAAACATTCAGAGACGAATTAGTGACTATCCTTCCAAACTCTTCCAAAAAATTGAGAAGGAAGGGACAATACCAAACACGTTCTATGAAGCCAACATTACACTAATACCAAAACCAATCAAGGACAAGACAAAAAAGGAAAACTACAGGCCAATCTCCCTAATGAACACTGATGCAAAAATCCTCAATAAAACTTTAGCTACCAGAATCCAACAATGTATCCATAAGATAATTCACCACGACAAAGTAGGATTCATTCCAGGGACACAAGGATGGTTCAACATCCGAAAATCAATCAACGTTATCCAACACATCAACAAAAAGAAATATATAAACCATATGATAATATCAATAGATGCTGAGAAAGCTTTCGACAAAGTGCAACACCCATTCATGATAAAAGCCCTTGAAATTCTTGGGATACAAGGAACATATCTCAACATCATAAAGGCCATATATGAGAAGCCAACAGCCAGTATCACTATGAATGGTGAAAAGCTGAAAGCATTTCCATTAATATCTGGAACAAGACAAGGATGTCCACTCTCACCACTGCTTTTCAATATAATACTGGAAGTCCTAGCCAGAGCAATAGACAGGAGAAAGACAAACAAGGAATCCAAATAGGAAAAGAAGAAGTCAAACTATCACTATTTGCAGTTGATATGATAATATACACAGAGAACCCCAAAAACTCCACAGAAAAACTAATTCAACTCATCAATCAGTTCAGTAAAGTGGCAGGATACAAAATCAACACGCATAAGTCAGTAGCCTTCCTATACACAAACAATAAATCTGAAGAAGAAATTAAAAAAAAAATCCCTTTTATTATCTAAACAAAAAAATCAAATACTTGGGAATAAATCTAATAAAAGAGGTAAAAGACCTATACAAAGAAAACTATAAAACACTGTTAAAAGAAATAGAAGAAGACACAAAGAAATGGAAAGACATCCCCTGCTCATGGATTGGAAGAATAAACATTATTCAAATGGCCATCCAATCAAAAGCAATATACAGATTCAATGCTATTCCAATCAAAATTTCAATGTCATTCTTCAAAGAAATAGAACAATTATTGATGAAATTCATATGGAATCACCAAAAACCCCGAATAGCCAAAGCTCTCCTGAACAAAAAAGAAGGGAATGGAGGCATAATACTTCCAGACTTCAAACTATACTACAAAGCCATAATTATGAAAACTGCATGGTATTGGAACAAGAACAGATACACAGACCAATGGAATTCAATAGAAAATCCAGAAATAAACCCACAGATTTATGGTCAACTAATCTTTGACAAAGGAGCAAAGACTATGCATTGGAACAAAGAAAGTTTGTTCAATAAACGGTGCTGGGAAAACTGGGTTGCTACATGCAAAAGAATGAAGCTTGACCACTACCTCACACCATGCAGAAAAACCAACTCAAAATGGATTAAAGAACTAGACATAATACCTGAAACCATAAAATACACAGAAGGAAATATAGGCGAAACACTACGTGATATGCACATAAAAGACATCTTTACAGACACATTACCCAAAGCAGTGATAGTGAAGGTAAAGATAAACAGCTGAGACTACATCAAATTAAAGAGCTTCTGCACAGCAAAAGAGACAATAACCCAAACAAAGAGAAACCCCACCGACTGGGAGAACATTTTTGCACACAACACTAATGATAAAGGACTGATCACAAAAATCTGCAAAGAGCTGATGAGACTCAACAACAACAAAGAAAATAGTCCTGTTAAAAATGGGCAGAAGAGCTAAAAAGAAACTTCTCTGAAGAGGAAATGCAAATGGCCAACAGGCATATGAAAAAATGTTCAACATCACTTGTCATCAGGGAAATGCAAATCAAAACCACACTGAGATACCATCTTACACCAGTGAGAATGGCACATATTAAAAAAACTAGCAACAACAAATGTTGGCGAGGGTGTGGAGAAAAAGGAACTCTCCTGCACTGTTGGTGGGAGTGCAAACTGCTCCAACCACTATGGAGAGCTGTGTGTAGATTTCTGGACCTACTAAACATAGAGCTTCCATATGATCCAGCAATTCCACTCCTAGGTATTTATCCAAAGGACACAGAAACATCAATTCCAAAGAGCACCTGCACCCCTATGTTTATAGCAGCACTGTTTACAATAGCTAAACTTTGGAAACAACCCAAATGCTCAAAAATAGATGACTGGATCAAGAAGATGTGGTACATATACATCATGGAATATTACTCAGCGTTCAAAAAAGATAAACACATGCCATTTGCAGCAACATGGATGGAGCTGGAGGAGATCATGCTCAGCGAAATAAGCCAGAAAGAAAAAGAAAAATACTGGATGGTCTCACTCATAGCAGGAATCTAGAAAACTTAAATAAGGGACCAGGAAAAAGAATAACTATAAGAAAGAAAATATCAAAATCAACAAACAACTATGAACCAGAGACACTCTATGGGGGATGGGGTGCAGGGAGAGGAGGGATTAGGGTCAAAATAAGGGGGTTGCAATTGTATGGGGAATATAAAAATAAAATTTATTTTAAAAAAAGTGATAAATGTTAAAATAAAAAAAATAAGTGTTTGTGTGAACTAGATATGGATGATTTTTATTTTCTCTTGTTTTTTAAGATCAGTTTTGTTAGATATTTAACAATATTATTAGAAATTATTTTCTCTAGTACGTTTTTCAATTTCATGAATTTCTGTTCTTTTCTTAATATACTTTCCCCCCCTACATCCATTGTGTTTAATTTGCTATTTTATTCTACTTCTTAGATTCCTGTATGATAAAATTTCACTCTTGACAATTAGCAGCATTGTACTATGAAGTAGTATTAAATTTGGCATGTTATTAATTATATATTAAATCTATAATGAAATAATTTAATGGGAAAATACAGAGATGAGAAAATCAAGTCAAATCAGAGTCTTTTATGTTTTAATGTCATTCAATGCTTACAGTGGGAAAAAATTAATAAAAGACAGTACCTCGGAATCCCAAGGTGATTCTGTATCTTCCTCTTCTCCTAATCCTAATTCTGACATCATATCTATAAAACATAGGTACAGATACATTAAAGACAATGTCTATTACTATGAATTATTTTTAAAAAGTCTATGTTTATGAATATTTCCATAAAATATTATAGCAGAAAGGAATTTCAGAGGGTTGAAGAAGTTTCAGGAAGAAAAAGCTGGTATACTTATGAAGAAAGCAAGCAAAAGAAAAATACTTAAAGGAAATAGATATTGACTGGTTGACTTGGAAGGAGGGATACACCCTTAGGGGTTATGTACAAATGGAGGTAACACAGGCATAAGCCCAGCCCACATGCACAACTATCACTAGTGATGGACTTCTTTGGGACCACCCCTCTCAGCCCCGCCCCTGATGACCCAGCTACATTTTACTTCTCCCTGACATACAGTGCCATCTACCGGAAATGTAGAAGCTCTGTAGCTTTAATATTTAGAAAGCAAATAACGGGGAGGTGAAGAAACACTAAAAGCAGCAACCTAAGTTCTCAGAGGAACACTACAACTCAGAGAAAGAACACTCGCGAGCCTAACCAAAGACATGCAAGATCATTATTCCTGTCAAGTACAGAGCTCAAAAAGGCACAGAGTGACTGATTAGATTAGAAAACAGAATCTAACTTTCTGCTGTCTCCAGGCTCAGACTAAAGAGTTGGGAAACAATCCCACAAGCAAATGGGACAATAGCAGATAAAATAGATCTCCAGCTGAAAAACATGAGAGACAGGGATAAACACAATAAATGATTTAAGGAAAAAACACATCGGGAAGTCATAATACTCATCAATATTATACTCACCAAACCAAGGAGCATCGAAATATATAAGGTAATCACTATCAAATATAAATATAGACTTTGGAAAAAACACATTCATGGCTAGGGCTTCAACATTCCCTTTTACCAATGGGCAGATTAACCACACAGAAAGTAAGGACAAGTAGCCTTAAATAATTAGACCATATGGGCTTAAAAGACTTTCATAGGGCAGTGCACCCCACCCTCCCAAAAGCTCAATACATATTCTTCTCAAGTGCACATGGGACATTCTCCAGGATTGACCACAGAGTGGGTCACAAGACAAGTATCGACAAATTCATAAAAACTGAAATCATACCAAGCTTCTCCTCTGACCACAATGGTATCAAACTAGAAATCAATCAAAAATGAAGGAAGGAAAAAACTTCTAATATGTGGATGTGGAGACTGAATAATACACTACTGAGTAACTACTGGATTAATGAAGAAATCAAAGGTAAATTAAAAAATACCTTGAGACAAAAATGAGGACAAACCTTTCAGAACTTATGGGACATAGCAAAAGCAGCATGAAGAGGGAAGTATATAGCATATAGCAACACAGGCCCACATATATAAAATGAACAAAAGATCAAATAATCTTATAGCTCACTGTAAGGAACTAGAAAAAAAGAAGAAGAAAAAAGCCAGTAGAAAGAAGGAAATAATAAAAATTAGGGCAGAAATAAATGAAGTAAAAGTCAAAATGACAGTCCCAAAGATAAACGAAACCAAAAGTTGGTACTTTGAAACAATAAACAAAATAGGCAAACCTGTAAATAGGCTCACAAAGGAAAGAAGGGAGAATTCAAATAGGACCAGAAATTAAAGAGGAGAATTCATAACAAATATCTTAGAGATTCAGAGAATCATAAGAGTTTACTATGAACATTCTGTATGCTGTTAAGCTGAATACCCTAGAGGAGATGGATAAATTCTTGGAAATATACAACCATCCCAGGTTGAACAGTGAGGAAACAAGAAAATCTGAGCAGATGAATTACAAGCAAGGAGATATATATATATATGTGTGTGTGTATATATATATACACACACACATACATACATATACATACATACATACATACATAAACACACACACATATATGTGTGTGTGTGTGTGTGTGTGTGTGTGTGTGTATATCTCAAAATCCAGAAACAAGCATTGGTGAGGATGTGGAGAAAAAGGAATCCTTATACACTGTTGATGGGAATGTAAACTGGTCCCTCCATCCCCTATGGAATATAGTTTGGAAGTTTCTCAAAATATTAAAAATGGATGTACCATATGACCCAATAATTCCACTCCTAGGTGACTATCCAAAGAACAGAAAAACACTAATTTGAAGGGACACATGCACTCCTTATTGCAGCACTACTGACAATAACCAAGCTATGGAAACTAAGTGCCCAAAAACAGATGAGTAGATAAGGATATATGGTATATATGTGCAATAGAATACGACTTGGCTATTACAAAGAGATAAACCCTTGCCATTTGAGATACCATGGATGGAGCTGTAGGGAATTAGCTAAGCAAAATAAGACAGGGGCCTCCCTGGTGGCACAAGGGGTTAAGACACAACCTATGAAGCTATCTGCAGCTGCTGCAGCATGAGTTCGATCCCCGGCCAGGGAGCTACCCACATGGTGCGGGAGACCTCTCCTGGCTCACCCGCCGCTCTCCTCAGCAGTGTATTTCAGTCAGTCTACCTGTTCTGTTCCCCACTTTGTCTCTTGTGAATCCTCTCACCCCCAAAACCTCTGGCCTGTACCCCAGTTCTTGTATGCATAAATGAATACATCTTACAAAAAAAAAATAAGACAGAAGAATAAAGGCAAATACTGAATGGTGTCACTCATATGTGGCAATAGAGAAATAAACCAAAGGGTCAGATAAAGTCAAACCAATAACAGAACCTAGAAAGCTGACTTTATTACTGAGGCTACTAGAGAGGGAGAGGGGAAGGGGCAAGACCAAAGTGGGATGGGAGCCCAGGGGACTATGGGGGCTTTGGTGAGGGTTGTGGAGTAGAGACAGCACCTGAAGGGGGAGACGCTGTACCTCTAAAACACAAGCCATGCTGTAAACCAATGTTGCTTCAAAAAAATAGAAAGAAGTGGATATCTCATTTGGATCTAGAAACTTTAGGTTTGTTTATACCACCATTTAAGGATAGAAATATATTAATAGTCACTCACTTACCACTTCTATTATTTTTGTGTGCTCCATCAACATAAGCCAAATTGTAATTATTTATGTGCTCTTGTGGAGCAATATCAATAATATCATTACCCTTTTCTTCATTTCCAACTGCTGGCTTTGTTGCTTCTTCCTGTAAAGGCAAAACAAAAACCCAACTTCAGAAAACAACCATTCATTCACATGCTTACTCACTGAACTAATCCATCAGTAAATCCACAACATTTACTATACTCAAGTATAGGCACCAGCCCTGCCTGGAAAAAGCTGGAAATATAAATAAAAGACAGATTCTCCCAATATTTCAGTTAGGGTAGAAATACATGAAGAAAATTAAGAACAGAAAAGTGTAATTCACTAGTTCTTCAACTAAGATGAATAAATTACAACCAGGGCACAAAGGAGAGCACAGTTAGTTGTACCTGGAAAGCTCAGGAACAGCTCACAGGATAGGGTTGTATCTTGAAATATACAACAAATGCAGGGAGAAGGGAGTGAGAGTATTCTGGAAAGGTGATAGAAGCAAAATAATGACATACAAAGCAAGAGAGTCAACGACACTATCAGGGTAATGTGGTAACACAGGAACTCAGTTATTAGGAGTGGGATGGAAAAATAAAAGTAGAGAATCAGAGACAAACCAAAAAAAGTCAAGTGTCATGTGAGCATATGAACTTTCCCTTCAAGTACAAGTATGGATTAAATAAACAGTGGTGTTACATCAGTGCAAATATAAGTTAGTAAAGTCACTGTTGGCATTGTGAAGATGATACAAGGGAAGCAAACGAGAAAAGTATTTCAGAACTATAGTGAGAAAGTAAGTTACGGTAATAAGATATCAAAAATGTTAAGCAAGCAAAAATATTGTTTGGTGAGTGACTGAATTGATGATTTCAAGGAGGATTGAAAACCAAGATTTTGCTTGCTTCTTGAGGTTTCAGGGGTGCTATTTGCTAGAATGGCAAAAACAGATGTCAAAGTAAATTACAAAGAGTCAGGATAGAGGAAAATCTTAGGGAAAATGACTTTAGTTTCAAATATATCAAATTTGAGGAACCAGGAGACTTAGAAGAAAAATTGCATGAATACATTTGGATTAGAAATATTTCTACTACAGGAAGCAATGATGTTCCCTACTCAGGAAAACATGTTAAGAAGATAAGTATTCGTAAATTATACTAAACAGGTAGAATTATGCAAGCCTACACTGAACACTAAAATTTTGAAAATGAAAATAAGAGCAGTGGGGAGAAAGTGGGATTTTTTCAGCTACATAATTCACATTTGTTCCAAGGATACAAAATGTACTCCTCACAAGTAAAAACAAATATTCACTTCTGGGATGTCACAGTAATATACATTTTTAAGCTTAATGAAAAGATTTCATTAAAAAACACTAGTTCAAGATGCTACAAAAAGAGTCTGTTTTAAAATTAATTTTAAAAGGCAAGTTTTAAAGTCTAAAGGAGATATGCTTGTGTAATTACAGAATTAAGTGGTGCTTTTAAGTATTACTCTGATGCAAGAAAATATATAAAACACTAGTTTAAAATTCAAATGGTTTTCCCATCCTCTGTGAACAGCACAAAAATAACTCATTTTCTGCTTATGCCACATAGAATGGTAAGATTGGAGAAAGGAACTAGCATAAGAAATTAATAAAACTGCAATTATACAAGTTGAAGATGTGAAAGTCTTCAAATATATCTACAATTATCAAGCAAGATCCAATACTCACATAAGGAAAGAAGAAAGGGATTGAATAATAAAGTCATCAGGACATCTGAGTTTTAGGTATGAAAGACTTGACGTGTTAGGCTTAACAACTATGAAAAATAAGGTAAATAAAGTTTCCCAAGAATAATAGGAAATGTACACACTGCTACAGATATGTAAAAAGTGAAAATCATCTTCCAGAAATAATTTTGCATGTCCTGTTGGAAATCTTTCCTTATGATTCTTTAACAATAAGGATATTTATATTAGGGGTAAAAATCATAAATTGTGATTCCATTCATTTGATGTGCATATATGTATTCATTACACACAGATAATATCAGGAAAAGATACATCAGAATCTTCACAGAAAAAATTATTTCCATATTATTTTGTCTTTGAGTGCTGCAGCTTAAATTTAATTTCTCATTAATGGACAGAGATTAAGAACCTCCTTTACATAATGAGAAATTTTAATTACTGAAAAGACTAAAATAAATGGGTAACTTATTTCCTCTCTTTATTCTCAAAAAGATCAAATTCCTACACCAAGATTATACCAACAGTAAGCTAAGATAGTTAAAGAATTAAAGTCTCCATCAAATAAAAGTTAGAAACCACAAGAAACAGAAGAGCCAAAAATTCAAAATTCATAAAATATCAGTAAGACCTTAAACATTTCACTTTCTATTGTCTATGAATACAGGTTTTGTTATATTAACTATGTCATCATTTTATTAACCTTACAGAAAGTGAGGAATAAGTTTTCTTTCAGTTCATCATAAAAATCAGCTATAAGACATTCAGGAGAATCTGAACATTGTTTTTTATGATCTGGCTTTGTTAATTTGCATTTAAAATAATTTCTATCGGTGCCTCCCTGGTGGCGCAGGCGGTTGGGTGCAGCACTGTGGAGCTGCCCACAGCCTCTGCAATGAGGGTTTGATCCCGGCCGGCCGGGGAAATACCCACCTGGTGCCTCAGACCTCTCCTGCCACACCCGCTGCTCCCCTCAGCAGTATATTTCAATTAGTCTGCCTCTTGTGCTCCCCACTCTGTCTCTGGTGAATCCTCTCTCCCTCCCGTACCCGGTTCTTGTATAAATAAATAAATCTTTTAAAAAATAATAATAAAATAATTTCTATATATTTTATGATAGTGTTCCTGCTTTCACTTAATCCCACATTTCTGTCATGTTTTATTAATAATCTTTCTCATCTCACTGTCTTATCCAATCTTCATATTTATCTTATTCTCACATGAATTCTCCCCTTCATCCTTCTCATCTTCTGTTCATCTAGCTGTTATTCCTAGTTGCTTTCTCATTTTTTCTGTCCACAATAGTATACTTAAGAATTGTTTCCTCTCATCAATCTTTATAAATCTCAATCCTTTGTACATCTCTCTTTGGTTATTCTGTGCTCTACTGTAATCTCAAGGAATTAAATTTCTTTCTAGGATTCTTTCCATCACGGTAAGGATCAGGGGAATGTTATGTACACAAGCATGGGGGGTGAAGTTTTAAAAACAGAACAAAATTACTTACTTTTGTATGATCCAGGATTGCTAAAGACTTGAGAGGCTCAGGTGATGGAAAGGCAGGATGAGAAAAGTCCTGGACTTTGATTGATGGCTTAGAAAGGGTTTCAACTACATCTTCATTTTCACTCTCAGAATTGTTATCCTCAAATAAGGATCTACTTTCTGGTCTCATGATGGCACATTTGGCTTGTACTATAGTAAAAACAAAGTAAAGAGTACATAAGAATATCTGTATTTTCAAATCAGTGAATAACACAAAAATAGTCTTCAGATGGCTTACTGTTTTTCCCGCATTGCTGAGAAGCAGACATTAGCTTGGCAAAGTTCAGTTTCGGGACAGTCTATGGAAAAAAAATAACAGCTTTAAGAATAGCAAGTATCGATTAAAAAAAGTGAATAGGGAGGAAAAGCGGCAGGTCCCAGTGAGAACTGGGACACGGAAGATAAACGGGTGACGCCAGCGAACTGCCCGAAGAAGAAAGTGGCCATAAAAGAGGACTAGAAGGGAGGGAAGCACAGAACCCTGCTCCCCTCCCCCGCCCACAGAGGCGGCACTCTCCGACCGGCAGAGAGGAGGAAACAACAAACCAAAACAGCCCACAAGAACAAACGACGCAGCAAGCGGGACTGTGCGTGGAAAGGAACTATTGCAGCCACCACACCCCGTGAACGGGAGCTGAGGCGAACCCTGCAGGATCCCCCGCGGCGGTGAGCGAACGGCTCCGGGCGCCAATAGAGAAGAACAAAGACCCCGGGAGACGCGCACACAGCCCGGGCTGCCGGTAAGCTGGCGCGGGAACGCGGCGCACTCGGCGCACTTGAAAAGCAAGTGCAGACCGGGATCGCGGCTGCCCAGGTCCCCGCGCCTGCGACCTAGGCTTGCGGGGAGACGACCTAGGCTTGCGGGGAGACGCGCGGAGGTCCTCACTGAGGTGAAGGTCCCTCCCTGAGTGAGCAGGAACCAGGCGCCCAGGCACGGGAGCGGTGCAAAAGGCGCCATTCCCGCGCCACTGAACTGGGCTACAGCCCGCGTCCTGGAACTGAGGGCTTTGAACTGAGACCCGGGGCACGAAAATTCGGGGCGTGGTTTCTCCACGACGGTGGGGCACAAGGCAGACACAGCACCCCAAAGCTGTTGAGGTGTACCCTACCATTCCCGCTCTGTTCTCTGTCCCACGGGGTGGGGGGAGGCGAAAAACAGCCCCCCAAGGACAATAGGAGAGATCTCTGGCGCCACCTAGCGACCAGGAAAAAAAAGTCACTAACACCCTATATAAGACTGCTTGAAAAGGGCAGAAGGTTTCTGGAGGACCCAGTGGCCAGCCGGGAAGTTATTCCACGCCAGGCCCCTTCCGACCAGCAGTCTGAGCCCACAGAGGGAGCAGGCACCCACGTCCGGGGCAGACCGGGTGCGCAGAAGAGTGTGCCTGAAACCGGAGGCGCAGGGACTGCATCCCGCTTCGCCATTTGAGAACAGGGACATTTCTTCAGTAAAAACTGCCTAAAACCAGCAGAAAGCTCCCCCAGAAGACAGAGATGGCTCCTGGAAGAGCCAGAGGGGAGCGGAGAAGTTCACCCAAGATGTCAGTCAGTCCGAGCAACACAGTGTCCCAATGCATACGACAAATTAGAAAACAGACAGTAGGGAGTAGAAGAACCACACGCAACCTAAAAACTCCTCAGGAAAGAAGCACACCACAAAAAGAAAACCAATCCCCAGATTGCAACGACAGCAACTTGGAAGAACTTCTGAGCCTTCCAGAAAGAGAATTTAAAATTGCCATGATTAAAAAAGTGATAGATCAGAAGAAGGAAATTGAGTCCCTAAAGAGGGAAGTAAGAGAAATGCAGGAGATCAAAGAATTAATGGAGGAACTAAAGAACTCTGGGAAAAGCAATGAAAGCAGAATAGATGAAATGGAAGAACGAATAAGTAATCTTGAAGACACAGAAATAAAAAGAACCAAAACAGAAAAGGAAAGAGAAGTACGAAGGAAAAAGAATGAAGAAAGACTTCGGGAACTATCTGACTCCATGAGGAAAGGAAATATAAGAGTTATAGGAATTCCAGAAGGAGAGGAGAGAGATGTAGGAACAGAGAAAATATTCATGGATATAATTGAAGAGAACTTCCCAAATGAGAAGAAGGAGCTGAAAATAGATATACAAGAAGCAAGAAGAACACCAAACTTCCACGACGAAAGGAAAAACACAGCAAGACACATAATAGTAAAGCTCCCAAGAATCCAGGACAAGGAAAAAATAATGAAGCTGACAAGAGGGAAGAAACAGATAACATTCAAAGGAAAACCAATCAGGCTGACATCAGACTTCTCTGAAGAAACACTACGGGCAAGGAGAGAGTGGAGGGACATAGTCAACAGACTCCAAGAAAACAGATGCCAACCAAGAATACTCTATCCCGCAAAGCTCTCTTTCCTCCATGAAGAAAGAATATGGACCTTCCCAGACAAAGAGAAACTCCGGAATTTCATTGCGACTAAACCCCCACTCCAAAAAATACTACAAGGAATCCTAAAGCCAGAACCTCAGAGGGACGAATAACAACGAAAGAAGACCAAAAAAAAAAAAAAAAAGTTATTAAAAGAATAAATAAATAAAATCAAAGGAAAGACAAACATAATGGCAAATACAGATGCTAACATATCAATATTAACTCTAAATGTAAATGGACTAAACTCTTCAATAAAAAGACACAGAGTTGCAGCCTGGATTAAGAAACAAAACCCAACCTTTTGCTGTCTCCAGGAAACACATTTAGCTACAAAAGATAAAAATAGGCTCAAAGTCAAAGGATGGAAAACAATCCTACAAGCAAATGGGCCAAAAAAGAAAGCAGGAACAGCTATACTTATATCAGATAAAACAGACTTCAAACTCAAAAAAATAAAAAGAGACCCCAATGGTCACTACATTATGATTAAGGGGACAATACTTCAAGAAGAAATAACACTCATTAACATATACTCACCAAACGAAAGAGCACCAAAATATATCAGACAACTGTTGTCCTCTCTGAAAACAGACATCAGAGAAAACACATATGTAGTGGGAGACTTCAACACACCACTATCAACAATGGATAGATCAACAAGACAAAAAATAAGTAAAGAAACTAAAGCTCTAAATAAGGACCTAGAGCATTTGGGCTTAATAGACATCTATAGAACACTAAACCCAAAAAAAACGGAGTACACATTCTTCTCAAGCGCACACGGATCATTCTCCAGGATCGATCACATACTGGGGCACAAGACAAACATCAACAGATACACCAAGATTGAAATCATACCAACCATCTTTTCTGACCACGAAGGCATCAAACTAGAAATAAATCATAAAAAGAAGGCAAGGAACTATCCTACCTCATGGAGATTAAAAGCCACACTACTGGAAGACCACTGGACTAACGAGGAGATCAAAGAAGAAATTAAAAAATTCTTTGAATTGAATGACAAGGAGGACACCAATATCCTAAATGTATGGGATGCAGCAAAAGCAGTAATAAGAGGAAAATATATAGCAATAGAAGCTCACATCAAAAAACAAGAAAGAACTCAAAGAAACAACCTAATCTCGAAGCTCAAAGATCTAGAAAAAGAACAACAAAAAAACCCCAGAACCAGTAGAAGAAAAGAAATAATAAAAACCAAAGCAGAAATAAATGAAATTGAAACTAAAAAAACACTCCAAAAGATCAATGAAACCAAGAGCTGGTTCTTTGAAAAAATAAATAAAATAGACAAACCCCTAGCCAGGCTCACAAAGGAAAAAAGGGAGAAAGCACAAATAAACAGGGTCATAAATGAAAGAGGAGAAATCACAACGGACACAGCAGAAATCAAAAGAATAATCAGTAACTACTATGAACAGTTATATGGAAACAAGTTCAACAATCTAGAGGAGATGGACAAATTCCTACAACTCTACAATCACCCAAAGCTAGATAAAGAAGAAATAGAACACCTAAACAGACCAATTACAAGCAGCGAAATTGAAATGGTAATTAAAAACCTCCCCAAAAACAAAAGCCCAGGACCTGATGGATTTACAAATGAATTCTACCAAACATTCAGAGACGAATTAGTGCCTATCCTTCACAAACTCTTCCAAAAAATTGAGAAGGAAGGGACAATACCAAACACGTTCTATGAAGCCAATATTACACTAATACCAAAACCGAATAAGGACAACACAAAAAAGGAAAACTATAGGCCAATCTCCCTAATGAACACTGATGCAAAAATCCTCAATAAAATTTTAGCTATCAGAATCCAACAATGTATCCATAAGATAATTCACCACGACCAAGTTGGATTCATTCCAGGGGCACAAGGATGGTTTAACATCCGAAAATCAATCAACGTTATCCAACACATCAACAAAAAGAAATATAAAAACCATATGATAATATCAATAGATGCTGAGAAAGCTTTTGACAAAGTGCAACACCCATTCATGATAAAAGCCCTTGAAATTCTTGGGATACAAGGAACATACCTCAACATCATAAAGGCCATCTATGACAAGCCAACAGCCAGTATCATTCTCAATGGTGAAAAGCTGAAAGCAATTCCATTAAGATCTGGAACAAGACAAGGATGTCCACTCTCACCACTGCTTTTCAATATAATACTGGAAGTCCTAGCCAGAGCAATAAGACAAGAGAAAGACATCCAAGGAATCCAAATAGGAAAAGAAGAAGTCAAACTATCACTATTTGCAGATGATATGATAATATACATAGAGAACCCCAAAATCTCCACAGAAAAACTAATTCAACTCATCAATCAATTCAGTAAAGTGGCAGGATACAAAATCAACACGCAAAAGTCAGTAGCCTTCCTATACACAAACAATAAATCTGAAGAAGAAGAAATCAAAAAAACCACCCCTTTTATTATCGAAACAAAAAAAATCAAATATTTGGGAATAAATCTAACAAAAGGTAAAGGACCTATACAAAGAAAACTATAAAACACTGTTAAAAGAAATAGAAGAAGACACAAAGAAATGGAAAGACATCCCCTGCTCATGGATTGGAAGAATAAACATTATTAAAATGGCCATCCTACCAAAAGCAATATACAGATTCAATGCTATTCCAATCAAAATCTCAATGGCATTCTTCAAAGAAATAGAACAATTATTGATGAAATTCATATGGAATCACCAAAAACCCCGAATAGCCAAAGCTCTACTGAAAAAAAAAGAAGGAAATGGAGGCATCACACTCCCAGACTTCAAGCTATACTACAAAGCCATAATCATCAAAACTGCATGGTATTGGAACAAGAACAGACATACAGACCAATGGAATCGAATAGAAAATCCAGAAATAAACCCACAGATTTATGGTCAACTAATCTTTGACAAAGGAGCAAAGACTATGCATTGGAGCAAAGAAAGTTTGTTCAATAAATGGTGCTGGGAAAACTGGGTCGCTACATGCAAAAGAATGAAGCTTGACCACTACCTCACACCATACACAAAAATCAACTCAAAATGGATTAAAGAACTAGACATAAGACCTGAAACCATAAAATACATAGAAGGAAATATAGGCGAAACACTACGGGATTTGCACATCAAAGACATCTTTACAGACACATCACCCAAAGCAGTGATAGTGAAGAGAAAGATAAACAGCTGGGACTACATCAAATTAAAGAGCTTCTGCACAGCAAAAGAGACAATAACAAAAACAAAGAGAAACCCCACCAACTGGGAGAACATTTTTGCACCCAACACTAATGATAAAGGACTGATCACAAAAATCTGCAAAGAGCTGATGAGACTCAGCAACAACAAAGAAAATAATCCAGTCAAAAAATGGGCAGAAGAGCTAAAAAGAAACTTCTCTGAAGAGGAAATGCAAATGGCCAACAGACATATGAAAAAATGTTCAACATCACTTGTAATCAGGGAAATGCAAATCAAAACTATCATGAGATACCATCTCACACCAGTGAGAATGGCACATATTAAAAAAACTAGCAACAACAAATGTTGGCGAGGATGTGGAGAAAAAGGAACTCTTGTGCACTGTTGGTGGGAGTGCAAACTGGTCCAACCACTATGGAGAGCTGTGTGGAGATTTCTGGACCTACTAAACATAGAGCTTCCATATGATCCAGCAATTCCACTCCTAGGTATTTACCCAAAGGACACAGAAACATCAATTCCAAAGAGCACCTGCACTCCTATGTTTATAGCAGCACTGTTTACAATAGCTAAGCTTTGGAAACAACCCAAATGCCCAAAAATAGATGACTGGATCAAGAAGATGTGGTACATATATACCATGGAATATTACTCAGCATTCAAAAAAGATAAACACATGCAATTTGCAGCAACATGGATGGCACTGGAAGGGATCATGCTCAGCGAAATAAGCCAAAAAGAAAAAGAAAAATACCGGATGGTCTCACTCATAGCAGGAATCTAGAAAACTTAAATAAGGGACCAGGAAAATGAATATAAGAAAGTGAAAATCAAAATCAACAAAAAACTATGAACCAGAGACACTTTTTGGGGGGGGGGGCGGGAGGGGAAGGATTGGGTCAGAATGGGGCGTTTGCAATTGTATGGGGAATATAAAAATAAATTTAATATTTAAAAAAAAAAAAAAAAAAAAAGAATAGCAAGTATCAAATTGTATAAAATAAATACAATATCACAATAATATTTCCAAATGTTATTTCCTTTATCTACAACTTATTATTAAACAAATACTATGATATCCATTAGATTATTTTCTTTATCAGGATAACCAAAAATAAAAACTATAAGTAGCTTAAAAGTAGTATTGAAAAAAAAACTAACACTATAAAATTTAAATTTATTATTTATTATAATTCAAAATGTGCTTGTCTGATTTATACTTGTGTGAATTTTTAATTGTAGGGGAAAATGAGAATTTACTTCTGAGCAGTATTTTATATAGATGGGCTGGAATGGCAAACAATGTAAGTAGTTCCTATTTTGTTTGTCAAAAAGATGAAGACAAATGATTGTGTAAATTCAGTTGCGAAAATGAAAAAAAAAAAAGAAGCCACCTTGTGGAGCAGTGATTCATGAATGAAAACAACACTCAGATAATAAAGAGAAACTAAATTAAGAGCAAGAAAATTACTTTCACAAAAGAACATTTTACCTTGGTTTCAAAATGTAAGTCTTCATCGTCTGATGTAGGCCATGAATCATCAATGCCAGGTTTGCTGGAAAGCCTTAAGAGGTAAAATACTGACTAAATATGAGTGATTTAATTTCTGTATTAAAAAATTCAAGTAAAAGTAGGTTATTTAAATATTAAGTTTCTTGATATAATTTAAATTTGATCTCGAGTTTTTAAAAAAAGTTCCCAGTTTTCTGTTTCTTATTCTACCTCTCCAAACATGTAAAATATTCAGTAAAATCACATTCTTAGTTCCCACACAAAAAGTGACAGCCCATATATTGGCAAAGTCTAAGAATACTTTGTTTTTACCGAAAGTCCTGACCTATGTAGTTCAGTAATATCAAGTCTCCTAATTTTTGAAGGGATCTAAGCTACCCTCTATAATCTGAGGTGGAGGGAGATGATATCACATTCTATTTACTGTAACAAGTGGCTCAAGTTATTATATATTTCAATAGACACCTTAAAGTTTGCTGGTTCCTTCAATTAAACAAACAAGCAGTAGCCTGTTGAGGGTTCCCCTGAGCCCTCCACTTCATGTGCCTTTCTACACAACTTCCAACATACTGTGTCCATTGCTCCTGTAATTTATCTGAGTTGCTATAAACCCTAATATTCACATCTCTTTTCTAAACCCTTATCACTCTCCAACCCAGTGTTGTTCCTCTTGAAACATGTCACTTCCCTGCTTATTCCATTCCAGAGACCACAGAGAGACCACAGCTATTCTTCATTTACAGTAAGACAATCCATCTGAAGGAGTGTAAGGTATCACTCATTATACCTAAGAAGACTTGGCTGATTAGGGCTTGCGTACATAGCTCTAAAGTTCTGCCTATAACTTCTGAGATCTGCCTTAAAACTTTTGAGGGTGAAAACAAGGTAATTTGACACTGCAACTGTCAAATTATTTAGGTCAAATCTTGGACAAACCAGGTTTCTTAGAAGAAGTCTAAAGCAAAGTTAACACAAACTAAAGTTAACTTTCTCAGCTGATCTGATTTAGATCTCTCCAGTGCCAGTGCTACACAAGTACATGTCAATCTACACTGAAAGACAGAATGGATTTTTGAGAGAGCAGGATGACTGTCAACTCATGGGTCAGTAGCTTTGTAAACAATGGAATCATGAGCCAATCAAGATTCCAGAACCACAGTTACCTAATTAGCAAAAAAAGAGCTATAGCAGCACAGCTACTTTGAAAAACTATGGAGATGACTACATGAGATAAGCTGTTAACCACATAATATAGCGTGTAGTCCAGGGTAAAACACTCAACAAATACTAGTTCCTTTTCTCTGCACTTCATTAACAAATAATATTTTTAACCAATAAACTCATACCTGCTTAAAGAATCTTCTTCAGAACTCTCGTCCACTAGTAAAGACAAAAGTAAAATACATTTTAAATCAATAACAGAAAAATACAGAGTATTAAAATACAAGTGTAAATCTGATGTTTTGCTAAAATGCATGTCTTTGGAGCCACACCTGGAGATTATATTAGAGTGAGCATTCTACTATCAGTATGTAATTAATGTGTTAAAAACTCTTATGTCCTTGACCTTTTATATTTATCAAATGCATGAAACTTGAAATAATTTACCACAATTTGGTACCTACACATGAACTGCTGTTAACAATGAAATGAAACTAACATGAAATGGTATCACTAGCAGAACCAGCATACAGTGCCATACATTGCCATTGTCAAACTTAAATAACATGATTTTTGTGGCGGTTCACCAATAGTAGTTAGAGGAAGTATAATAATCTTGCTGCGACACAACACAACTTCACCTCTTTAGTAGAGACTGTTCAGTTTAGGATGAAACACCCTATCACAAGGAAGGTCAGTTTCCAGTCACTTATTTTGTAGCAGGGCAAAAGAGGAAATAGATTCTCTAGTTTTACTTTCAAGTACAAGATAGGTACAGACTTTATGATTCTAGTTTTATTAATTGCAACCTGTTCAAACTGTCTCCTTCCATTGGTAGGGTCTTTTTCTGTACCCACCTCATAGACCAGGATGGTCCAGTTAATGCTGTGCAGTAGTGCATGATGCCATTTTTCTCAACCCTCCTCATTATGTGACAGAAAGCTTGCTTTTCGAGCTTATAAGGCATATTTTTGAGCATGCTTTTCGAGCTTATAAGGCATATTTTATCAGATGCTTTTCGAGCATGCTTTTCGAGCTTATAAGGCATATTTTATCAGATACTGTGCTGATGAACAACAACAAAAACCATAAAGGACAAAGAACATCTTAAAAAACTACATTCAACTTCCTTGGATTTTAACTTTTTAAACATTCAAAAAGATAGTCACAGTAGGATTCCACAAGACATTCTGCAAAAGACAAAGCTATGGAGACAGTAAAAAAAGATCAGTGGTCACCAGAGATTAGGAAAATGGAGGGATGAGTAGGCAGAGCATGGAGGATTTTATGGACATGAAGCTATTCTGCATAACACTACAATTATTGGATATGTCACTATACATTGTCATAATGCACACACCTATAGAATTCACAACACCAAGAGTGAATCCTAAGGTAAATACAGACCCTGGGTGATAATAACGAACCAATCAGTGTAAGCTCAGGAGTTGTAACAAATGTACCTCTGGTGCAGGATGTCAACAATGGGGGAGGCTGTGCATATATGGGGATCTGGGACATGTGGGAACTCTGCACTTTATGCCCAATTTGGTATAAACCTGAAACTGCTATACAAATGAGTTAATAATTTTTTTAAAAGGTATCATCTGAACCTGGTATTACCATGTATCATTGATATTGTCAGGATATAGTCACCTTGAAAATTAAGATAAAAATCAAAATGATAGACTGTTGGTATTATCTCCCCAACTGAAGTATACAAAAATACACAAAGTAAATAAGTCTGATCATATACTTAGGCAGCAACATTTTACTGATCGTATGACTGAATTTCTTACTTTATAATTAACAGGATTTAGCAAAATAGGAACCAGAACTGGATCAATTTTTATTCTAATTTTACATCAGCTATCAGCTGGCTAGGCAGGAATTCGATCAAGATGGTGTCTTAAGAGGTCTGTTGCATTGCTCTTAGGCGGATAATTTGAAAGTTATACAGAGAGGCAATAAACCTGGAGGGTCCTGTGACTTGGGGTGAAACTGGAGCAGCTCTTGGATATTGGCGACCAGCATGGACTGCACCTGAAGAGACTCATGTTTCATTAAACAAGAGGTACAAGGAGGGCATCTCCTCGAGTTGTGGTCTGGGGCAGGGAGACCTGAACGGTGTGGAAGTGCACACCCCTGACTGAAGGGAAACATGTACAGAGGAGCTGGGCCACTCCTGTCAAACCAGGTTCCCGGTAGAAAGAATAAGGACCATAGTGCACTGGGCAGCACTCAGCCTTCCCCACCCCTCAGGACTGGTACTGACCTCCTGAAGTGCACTGACAGCGCGCAGCCTGCAGACTCTGGTCTGAAGCCCAGAGAGGAGGGGCATGGGCAGTGCCACAAGAACAACCCAGCGCCTCCCCCACGGCACATTTCAAACAATAATTGGTCCCTTCCAGGGCCCTCCCTTAATCCCTGACTCAGTATTCAAGATTAGGCCTCCTGGCCTAAAGAAGTTGAGAAAGACCAATAAATAAATAAATAATAATTAAAATTAAATAAAACCACTGTGCCACTTGATGGAAAAGCAGAAGTAGTGCAAATATTTATGCAACTCTTTCAGGTGCTTTAAAAAAATAGGGACATCTAAAACAGCAAAATGGGCAGACAAAAAAAAAAAAAACAACACGTGGCACAGCTTGAGACCTCAACGGAATATGTCACTATAGATAAAGAACAATTAACTCTCCATAATCGAACCACAAAGACATGGAAGATTTTATCCTCCTCTTGGTACAGAATTAAACACTGTCATGATAAAGACATTCAAAGAAATAGTAGAAAATGCAGAAAACAAGTCCAAGAGATAACTCTGAAAAGTTAAAAACAAAATTCAGAAAAACAGATGAATCAGATGAGAAATAAAATGAATGACCAAAAAGAAAAGAACAGGGTTGCAAAACATAAAAAGATCAATAGAGGAGATAAAAAATTCCGGAAAGTCAAAAATGGCCTCAGAGCAGGCCTTTAGGATGATCCAAAAAGGCTGACCCACATTGGAACTGCACCCAGGGAACCATGTCTGGGGCAAAACTGGAACACGTCTCAGACATCGGAGACCAGACCACACCAGAAAGGACAACAAAAAGATTCATGCATAAGCCAGAAGTTGGTGGAGACAGACAACTGGGGGTTGTGGTCACAGGTGGGAGGCTGCCTTACGAACCACAGCTCTGCTGCCTCGCTGGCATACCTCAGAAGGGACCGAGCCTAGCAGTGTGGAGCCACAACACAGAGTCAGAGGGGAGACATGTGCAGAAGAGCTGGGGTGCTCCCAGCAGGCCGGTTGCCCAGTGAAAGGAATAAAGACAGTGCAGTTGGCTGTGTCTCCATTCCCATAGCCCTTAGGATGTGCTGACCTTGTGGACCTTGCTGAGAGCACTCAGTCTAGAGACATGGGCGTGAAACCCTACAGTGGAGGGATTCAGTGGTGCTACAGGCATGAGCTAACACCCTGCCGCCTGCCCACCAGAGCTTGGACCCTCCAGGCCCTTCCCCAACCCCGACTCAACAGCTTCAAGATCTGGAAAGGCCAACATCTAACATTGTAAAGCTGGGAAAACTTCAAAAAAGAAAGAAAAAGAGAGGAATGGAGGGAGGAGAGAGGGAGGGAAGGAAGGAAGGAAGGAGAGAGGATAGGAAGGAGGAAGGAGGGAGAGGGAGGGAAGGAGGCAGGGAGGAGGGAAGAGGGAGGGAGGGAGGAAGACAGTGCCACCTGCTGGAAAAGTAGAACAGCAAAAGTCTAAATTATTGCTACTGTAACATTTAAAAAATACAGAAATCAAAAGAAGCAAAATAGGCTAACAGAAAAATACAGCACATGGCACCTTGACATATCAAGGGACTACGTTATCACAAGGCAAGAATAACCTTCCAAAATCCAACCACGAAGACATGGAAGATTTTATCCCCCTATCAATAATTCAAAGAACAGGAAGAAAACTCAGAAAAGCAAATGAATGACGTGAGCAATAAAATTAATGAACAGAAAACACAAGGTGAAGATTTAAATGAGAAAATAATGGCTACACAGGATGTGAAAAGATCAACAGAAGCAATAAAATATTCTGGAGAAGCTATGGAAGCAGAATAGACCACATGCAAGACTGAATTAGTGACATCAAAAGTTATAATGCACAAAGGACCCAGGAGGAAGAAGAAAGAGAAATATAAAGAAAAAGAATCAAGAAACCCTTCAAGAATGAACTGATTCATTAGGAAAGGCAACATAAGCATCTAGGAGCAGAAGAGAAAGAAGGAACAGAGATCTTGCTCAAAGAAATGATAGAGGAAAACTTCCCAAAGCTGGTGAAGGAACTAAACATACAAGCCCATGAAGTTAAAAGAACACCTGGTTATCTAAATGTAATGAGACCTACACGAAGATGTGAAACATCCAAGAGTTCAAGACAAAGACAGAATATTGAAGGAAGCTAGGGAAAAAAAAACAGATCATCTGTAAAGGTACTCCCAATCAGGCTTACATCAGAGTTCTCTGAAGCAACCATACAAGCAAGGAGAAAACAGAATGACATATTCAAAATACTGAAAAATAAAAACTGCCAGACAAGAATACTACATACCCTGAAATACTCTCCTTCAGATATGAGAGAGAAATAAATGCCTTCCCAGACAAACAGAAATTGAAAGAATTTGTAAACACTGGTCTCCAACTGCAATAAATGTTGAAAGGAGCTCTTCTAATTCGGAGAAGAAAATCTACAAATAAAAACCTGACCAAGGAAATAGATAAGTAAACTAAAGACAAAATGACACTGTGCTTAAAATGAAAATATACCCCACCGAATGGCAGAAAATATTTGCACATCACATATCTGACAAGAGGCCAATAGCTAAGATCTACAAAAAATTCATACAACTGAACAGCAACAGTAAAACCTCCAAATCCAATCAAAACATGGGCACAAGGACTAAAAAACTTCTCCAGAAAAGCACACAGATGACAAATATGCATATGAAAAAAATGCTCATCATCACTAGATATCAGGAAAAGGCAAATCAAAACCACGATGTGGTACCATCTCAAACCTGTGAGAAAGATCCATATTTAAAAGACCAGAAACAACTATTAGGGAAGATGTTGAGAAAGGGGACCTTATACGCTGCTGGTGGAAATGTAAACTTGTCTATCGCCTCAATAGGAAGAGTATGCAGTTTTCTCAAAATATTAAAAATAGATCTAACATATGATCCAGCAAAATTTACTCCTAGATATCTATTAGAATGCAAAAAAACTTAACTTGAAGGGATATATGCAGCACAATTTATAATAGCCAAGTATGGAAACAACCTAAATGCCCAAGTACTGATGAGCATATAAAAATGTGGCATATATACACTAGGAATACTACTCTGCTATAAAAAGAGACGAACTCTTGCCATTTCTGACAACATGGGTGGAACTGGAGGGAATTATTCCCAGAAAAATAATTCAGAAGGAGAAAGAAAAATACTGAATATTTTCACTCACATGTGGAACATAGAAAAACAAAAGAAAGGATCAGGAAAATCCAAACCAAAAAAAAAAAAAAAAAAAACCCCTAGAAATCCTACTGAAAACTTGAGGGTAGCAGAGGGTGGAGGGAGGTTGGAGAGCAATGTAGAATAGAGCCAAGGGACTACGGCAGATGACTATGGATAGCTTGGTAGTAGGTGCAGTGTGGGAACATGCATCTGAATAAGTGTGATTCTGTACCTTCTTTTTATTCAATTTAAATTTATTTTTATATTCCCCATACAATTACAACCCCCTTATTTTGACCCCAATCCCCCCTTTCCCCACTCCCATACCCCATAAAGTGTCTCTGGTTCATAGTTGTTTGTTAATTTTGATATTTTCTTTCTTATAGTTATTCATTTTCCTGGTCCCTTATTTAAGTTTTCTAGATTCCTGCTATGAGTGAGACCATCCGGTATTTTTCTTTTTCTTTCTGGCTTATTTCGCTGAGCATGATCCCTTCCAGCTCCATCCATGTTGCTGCAAATTGCATGTGTTTATCTTTTTTGAATGCTGAGTAATCTAATTATAGTGAGTATTGTGAACCAATGTTACATGAATTTAAGAGTGTAGTATACCTGGAGCTACCATACAACCCAGCAATTCCACTACTAGGGATCTACCCAAAGGACACAAAAACATTGATTCAAAAGAACACCTGTCCCCCTATGTTTATTGCAGCACTATTTACAATAGGTAAAACCTGGAAACAACCCAAATGCCCAAAAAGAGACTACTCGATCAAGAAGATGTGGCATATATACACAATGGAATATTATTCAGCAATCAAAAAAGATAAACTCATGCCATTCACAGCAACGTGGATGGAGCCAGAAGGAATTATACTCAGTGAAATAAGCCAGAAGGAAAAAGAAAAATATTGGATGGTTTCACTTATAACAGGAATAGGGGAACCAAATAAGACATCAGTGTAAAAAATAATAACAGTACAACACACAACAAAGCAAAAACAGACAATCGTAAATCAGAGACATAATGCAGAGGAGGAGGGAGAGGGATCAGAGGGAGGGAGGGAGGAGCACAGGGGCCTGCTGTGGTGGTGCATGGTGCCTTAGGGAAGGAAATTCTATGGGGACTCAACCTAGGGGGGTGGGGGGAAGCAAATATTGTCAAAAAGTAAAAAAATTATGTATTGTAAAAGGTTAATGTAAAATAAAAAAAAAACTAAAAAGAGTTGTATACCAATTTTATTTAAAAACTATAGGTTAATCAAATAAAAAGAATAGACTATAATGATCTACTATTGTCACAGTGATGTATGGAAAATATCTAATATTCATCAAAATTCAAAAAGGAGCACTAGAATTTCATACAGATGATGTAAATGAAACTAGTACCATGTCATATAATCATATTAGCTGCTATTAAATAAATTTAAGATAACAGCAAACGCTGAGGCAGGATTATAGATGTTATGCAGACATTTCAAGAAGCAGGCCTGAGATGCCTATCTTTAGAAAGTCCTGCATGAATAGCTGACCCATGGTTGTGAATGGGAACTTGGACTTGAAAGGGTCTACTATTCCCTAACTGATTGATAAAGGTGGCTCACTGTGTCTCAACTGTGTGTGCAAACAATGTGGTTTCTGCTGAACACTTGGCTTTCCTTTTGGGATTGTGGGATTTCAGTACATGCTAGGGAGAGGAAGCCTATGTAACCAGACTGCAGTTGTAACCTCAGGCACCCAGTCTCTAAGGAGGCTCTGGCACTAGTAGACAACATATTTTCATGCTGGAGAAATTAAACAGATCTTGCTAACTACACAGGAAAATGACTCTTGCAAACCTGAATCTGGTTTACTCCATTTTTCCCCAACCACCTTTCTCTTAGCTGATTTTTGCCTTGCATCATTTCACTACAATGACAGGCATGAGGACAAATATATGCTGAGCCCTGTTAGTTCTCACCAAATAACCAATGGGGTGTGATTTGAGGAGCCTCTACCATGAGTACATTTTATGAAACTCTTATTAGTTATCTGCCTTTCAAGTTCCTGTACTTCTGTCAATTTGAAGAAAGGCATAAAAGGGATACAGGAAACGATGTCAGAAAAGAATGTGAAATAAGCAACAATCTTATTTTATCAGAATTTTTAAAAGCACTGATAATTGGCAAAATGGCCTATACCACAAAAGCTATGAAGACAAGACAACACACTCAATTTTCTCCAACTATGCAGGGTTTAAGTCCTTTTTATAATAGTTATGAATCAAATAGGTCACTGAAATAATTATGGAAAAATGTATAACTATCACAGATAGTATAGTTATATAGTTTTTGCTTCTAAACTTTTTCTTAATCTTATGAAACAAAAACCACCACTCACTTATTAAAGGAAGTTGTTGACAGAACGAGTCAAAATGAAAAAAAAAGGAAAACAAAAATGCACCCAAAATGTAGGATGAGTTGTTATTCCACCCTGTACACAGTGGGCTTGATCATTTACAATCAACAGAACTGATGGCTGAGGGAGAGTGAGTTATCTTATATGTGGATGGTTGGAAAGTTTGGTAATCTAATTGAGTACATAATCTAGTTAAGCCACAGATGATCAATTTCTGAAAAAATGTAGTATCAAAAAAGCACTTCACAATAAAACTATGCCAGATAAAACTTTGTATTTGATAATCCAGGAGACACTTTAATCCTGGCAGACCATCATCAGTAGTTCTGTGATTGTGATACAAAGATATTCATCATAAGAAACTAACAGACTATGAGATAAATGTTTGGTTAGGTAACCAATGACCTTAAAAGGAAATGTACACATTTGTCAAACATACACATGTTAGACATGTGTTCTGATTGCGGTAGATTCCAAGACAATTTTCCACAGGATGACATTTAGAAGGCAACACTAAAGAGTAGAAATATTAGAAGTAGGCAAATGAAAAGAGAATCCTGAAACATAGCACTAAAATAGTCAGGGACTGACTTTTTACTAATATCATGAGAATTCCCAAATAACTGAGAACTAGTATATTCAGAAATATTATTTTCTCCTGGTATATTAGTTTTCTGTGATAAAATATTTAGGAGATCCCAGTGTCTCCAAACTGTGGGTCTGTAGAGCAAATCTGATCAAAACATGAAACTATCAAAACATGGTTGTGTTATGACCCCCTATAAATTAGGGTCTGACAGTGGCTTGAGGTTGTGTTGGCCAAATTGTCATTTCAGTATGCCTCCAGGAGAATGCATCCAGAATGTGAGAAAAACACAAGCATTTCCACAAAAAGCAAGTAGGAAAGACAATCATTTTTCTCACGGTGTATCCCAAGGCTTTGACAATTATGGAAAATGTTGGCATGTGTACTCACTAGCAAACACTTTCCCCAACCCTAGGTGTGTGTGTAGCACTATCCTTACAAAAAAGGTTGTCATGACCTTGGTAGATTTGATTACTTTTCCATATTTGGACATTGAATGTACCAGTCATTTAAATAGTCGATATAGGATGCTAAAATTGTTCTTTTAAAAATTACTATCTAAGAGCTTTTAAAAATTAAATCCAACTTACTTTACAATATATTTACTTGATACAACTGATACTTCTCCTCCTTAAAATTTCAATTTAAAAAAAATGTTTGCAGAGAGGGGCGGAGCAACATGGCAGCGAGGAGACGCTGCCAGTAAGATCTCCCATTAAAAAAAGTTAATAGGGAGAAAAAGCGCAGGTCCTAGTGAGAACTGGGACACGGAAGATAAACAGATGACTCCAGCAAACTACCCGAAGAAGAAAGTGGCCATAAAAGAGGACCAGAAGGGAGGAAAGCTCAGAACCCTGCTCCCCTCCCCCACCCACAGAGTCGGCACTCTCCGACCGGCAGAGAGGAGGAAAAAAAAACAAACTAAAACGACCAACAAGAACAAACTATGCAGCAAGTGGGACTGTGAGTGGAAAGGAACTATTTCAGCCACCACACCCCGTGAACGGGAGCTGTGGAGAAACTTGCAGGATTCGCCGCGGAGGTGAGCTCCAGGCGCCATTAAAGAGATCCCCCCCCCAGGAGGAGACCAGCACCAGCACACAGCCCCAGCCGCCCCGGTAAGCTTGCCGGGAAAGGCGGCGCGCTGGAAAAGCAGACACGGATCAGAATCGGGATCGCGCAGAAAAGCAGTGCGGTTGAAAAGCAAACGCGAATCCGGATCGCAGCTGCCCAGGTCCCCGCGCCTGTGACCTAGGCTTGCGGGGAGACGCGCAGAGGCCCTCACTGAGTGAGCAGGAACCAGGCGCCCAGGCACGGGAGCGGGTGCAAAAAGGCGCCATTCCCGCGCCACTGAACTGGGCTACAGCCCGCGTCCTGGAACTGAGGGCTTTGGAACTGAGACCCGGGGCACGAAATTAGGGGTGTGGGTTCTCCACGACGGTGGGGCACAAGGCAGACACAGCACCCCAAAGCCGTTGAGGTTTACCCTACCATTCCTGCTCTGTTCCCTGTCCCACGGGGTGGAAAAATCAGCTCCCCAAGGGCTCTAGGAGAGATCTCTGGCGCCAGCTAGCGACTTGAAACCAGCAGAGGCTCCTGGAGGAGCCAGTGGCCAGCTGGGGAGTTAGCCCACGCTGGGCCCCTTCCGACCAGTAGTCTGAGCCCACGGGGGAGCGAGCACCCACAGCCGGGGCAGACCAGCCACGCAGAAGAGTGTGCCTGAGACCGGACGCGCAGGGAGTGTGTCCCACATTACCATTTTAGAACAGGGACATTTCTTCAGTAAAGACTACCTGCAGAAGGCTTCCTCAGGAGCCAGAGGTGAGCGGGGGAAGTTCACCCACGCCAGACCTCCTCTGGCCTGCAGTCCAAGCCCAGAGGGGAAGCAGGAACCAACCGCCGGGGCAGACCAGGCGCACAGGGGAGTGTGTCCCCACATCGGCATTTTAGAACAGGGACCTTTCTCCAGTAAAGACTGCTTGAAACTGACAGATGGCTCCTGGAGGAACCAGAGGGGAGCAGAGAAGCTCACCCAAGATGCCGGTCAGTCCCAGCAACACAGTGTCCCAACGCATACGGCAAATTAGAAAACAGACAGTAGGGAGTAGAAGAACCACAGGCAACTTAGCAACTCCCCAGGGAAAAAGCACACCACAAAAAGAAAACCAGCCCCCAGATTGCAACGACAGTAACTTGGAAAACTTCTGAGCCTTCCAGAAAAAGAATTTAAAATTGCCGTGCTTAACAAACTGACAGAAATCATAAAGGAAAACAATGATAAGGGAAAAATAATCAACGATCAGAAGAATGAAATTGAGTCCCTAAAGAGGGAAGTAAAAGAAATGCAGGAGATCAAAGAATTAATGGAAGAACTAAAGAATTCTGGGAAAAGCAATGAAAGCAGAATAGATGAAATGGAAGAACGAATAAGTTCTCTTGAAGACACAGAAATAAAAAGAACCAAAACAGAAAAGGAAAGAGAAGTACGAAGGAAAAAGAACGAAGAAAGACTTAGGGAACTATCTGACTCCATGAGGAAAGGAAATATAAGAGTTATAGGAATACCAGAAGGAGAGGAGAGAGATGTAGGAACAGAGAAAATATTCAAAGAGATAATTGAAGAGAACTTCCCAAATGTGAAGAAGGAGCTGAAAATTGATATACAAGAAGCAAGAAGAACACCAAACTTCCACGACGAAAGGAAAAATACAGCAAGACACATAATAGTAAAGCTCCCAAGAATCCAGGACAAGGAAAAAATAATGAAGCTGGCAAGAGGGAAGAAACAGATAACATTCAAAGGAAAGCCAATCAGGCTGACATCAGAATTCTCCGAAGAAACACTACGGGCAAGGAGAGAGTGGAGGGACATAGTCAACAGACTCCAAGAAAACAGATGCCAACCAAGAATACTCTATCCCGCAAAGCTCTCCTTCCTCTTTGAAGAAAGAATGTGGACCTTCCCAGACAAACAGAAACTCCGGAATTTCATTACAACTAAACCCCCACTCCAAAAAATACTACAAGGAGTCCTAAAGCCAGAACCTCAGAGGGACGAATAACAACGAAAGAAGGCCAAAAAAAAAAAAAAGTTATTGAAAGAATAAATAAATAAAATCAAAGGAAAGACAAACACAATGGCAAATACAGATGCTAACATATCAATATTAACTCTAAATGTAAATGGACTAAACTCTTCAATAAAAAGACACAGAGTCACAGGCTGGATTAAGAAACAAAACCCAACCTTTTGCTGTCTCCAGGAAACACATTTAGCTACAAAAGATAAAAATAGGCTTAAAGTTAAAGGATGGAAAACAATCCTACAAGCAAATGGACCAAAAAAGAAAGCAGGAACAGCTATACTTATATCAGATAAAACAGATTTCAAACTCAAAAAGATAAAAAGAGACCCCAATGGTCACTACATTATGATCAAGGGGACAATACTACAGGAAGAAATAACACTCATTAACATATACTCACCAAACGAAGGAGCACCAAAATATATCAGACAACTGCTGTCCTCTCTGAAAACAGACATCAGAGAAAACATACGTAGTGGGAGACTTCAACACACCACTATCAACAATGGATAGATCAACAAGACAAAAAATAAGTACAGAAACCAAAGCTCTAAATAAGGACCTAGAGCATTTGGGCTTAACAGACATCTATAGAACACTAAACCCCCAAAAAACGGAGTACACATTTTTCTCAAGCGCACAGGGATCATTCTCCAGGATCAATCACATACTGGGGCACAAGACAAACATCAACAGATACACCAAGATTGAAATCATATCAACCATCGTTTCTGACCATGAAGGCATCAAACTAGAAATAAACCATAAAAAGAAGGCAAGGAACTTTCGTACCTCATGGAGATTAAAAACCACACTACTGGAAGACCACTGGACTAATAAGGAGATCAAAGAAGAAATTAAAAAATTCTTTGAATTGAACAACAAGGAGGACACCAATATCCTAAATGTATGGGATGCAGCAAAAGCAGTAATAAGAGGAAAATATATAGCAATAGAAGCTCACATCAAGAAACAAGAAAGAACTCAAAGAAACAACCTAATCTCGAAGCTCAAAGATCTAGAAAAAGAACAACAAAAAAACCCCAAAATCAGTAGAAGAAAAGAAATAATAAAAACCAAAGCAGAAATAAATGAAATTGAAACTAAAAAAAAATCCAAAAGATCAATGAAACCAAGAGCTGGGTCTTTGAAAAAATCAATAAAATAGACAAACCCCTAGCCAGGCTCACAAAGGAAAAAAGGGAGAAAGCACAAATAAACAGGATCATCAATGAAAGAGGAGAAATCACAACGGACACAGCAGAAATCAAAAGAATAATCAGTAACTACTATGAACAGTTATATGGAAACAAGTTTAACAATCTAGAGGAGATGGACAAATTCCTACAACTCTACAATCACCCAAAGCTAGATAAAGAAGAAATAGAACACCTAAACAGACCAATTACAAGCAGCGAAATTGAAATGGTAATCAAAAACCTCCCCAAAAACAAAAACCCAGGACCTGATGGATTTACAAATGAATTCTACCAAACATTCAGAGACGAATTAGTGCCTATCCTTCACAAACTCTTCCAAAAAATTGAGAAGGAAGGGACAATACCAAACACGTTCTATGAAGCCAACATTACACTAATACCAAAACCGAACAAGGACAACACAAAAAAGGAAAACTACAGGCCAATCTCCCTAATGAACACTGATGCAAAAATCCTCAATAAAATTTTAGCTATCAGAATCCAACAATGTATCCATAAGATAATTCACCACGACCAAGTAGGATTCATTCCAGGGACACAAGGATGGTTTAACATCCGAAAATCAATCAACGTTATCCAACACATCAACAAAAAGAAATATAAAAACCATATGATAATATCAATAGATGCTGAGAAAGCTTTCGACAAAGTGCAACACCCATTCATGATAAAAGCCCTTGAAATTCTTGGGATACAAGGACTATACCTCAACATCATAAAGGCTATCTATGACAAGCCAACAGCCAGTATCATTCTCAATGGTGAAAAGCTGAAAGCAATTCCAGTAAGATCTGGAACAAGACAAGGATGTTCACTCTCACCACTGCTTTTCAATATAATACTGGAAGTCCTAGCCAGAGCAGTAAGACAAGAGAAAGACATCCAAGGAATCCAAATAGGAAAAGAAGAAGTCAAACTATCACTATTTGCAGATGATATGATAATATACATAGAGAACCCCAAAAACTCCACGGAAAAACTAATTCAACTCATCAATCAGTTCAGTAAAGTGGCAGGATACAAAATCAACACGCAAAAGTCAGTAGCCTTCCTATACACAAACAATAAATCTGAAGAAGAAGAAATCAAAAAAAAACATCCCTTTTTTTATTGAAACAAAAAAAATCAAATATTTGGGAATAAATCTAACAAAAGAGGTAAAGGACCTATATGAAGAAAACTATAAAACACTGTTAAAAGAAATAGAAGAAGACACAAAGAAATGGAAAGACATCCCCTGCTCATGGATTGGAAGAATAAACATTATTAAAAAGGCCATCCTTCCAAAAGCAATATACAGATTCAATGCTATTCCAATCAAAATTTCAATGTCATTCTTCAAAGAAATAGAACAATTATTGATGAAATTCATATGGAACCACAAAAAACCCCGAATAGCCAAAGCTCTACTGAAAAAAAAGAGAAGGGAATGGAGGCATCACACTCCCAGACTTCAAACTATACTACAAAGCCATAATCATCAAAACTGCATGGTATTGGAACAAGAACAGACATACAGACCAATGGAATCGAATAGAAAATCCAGAAATAAACCCACAGATTTATGGTCAACTAATCTTTGACAAAGGAGCAAAGACTATGCATTGGAGCAAAGAAAGTTTGTTCAATAAATGGTGCTGGGAAAACTGGGTCGCTACATGCAAAAGAATGAAGCTTGACCACTACCTCACACCATACACAAAAATCAACTCAAAATGGATTAAAGAACTAGAAATAAGACCTGAAACCATAAAATATATAGAAGGAAATATAGGCGAAACACTACGGGATTTGCACATCAAAGACATCTTTACAGACACATCACCCAAAGCAGTGATAGTGAAGGCAAAGATAAACAGCTGGGACTACATCAAATTAAAGAGCTTCTGCACAGCAAAAGAGACAATAACAAAAACAAAGAGAAACCCCACCAACTGGGAGAACATTTTTGCACCCAACACTAATGATAAAGGACTGATCACAAAAATCTTCAAAGAGCTGATGAGACTCAACAACAACAAAGAAAATAATCCAGTCAAAAAATGGGCAGAAGAGCTAAAAAGAAACTTCTCTGAAGAGGAAATGCAAATGGCCAACAGGCATATGAAAAAATGTTCAACATCACTTGTCATCAGGGAAATGCAAATCAAAACTACCATGAGATACCATCTTACACCAGTGAGAATGGCACATATTAAAAAAACTAGCAACAACAAATGTTGGCGAGGGTGTGGAGAAAAAGGAACTCTCCTGCACTGTTGGTGGGAGTGCAAACTGGTCCAACCACTATGGAGAGCTGTGTGTAGATTTCTGGACCTACTAAACATAGAGCTTCCATATGATCCAGCAATTCCACTCCTAGGTATTTACCCAAAGGATACAGAAACATCAATTCCAAAGAACACCTGCACCCCTATCTTTATAGCAGCACTGTTTACAATAGCTAAGCTTTGGAAACAGCCCAAATGCCCAAAAACAGATGACTGGATCAAGAAGATGTGGTCCATATATACCATGGAATATTACTCAGCATTCAAAAAAGATAAACACATGCAATTTGCAGCAACATGGATGGTGCTGGAAGGGATCATGCTCAGCGAAATAAGCCAGAAAGAAAAAGAAAAATACTGGATGGTCTCACTCATAGCAGGAATCTAGAAAACTTAAATAAGGGACCAGGAAAATGAATAACTATAAGAAAGTGAAAATCAAAATCAACAAAAAACTATGAACCAGAGACACTTTTTGGGGGATGGGGGCGGGAGGGGAGGATTGGGGTCAGAATGAGGGGGCTGCAATTGTATGGGGAATATAAAAATAAAATTCATTATTTAAAAAAAAAAATGTTTGCAACATTGCTTCCTGATTCCTGTCTTACTCTTCTTGAGTCCATTCTTCAGTCATTTTATTAGCTTCCTTGACCATCCATTCCAGCTGGTATTCCCAGGGTATTGTCAATGGCCTTCTCCTTAATCCATATGTTCTTCATCACAGACAGTTCATTTAGATCTATAATGCTGCCTTATCATTACTGTAAGATTATTTCAAATATGTATCTCTAACCTTGAGCTTTAGCTCCAGCTAGAAATTTCTATTTTCCAAGTAGCCAAGAAAAAAGTTGGTCTTCCCTGGTGACCTGCTGTTCTTTGTTCATGAGACAAAGTCCTACTCATTCTTGTCCAAGGTAAACACTAGGGCTCACCTCAGAAACCTATGAATCATCTTGGATTTGTCTCCAGCTCCCTTAACTTTTTATACTCAATAATTACTAAGTTCTTTACCTGCCTCTCCTTTACATTTCCACTCTATTGCTCTGGGCAAGCATGGCTCTTCCCTTAAGGCTTGCACAGGAAAAAAGGGCAAACTAAAGCCCAAAACCACCTACAATAATTACTGTTATTTCATAATGAATACATTTTTAGAGCAAAACAACTGAGACAGAAAGCCTAGAAAACCCATCTTTTCCCCCTTTTTATTTTAATGAGGTAACAGTTTCCAAAACTGTAGAAGTTTCAGGGGTACCATATCTTACAACACGAATTATATATATCACCACTCATCCACCATCAAAAAAAATCAACATTTTAAATGGAATAAATTGAGCTTGCTGACTTATCTCAGCATGGATATGTGAAAACTTCAGAATGGACTGATACTAGCTCCAAAAAACTTATCTCACAATCTCTTTATGATTTCCTTCAACCTTTCCATGAAGGGTTAGCAAACTCTGGCCCATAGACAAACTCCACCCTGCATCTGATTTTAAAAATAAAGCTTCATTGGAGCACAGTCATATCTAGTCCCTTATGGTCTGTGACTGCTTCCCATTACAATGGCAGAGTTGAGCAGACATGACAAAGACCACATGGATTAAAACATTTAGTAACAGGCCTTTACAGGAAAAGCTCTCTAATTCCTGCTTTATACAATAACCACAGTGCCCTAACTCTCAAGTCCAAGCTTTTACTCTAATGCTGAAAATTCTTCAATGAATCCCTGTGGCAAACAGAGCTAGCACCTGCCCTAATAGCCAGCCATTCTTATTCTCTTTGTTATTGTTGAAGAATCACAAGTTGAAGCCCCTCCACAGTTCCACAAAGAGAAATGATTGTCCTGAGCTAATCATAGTAACCACGTTTCCTTTACCAGTGACTGGTTTATGGGTGTGCTTATGATGTAATCCAACCAATACAGTGTTAGGGGAAGTCTACTGCAAGCTTCTACTGCAAGTTTTGTTTAAAAGAGACACGTGAAGAAAAGCAGCCTTTTACCCTCTGGATATTGTTATGGGAGAATATGATGCTTGGAATCACTGATATTAGCCAACCAGGCAAGCAGACAAACAAAACACCCCCTACCCCACAACTGAAAGAGGGACAACTGGAATCCTGATGACATCACTGAACCCCCAAACAATCCTGATTCCTATCATTTCAGCCACTGTTATTTAAGTCACCTGTTAACTGTTGCTAAAAGCCTTCTACCTGATAAATCCCCCAAGGTGCACAGGGTTCAGGGGAGGAGTCCTTCCTTTATACTACCATCAGGCTGTCATCAGCTTGCCCTAGCTAGTTATTCACCTCTTTCCCAGCCATTCCCAGAGCACACTTTTCATACCAACAAGAGCGAACACCTTATGAATTCTGCAAAATTCACTCCTGCATCAAAGTCTTTGCACTACTGTTCACTTTTTAAAAACTAGAATTTCTTACCAAGAATTTAAAGTATCTGGCACTTATTAAGTAGCAACCAAAAGCAATAACAAGTTACTTTTGTTACTACTTTTTTGACTTCTATACTATCAATAGGTATCTTTTTTTTGGTAAATATTTATTTATTTAAGCATATAATAAGTGGGTACAGGCCAGAAGTGCAGGGGGTGAGCAGATTCACCAGAGACAGAGTGGGGAACAGAAGAGGCAGACTAACTGAAAAACACTGCTGAGAGGAGCAGCGGGCGAGTCAGCTCCCTGGCCAGCTGGGGATCAAACTCGTGCTGCAGAGGCTGAGGATAGCTTCACAGTGCTTTGCTTAACCCCTTGTACCACCAGGGAGACCCTCAATAGATCATCTTAAGAATGATCTCTTCTTGGACCTCCCTGGTGGCGCAGGCAGTTGAGTGCAGCACTGTGAAGCTGTCCGCAGCCTCTGTCGTGCCGGTTCGATCCCCACTGCTGGCCTCGGAGCAACCCAGATGGTGAGTAGACCTCTCCTGTCTCGCTCACTGCTCCCCTCAGCAGTGTATTTCGTCAGTCTGCCTGTTCTGTTCCCAGCTCTGTCTCTGGTGAATCCTCTCACGCTCCTGAGCATCTGGCCTATACCTCAGCTCTTGTAGAAATAAAAAAAATTAATAAATCTTAAAAAAAAAAAGATCTCTTCTTGGTATTGGTGCACACTGGCTAAGTTTTGCAGTTTTTTTATTTGCTACCTATTTATAGTACCCGACAGGTGTTGTTGAGCCTCCAGTTTTAAAGACACAGTTTTTTTTTTTTAAAAGATTTATTTATTTACACAAGAACTGAGGTACAGGCCAGATGTGCAAGAGGTGAGAGGATTCACTAGGGACAGAGGGAGGAACAGAACAGGCAGACCAAGTGAAATACACTGCTGAGGGGAGCAGCAAGCGAGAAAGGAGAGGTCTGTGGTGCCATGTGGGTATCTCTGCCACTGGCAGGGATCTAACAGGCACTGCAGAGGCTGCGGACAGCCTCACAGCGCTACACTCAACTGCCTATACCACCAGGAGGCCCAAGATATAGTTACTTTTTTAGTGAGAAAAAGCATGATATAATAATTTACATTTAACATATGTAATCCACTTGTTGGAAAAACTGAATAAAGATCATTTTTAAAACAAGTCCTATTTGTTATGATGTTATTAGGAAGAACATATAGCATACTAACTAATAACCTTTTTCTTTTTTATAAAAGGTATTATATGGTATTTTAGGGTCCATAGGAACTAAATAAATGACTTTCTTTTTTTCAGAAAGACAATATTGTCTCAGATTTTAAATTATCTACAATTAATTTTCTAAACTGTGAAAAACAGACTATGAAGAATTTAATATACATGTAATTGGGCACATTAATCTTTTTCATTATCAAAACTCCCTTATGTTTTCTTTCTTTACCTGTGGTAGGAACACCAAGAGTCGTTCACTATCTAAAGTCTTACCTGGATTGCTAATTGCTGGAGAAGAATGAAGTCTCTTTTCTTCTTCATATTGAGAAATTAGTTGATGATTGCTGTGATTAAAAAAAAGGTGATAATCATATCACTATTTTAATAGTAGTTTCATATAATATCAAAACGATAATTATCCTGTATACTTCAAATTTGTATGGTCTACAAATTTTTATAAAACATAATTTAAAAGGGGCCTCCCCGGTGGCACAGCGGTTGAGTGCTGGGCTACGATGCTGCCCACAGCCTCTCCAGCGCCGGCTCGATCCCCGGCTGCTGCCGAGGGTCCCACATGGCACGACAGACCTCTCCTGCCACTCCCACCGCTCCCCTCAGCAGTGTACTTTGGTCCTTCTGCCTGTTCTGTTCCCCGCTCTGGCTCTGGTGAATTCTTTCACCCTCCCGCACTTCTGACTGTACCCAGTGCTTGTATAAATAAATAAATCAATCTTAAAAAACAACAACATAATTTAAAGAAGAAAAAAGAGGAAGGTGAAGCAGTCATGAAATGAGGGCAGTATAACTCAGAAGCTCATACACAGTGGAAGATGTCTTGAACTCAGAACGAGTCCAATGCTCTATAATCACAGCTATTTTCTCCTGGACAAGTCACTTCCCTTCAGCTCAAAACCTTTCTCCATAAAACGGGGATCTGATTGCCTTATTTTAAAGGATTATTAGAAGATTTAATGAGATGATACAGCCTCCCCAAAGATAAGACAAATAGTGAAGCAATAGAATAATTTGTTCTTTAACTTTACCACTGGAACAATTTTGGAATCCTCCCAAAATCTCAATGTGTGTTTTTTCATAAGTTCTGACAACGAAATGTTGCAGTTTCAAGAAAATGTTATTAATTTGGGTTATTAGTGACTTTCTTTGTGGTTTGTTACTCAAGGTTTTAGCTATTACAAATCTGTAACTAAATTTATTATAAATGTCACCTCATTATATAGCATAATTTAGCTAATCATAACAAGAGCAGAAAACTAAGAAGATAAACCTGGCTTTGACTACCACTATTCCTTCTCTACCTACTCAAACCCTGAACCAGCAGATCTTTATTGGAATAGTGTTCACTGCCATGTTCATCTCTAACTGACTTGGAAAACATAATCTAACTTTTATAACTCGTGGATACTGGTGAATCATGGATGGGTCTTGGCTTTCCCATTGTCAACTAACTTACTTCAGATCTAGAGATTTCTGCTGAGTGGCTTCCTTTTAAGGCAGAATCAGAAAATAATTTGAAATTTGACATAAATATAAGTCAAGTAGGGGAATTTTCATTTGTATAGGAAACAGATCGCTGGAGAGCTCAGTCTTAATTGTGGAATCTCAGGCATGTTGGCACCCAACCAAGAAAAGGTGTCACAGGACGTAAAGCAGCAGTAGCATACACATCTGGTAACACAGGAGAAGGGAAAGTCTGATCTCTTCCTGCAGCATTGTTTGAACCCCTCTACAGCTTAGAATGGCCCCAACTAATATCTACTAGCGGGAAAATCAAAGAAGATCCTAGAAGGATAACTTACTGCGACGGTCTGGGCAAAGATAGGGACTCTACATAAGGGTTTTGAAGGAGGGGGGAAGATTATCTTTGAGTAAAGTTGGGAGGCCCACCTGTCAGTGCTTTGAAGCAGTGACGGAAACATATGTAGGGAATTTTAAAAAATTGCAGCTTTGAAGACTAAATGCAGATCACCATGAAGGCTGAGGAATCTGGACCAGCAAGGTTATCCTGGGAACAAAGGTCAATCACTACCAGACCAGCAGGGCCAGCCTGTGAGCAGCATAGCAGACTAGCTATGCTGCAGCAGTAGGGTGAATGGAAACCAAATCAACTCTTAGTTATGCATCAAATACAGCTTTAAAGGAAAAACATATTAAGTAGAGGTTAAAGAAATACCATAAAAGTTAAGAAAGTCAATTGTACCATAAACTAAAAGTTGGAGCCCCATTAATACTCCATTAGCTAATCATAGGACTAAAAGAATCAGATTGTAAATGATATCAGCAACATTAAAAAGGAATAAATTTTGCTATATACTTTTATATATTGCCCATCAGAATAATTGCTTTTCTTCCCGATGACTTACTGATATTTTTCAATATATGTCAGGATTATAAATTAATTCTCTTAATGATTTAATCCTTCTTATTTGAGTGACTATTACCACTCTAAACAATACTAAAGTTCAAAAAAAAATTACTGTACCTTATAATGTTATCTACAGCATGTCTATTTCCTTCCTTCCTTCCCAACAATTCTACCATTTGCTGTTTGTTTTCACTTAAAGCAAGTAAAAGTGGTGTGAGGTTATCCTGTAAAACAGTAAAAAACAGTTTAGAATTTCTAAGTCACACATTTTTAAACTGAATTTTAATACTTATAGATAATATGAATTAAAACATGTAATACAGAATGTAAGAAAAAGTGACCCATTTGTTCTCACACCTCTGTAATTTCTCATGTGCTCCTCCTCCTTTTTCTCTTGCTCCATCTTTTCAATAAATGCAAACTCTGAATGTTTACTGTCTCCAAGAATCATACTTCTATCACAGCCTTTACCATGGTATATTGTATTTAATTTATTATTCCCCATCTAAACCAAGAGCTTCTTGGGGGCACAGGCTAATTATTTTTCTCTATCTCCAAACTTTAAACATACTAGTAATGCTTTAAGTATTTTATTGCATTAATAATCAAGCTGAGTATCTCTTTTTTTTTAATTTATTTATTTATACAAGCACTACAGTCAGTGAGAGAATTCACCAGAGCCAGATCTATGTACCCTCCTCAGGTATTGAATGTGTCATGCATTCGCAATCAATGCGCCAAGGCCTCAAGCTGAGTATCTCTTGACTAGTGTTTCTTAATTACATTCCAAAGAATATGTACCCTTACCAGAAATTAAGGAATACACCCCAATGGAAACATTCTGTGATCATCTATTATTTGGAAACATTTTATTTTTTTAAAGATCCATTCATTTATACATACAAGAGCTGGGGTACAGGCCAGAGGTGTAGGGGTTAAGAGGACCCACCAGAGACAGAGCAGGGAACAGAACAGGCAGATCAACCGAAGTACACTGCTGAGGGGAGCAGCGAGCGAGCCAGGAGAGGTCCGCTGCGCCACGTGGGTCCCCCCCCCCCCCCCCGGCTGGCTGGGGATCAACCTCGCGTCACAGAGGCTGCGGACAGCCTCCCTTGTGTCACCAGGGAGGCCCCAATTTGGAAATATTTTAAAACATTATATGTCTAGTGATAATGAAATCTGTTTAACTTTGCTTAATCCCTGTTTGATAGTACTTTTTGTGGCAAACACAAACATTTGAGGAATTAGGAATTGCAGTAATAGTTTAGAGAATTTTCCACTAAAGGGAATGCGTTTCTCCAGGTAATATGACCTTGTGTGGGTCTCTTCTCTCAATGGCATCAAGATCCCAGATGTCGCCTTCAGGCACTAGGGAAATGGGCGCTGAATGAAAGATACAGGTTTCAAATGAAGTTTGATTGCTTATTATTAAATGGCCCAATGGGGCTTCCCTTATTACAAGCTGGTAAATTTTTATCTTAGCTGTCAGAAAGCTCAGTGTGTAATTTTATTCTCAATTATAGTAATTCTGAAACCTTAATGCATATGTACTTTTTAAAAAATCCACTTTTATTCTGATTTCCATTTTTAATTCCTACTTAAAATCACTTCCTATTTTATATGAAATATTAATTAGAAATAAAAATACAATGGCTTACTAATAAAAATTCTAATAATGACCTACTTGGGTTATTTTAGCAAAATAAAAGCTACTAAATCACTTGCACTTTTTTAAGGATGAATACTGAGGAGAAAGATAAAATATTGTGTGCAACATGCATAATCTATTCAACTGAGATTAACCTAACAAGGCTGGTAGACATTTGATTGACAATATGATTATTTAGAGTACAGGTAAGTATTCCTCTTAAAATCACTGAGAAATTTTAATTTGAAACACTCAAACTCATTTATAAGAGATTAAAAAAAATATGAAACATATTATAAATTGATAAGACTGTTTTCAAATCTTGAAATCTTCATCAAAATACACAGCAAGGGCCTCCCCTGGTGGCACAGGCGGTTGAGCACCGTGCTGTGAAACTGTCTGCAGCCTCTGCAGTGCTGGTTCAATCCTGGCCAGCCGGCAAGGGTCCCTTATGGCGCGGCAGACCTCTCCTGTCTTGCCTGCTGCTCCCCTCAGCAGTGTATTTCATCAGTCTGCCTGTTCTGTTCCCCACTCTGTCTCTGGTGAATCCTCTCACCCTCCAACACACCTGGCCTGTACCACAGTTCTTATATAAATAAATGTTTTTTTAAAGATTTATTTATTTATTTATACAAGCACTGGGTACAGTCAGAAGAGCAGGAGGGTGAGAGAATTCACCAGAGCCAGAGCAGGGAACAGAACAGGCAGACAGACGAAATACACTCCTGAGGGGAGCAGCAGGGGAGGCAGGAGAGGTCTGTCATGTCTTGTGGAACCCTCGCCTACAGCCGGGGATTGAACCGGTGCTGCAGAGGCTGCGGGCAGCTTCGCAGCCCAGCGCTCAACCGCTGCACCACCAGGGGAGGCCCTAAATAAATAAATCTAAAAAAAAAAAAATACACAACAAAACAAGCACTGTAAGCTCAGTGCTAATGGAAGCAAAGTAGGTGACCCAGTAAGTGAAGAATCAAGTAGGACAGATCAAGCGGAGGACACAACCCTCACATGGCTCTAGAGTTGTTTCCATGGCAACAGGGCCTGATGGTAGTATTCAGTATGTATGCATGAAATGTTCTGTGGTTTAAAAAAACACATGTACTTTGTGGGTCTCCTAGATTTAAAAGGCCTGCTCTGCCACCATCTTGGTTATGTGCAGTTCTGCATTCAAATATAAGGTCAGGAAAAAAAAATACAAGGTCAGTCCAGACCAGTCAATTAATTATTTAAAATAATGTAGGACTGCCAGACCCTACAAGGCTCCTTTCATATTCAACAGGAGCAGGATGTTTGATCATCCTGGAACAATGAGTATGAATCACAAGGTATGACTAGGAACTCTAGCGCAGGGCCACTGACTGATGCATAACCCTGCCCTCCCAGAAACTGATAAGCTGAAGGTCTTATCATCAATAAGATTGGAACCAGGAGTAGGGGGACTGAGATACAGCTTCCATCTCAATACCAAGTGATCAAGTGGATAAAAAAATACACTTGTTAGCAGACTCGCCTTCCCCCGGAAACCCTGGATACATATGCACATTTGTTCAGTTTCACCCATCCTTTTTCCTTGTTCTCCTATCCCACACAATTGATGCTGTATTATTTTTCTATCAATAAAAGGCCAGGAGCTTGCTCTTTCAACAACATCCTGCACTGGACAGCTTGCTCCACGACTCCCATTGGTCAGTGAGGAATTGTCAATACAACAGTACTACAAATAGTTTGTAAATAATGTTGGTTGGTCTAGACCTTGTTTCTGGCTTCAACGTCTGCGTTGTGTGCCAGCAGCTTGGCTACGATGGCTGCATTCTGACCCCGCACAGCGTAGTGCAGAGCAGTGTTGCCGTCCATGTCCACGAGGTCTGGATCAGCGCCATGCTCCAGCAGAATGGCTGCACACTCCTCTTGCTGGCATTGTACTGCCTGTCAGTGTTAGAACAAGAAATAGATAGTCAATTCTAGGAATTCAAAGTAAACATTTCACCCATTAGTTTTATTTAAATGAGATAAATTCATGTTTATTGTATTAATCAAGTCCATTTCATACTGACACAGCTGGCTACCACATACCTTCATCAGGGCTGTCCTGTTTTCACTGTCACAGAGGTTAAGCAGGCATTTTCTCTCTACGAGGAGAGTTACCACTTCTCGATGGCCATTGGCACAGGCCAAATGGAGAGCAGTCCTATGAAAGTGAGAAGGCTTTTTAGGAAATTATAGTGTACTAACTCAAAACTGTAAACATTAAATGCCAAAATTCCCATGTCTTTAAACACATGCCCATTGGAAAGTACAACATTATTAGCCCTTATTGCTCATCGCAGTAGTGAAAGAGCAGTTCATTTGACTAGTTAGAGTGTGGATTCAGCTCACTTTGGGTTTGAATCCTACTTTGCTCTGTCACTTATTAGCTATTGCTTAGCCTCTCGATGCCTCATTTTCTCTTGAATAAAATGGGGATGAAAAGGAATTGTCTCACAGGCACTGTTGTGATACTTAAGTTACAATCTTTCAAAGTGTTCTAAACAACCCCTGCAGTAAAAAGCAACTCCTTATTGTTAGATAGTATTATTCTATTTATTGCCATTACTACCACTTTACAAAGACATTTAAACTAAGAAAAATAATACAAATATACCTATTTTGCAGTATGTTTTAAGATTAAAGAGAGCACTGCACTTTAATGATTCTAAGATGCACACTTTCTCACATTTTACCCTTGACACTGGAATGCAATTTATAATTCATAATGTCTTAGAATTATAACTGAGGCAGTTAAAAAAATATGTCTTTGGTACATAAGATAGAGGGGCATTACACAATCCACAGTGCGGTACAGCATGTGATTCATATTGCAGTTCTAATCACATGGTTGGCATTTAACTAAATTATAGTTCTTTTAAAAATTCTGGAGAAAAGGGACTAAATAGCAAAACAAAAGCATATTTTTAAAAAGTCAATCTTACTTCAATTTTCAGGAAACTTTAAGTCAAAGGAAACTGAACATTTGCATGAATATGGATAGCTCATTTATTCAATTATTTTGAGCCAGGGATGGTGTGAAAAATCAGACCTTTCCAATAATTAACATTAGCACTTAATACTACTATAAATTTTCCAAAGAGCAAGTAAAAGTTATCTATTACAACTTCCTACCCTCCAAAATGCTTTTGTTTGAAAGGATGGAGAAAAAGCTTCAAATGAGATTAGGTCTTAATACATTCTTCAGTTTTAAATTTCATAACTTAGGCTGGGCAACATTTAGTTTCTAAGGATGAAAGCGTCCTGGGAGGTATTAGAATACGTCTGCTATATAACAGATATTCAAGCTATAGCTGATGAACAAAAAGAATGGATAAATGTAGATGGAGAATTCAAAATACATCATACACATATATACACACATACACACACATATATAAGTATATATTTACCTATATATAATCTCCATTAACAGCTCTAGTAAAGTTCCCCAATATCTCTAATACACTACATACTTTCAAGTTATCGAAGCAAAGTCTACCTGTATCCTCGCATTATAAACTGGGAATTCAGAACAATAGGTTTAAACAATGTACAGGTTAAATGTGGAAAAGAGCTGAGGGTGCAGTTTGTTCAAAATCTTCAAAGAAAGGTTTTATAAAGTAAAGCACTGATAATGATAATCATCATTTATGTTTACTATTTTTAGATTCATACACAACTAAAAATTGTTTACAAATTAAAATAAAGCTATATAATAAAAATGTATATATTTAAGTGTATGCATAATAAAATCTACAAGCACATATAAAAAGATTCTATTTACTTCTGAAAGGTCAAAAGTTATCAGAAGATACCAGTCCTTCAAGAAAAAATGTAAAAAAGTAAAATCTCTGCAAAATTCATATGCCTGCTCTTCCCCAGGAATATTTCATTAATAATAAACTCATTAGAATTTTTATACATGTTCCATGTAGAAATCACAGACTTTTTAAAAAAAGAAAAATTCACTTAAAATACAAAAGCTCAAAAATAACATTTTATCACATCTTGTACATGTTTTTGGCTAACACTACACTACAGTCTATGTGTATGTGTAATCCAAGTGAATGTAGATCAAAATGATCTACTAAAGTACACCTTTGATTGCGAACACACATCTATATGGATGCCACTTTCAAAGGCCATTATCTAGATTATGGGCACACTGTAATTATAAACTCTGTTATGAGTTTTTTTAATACATTGCTATTTTAAGCAGCACTAGAAAAAAATTGTACATTATAGGTATCAACTTCCTAAAGATATTTTTAGAATACACATAAGTAAAAGGAATATATATATATTTGTAAGTGTGTTAGTTATCACCAAGTTGCCTACTGAAAAATCAAAAGCAGCTTAAACTTTAAGCAACTGTGTAAGAACCACAGCTCCTCATCATCACAAACTCTGCGGATGGAAAAGGTGATTTTGCTCATCTATTAACTTAAATTCATTTCCTACCTGGGCCACTAAATATTTTTTCCCATGTCCACTGGTCACCAGATATGCAAAAAATATATCTGCCCAATCTTCACATTAGTTTCCTTCTTGTTGATTTCAAAGAATTCTTTAAAATGAAGACATATTTTTCATCTGATACAGATATGCTGTAGACATTTTTATTTTGTTAATATGATTTGATATACAGAGAGCTTTAATTTTTTATGTTACTGAATCAAACTTCTTCCTCCTGAAGTCATTCTTAGGAAGGTCCTGGACAACATAAAAAATGAACAAATACACATTTGTGTTTCCTTCTGGTGCTTTTCTCATTTTGTATATTTAACATTTTTAATTTCTATTTGATCTGGAACTTATTTTTATGAGATTAAAAAATCTAGTTAGTTTCTTCCAAACACAATTAGCTGGTATTTCACCATAATAATATTTCACCAGTAAATTCACATGCATTTGGATGTTTGGGCATCTTCTATCCTGTTCCATTTATTTATGTGTATTTTCAGTTGTGAACCAATTACTAGTTAGTGGAAATTTATACCACATTTTGATATCCAGAAGGCAAGCTTTTGTCTATCTTACAAACCTTTTGTAAGTTTCATCACAACAGTAAAAGACAGCATATGTAACTCAAATTTTTTAAAACCTTATTTTTTTTGTTTGGTTTATATAAAATTGATAAATACCAGGAAGAACTCGCACTTAGAGAAAATGACATTTTCTGTTCAAGAACCCAGGGCCATCTTCCCCCTTCAAAGTTTCCTTTGAAGGTCGCTCCATAAGAACATATAGAAATAGGTACAGACTGGTACCAGGTGGGTCCTGGAGTTCATCCGAAGCGCGTCTAGCCTGGGCGTTGCTCTAGGATGGGAACGGTCGCTCTCATTCTGCGCTTTTCTACAGTATGGAGTGTGATGGCATGAAAATGCAAACATAAATGCAAAAATAAAATGCTGCACACGACTCTTATAACTGATACTAGCTGCATCTTTCTAAAATTGTCAGTAAAGGTAGTTTTGAGTGGACGCAAAGGGCGCGAGCGCCGGCGGGGCTGTTCTCCCCCACGGGCTGGGCGCGGCCCCGCGGCGGCTCCAGGGCCAGCGGCTGCCGAGCGTCGGCGCGAGGACGGCCGGGCCCGCGGGGACAGGCCGGGCCCCGCCGGGCCGCGAACGTGCGCGCGTCTCCCGGGTCCTCCCGCCCCGGGGCCGGCCCGCTGCCCCGTTACCTGGACATCTTGTCTCGATCATTCAAGCCGTTTTTCCCCAGCAGAAGCAGCTGCTGCACCGCGGCCACGTCGCCCGCGCTCGCGGCCCGGTGGATCTTCCCGAGGTCCCGGGCGCGGACGCAGTACCCGGGCGGCCTCGGGGCGACGGCCTGGGCGCCCGCGGCGCCGCTCTGCGGGCTGGTGGAGGAGCCCCGGCGCCACGCGCCCTTCCCGCTCCGAAAGCCAAAAATCTTCTTCATCGCGTCAGAAACTCCTCGCCGCCGCCGTGGCTTTCCTCCGCCCCCGAGCTCAATTCCCGTCCACAGAGAAGCCAACCGGCTGTCGCCGCGGCGGTCACCGCAGCCCGGGCGGCGGCGGATTTAAATCTTTCGGACTAGGCTAGCGGTAGCCAAGCAACGACGCCACACGCAACTGCGCGGGCGCGCCTCAGAAAAATGGCGTCACTGCGCCTGCGCACCGAGAGGCATTTCCCCCAGGGGTGAGCAGTGCGCGTGCGCGAGGGCACGCTGTCTCAAATCTCTGCGACGGCCGGCTGGCGGCGCGGGGTTGACGTCTGAAGTCGGTGGCGTCGGCGACTGTCGTGGACCTTAAAGATGCTTAAGGTCTCGTTCCCGGGAAAGCTCCTCTAAAATAGTTCTAAATATGCTTGCTCCTCAGCTTATTTCTCTTCTCCATCACCCAGGGCCCAGGACATCTTCGTGGAATTTAACAAATACAAGAACAGGAAACAGCTGTTTGTTTTCATGGTTCCAGAGGTTGTGGCACTGTACGTCATCAAGTGCAAATTTAGGAGAAATCAGTGCACGTATTTCAGATGAAGTGAAAATGCAAATGGCCAACAGGCATATGAAAAAATGTTCAACATCACTTGCAATCAGGGAAATGCAAATCAAAACTACCATGAGATACCATCTTACACCAGTGAGAATGGCACATATTAAAAAAACTAGCAACAACAAATGTTGGCGAGGATGTAGAGAAAAAGGAACTCTCCTGCACTGCTGGTGGGAGTGCAAAATGGTCCAACCACTATGGAGAATTGTGTGGAGATTTCTTGACCTACTAAACATAGAGCTTCCATATGATCCAGCAATTCCACTCCTAGGTGTTTACCCAAAGGACACAGAAACATCAATTCCAAAGAACACCTGCACCCCTATGTTAATAGCAGCACTGTTTACAATAGCTAAGCTTTGGAAACAACCCAAATGCCCAAAAATAGATGACTGGATCAAGATGTGGTACATATACACCATGGAATATTACTCAGCATTCAGAAAAGATAAACACATGCAATTTGCAGCAACAGGGATGGCGCTGGAAGGGATCATGCTCAGTGAAATAAGCCAGAAAGAAAAAGAAAAATACTGGATGGTCTCACTCATAGCAGGAATCTAGAAAACTTAAATAAAGGACCAGGAAAATGAATAACTATAAGAAAGTGAAAATCAAAATCAACAAAAAACTATGAACCAGAGACACTTTTTGGGGAGTGGGGGGCAGGAGGGGAGGGATTGGGGTCAAAATGGGGGGGTTGCAATTGTATGGGGAATATAAAAATAAAATTTATTATAAAAAATGTTAAGAACAAGAGTGAAAAAAAAAAAAAGAAAACGCAATTCTGAATGCCTCAACTCTCCCATTGGGCCCAGGCTCACAATTTTTTTTTTTACTTTATTATTTTGCATTTCTTTTATCGAATTAAATCTCTAATCTGATACTTCTTTTAGAGCATAATGTAACATTTAAAACTTTTAAAAATGGATATTCACTTGTCCCAAACAATCCATGTTTTCTGACCTGGTTTAAAATACTTTATCTGACATAAATTCTGAGATACTCTTTTCTGATTCTGGATTTTCTATTCTTTTCCACTAAGTGATCCTCTGCTTCTTGCATCCCTACCCTACTATTTTAATTCCTTATAAAATATATTTACTATGCATTATATTTTCATTTTGTTGACTGTTTTCTTTGCTCTGCTGAAGATTGATGGTTTGATATAATGCCACTTTTTTTTTGTTGTTGTTGCCTTTGCTTTTGGTGTCAAGCCCAAAAAATCATTACCAAGTCTGATGTCAAGGAATTTACATGCTTATGTTTATTTCTGGGAGTTTCATGGTTTCAGGTCTTATATTCGTCTTTAATCTATTGTGGGTTAATTTTGGCCTGTGGTGTAAGATGGTGGTCCTTTTGCATTCTTTTGTGTGCAATTTTCCAACACCATTTTTTTGAAGAGACTGTACTTTTCCCATTATATATTCTTGACTCCTTTATCATATATTAATCAGCCATTTATAAACAAGTTCGTTTCTGGACTCAACATTCTGTTACAATGTTATATGTCTTTTTTATGCCAATACCATAGTATTTTGATTATTATGGCTTTGTAATGTAACTTGGAATGAGAACCATGATACTTCCAGTTTTGTTCTTTCTCAAAGTTGCTTTGGTTATTTGGGGTCTTTCATGGTTCCAAACTAATGTATTGCCTGTGTTGTTTCAGTGAAAAATGCCAGTGGAATTCTGATAGGGGTTGAATTGAATATGTAGATTACTTTGGATACTATGGAAATTTTAGCAATATTGATACTTTCAATCCGTGGACATGAAATAGCTTTCCTTTTATATTTCTCCTCTCTAACTTCTTCTAACAATGTCTTACAGATTTTACTGTACAGGTCTTTCACCTCCTTAGTTAAATTTATTCCAAGATATTTTAATCTTTTTGGTCTAATTGTACTTAGTGTAAAGAAATGCAACAGATTTTTGTATGTTGATTTTGTATCCTGCACCTTTATTAAAATCATGTCATTGGTTCTAACAGTTTTTGTTGTATCGTTCTTAATGTTTTCTGTATATATAATGTCATCTGCAAATAGTGACTCTTTTACTTCTTCCTTTGTGGGATGTCTTTTATTTCTTTTTCTTCCTTAATTGTTCTGGGTGAGAATTCCAGCACTGCATTGAGTAAAAGTGATGAGCGTGAGTGCCGCGGACCAGCACAGCAATTTTATTATTTTTGAAAGTTAATTAATTTAGTATTTTAGTATATTTATGATTATTAAATTTATTCTTTGACTGGGAAAGGGATATTTTTAATACGGGAGCAGAGGCTTGAGCAAATAATGGCGTTGTTTTTAGATTATTACTGTTTTTAGGATTATTTGGAACTTTATTCTGTTGGCCTTCCCATAATTTTGCCTCAGTGGCATTAACCAACAAATCTTGATTAGTACCCAGAAGGACAAAGCCTGTGTTGGGACTAAGATGGCCCATGAAGGGCATAAATTTTTTTTACTTTTTTTTTTTTACTTTTTTTCCAGGTTTTTAGTGATAGACTGCCTTCTTCTGGAAACCACGGACATACCCATAATATAAATTTATAAAGTTGCAGTAGAGCTTTTTTATTTACTTTAATACCATGTGTTTTAATTATATTTTTTAATATAGATAGAAAAAGATTTTTGTTTTTGGTCTGTAATTGACCAATGTTCTTGTGGTGCTTTTATTTAAGTAGAGATTTTTTTTAACTGTGTTGTCCAGCCCGTGTCCCTCGCAGGAACTTGTGGAGGCGTTTTAGCTAAGGTCTGTTCGTATAAATTCCGGACCAGGCTACTTCGAAGAGCAGATGACCGTTATGTCATATGACGTTTCTCCACGGGAATCGTGGGTGCAGCCCACTCAGACTCCGTAGCCACGAGGCGGTGGAGCCGTAATCATACACTCTCACACACATGCAGCACCACGAGCATTTACACTTAGAAAAACTTTTTACTGTCTCAAACTGATCACCCAGCGAGCTCCGGATGCTCCAGTGAGGATCCTATCCCTGACTTTTTAAAAAGAGGGTATTTTTAAGGGAATCACATTTACACTCACACACAAGAAGGAAGATAGCTTACCCAATGCAATTTTTTCATTACTCACCTCTCCTTTTGCAACAGGGTGGTCCCCAGGAAAGGGGGAGGTTCCCTGCCCCACCCAAGGGAGGGTAGAGCTGAGCAGCAAGAGAAGAAGCTGCAGGAAGAGACGGAGGAAGGAAGCAGGATGGAGCAAGGAGACTTGGAGGAGGCGCATGGAGCCTAGAGACACGTGAAGAAACTGCGCTTGTCTTTTGGTCGTGGACGGGGTGACACAGATGTGGGTGAGACCCGTGGGGAGGTGACAATGGCAGCTTTTATCTTGATGTTGATTTTGCTCTTTTCCTTCCGGGCTTGTCTGGTTGTTTGTGACCCTTTGCTGTGGGTCCCCACTGGAAGATGCTTTAGACTTGTGGCAGGCTTTGGGGCCTTGTTCTGGACCAATCCCATTTGGATGGACTTTTACCCACGAGGGGACGGGTAACTTTGGGTGCTTCATTTAGAAACTAGACTCTTTGCCTTTCCTGTATGGTTTCCTAGTTTTATTAAAGTTCCTTTTCATTAAAGTCTCATATGTTTTGTGTTGATGCGGCGGATGGCAGAACCCATTTAGAATAGGCAGGTTTGCGGGGTTTGGGCTGCCCCTCTCCCTGTCCTATAACACTTTGGGTGGAAAAACTCAGCAAAATTTGAATTCGGGCCCCACATTGGGTGCCACCTGCCGCGGACCAGCACAGCAGTGAACGATGAGGCCATCTCGGGGTTGAGAGACTGCGCAGGGTGGTCAGGGATTCGGCGAAAGAAATGACAAACAGACACACTTCAAGAGAGAGTGTAAATCTGAGTGTAATTTTCTTTGAGTTTGTGACCAGTATATATATATGTTTTCTAAAAGCATAGGAACAATGAATATCAATGAAATTAGCTTGCTCATGGGTTTAGCTTATCACTGACAGGGCAGTGATTTACATCTGGACCTAGCCTCATTCCTAAGTAGATAGACCATTAATTTTGTTTTTAAACTATATAATCACATTTTTTGTTTTACTAACTACTTTTCACCTAAACTATATTTTAATTATTACAGGGTTTAGTAATGTTTCATTTGAGTCAGGCTTGTGTTAAGGATTTCATATGATTTTTTAATTAACAACCAATGACCTTTATAGAAGAAAGAAGGAAGTTTAGAAAGACAATAAGGGAATAAAGTTTGTAGTTCTAGAAAGACGAGATAAGGTTTTTTGTAGTAGCATTCTTGTAGTGGTTCCTGGTGGTCATTATCTTTTGATAAAGATCTGTCTTATCTATGTTTTCAGGGAACGTTGCTGTACTCCCCTGCACACTGGTTCCTTGCCCAGCTGGATCTAGGGACCGTGGCGAAAGCCATTAGCCCTAAAGGTCACTGCAGGGGGAGGTGCAGCACGTGAGCATCCTTATCATGTTTCTAATCTTTCAACTTTTCACCATTGAGGATGAAATTAGCTATGGCCTTGTCTTATATGACCTTTACTATATTGAAGTATGTTATCTGTATACCCACTTTGTTGAGAGTTTTTTCTCAATGATCTTCTGCATCTATTGAGATGATAATTTTGTTAAGAATACATGATTTGAGACTAAAATATTTCCAAATTGAATTCAAACTGACATGAGTAAAAATAAAATTAAGCTAAAAAAATGTTAAAAGCTACTGAAGGAGTAGTACATTAGATTCAGCACATTTCAGTCATCTGGGAAATCTGGATTCCAAAACAGTCACTTTAGGTATAAGTATTTCCATTTATCTGTTTCACCATTGTAGTAAAATGTGACAGATAAAATGGTAATTTTAGCACATGACTAAATTATTATCAGTCTATATCTGTTAATGATTTATAACTCACCCTCTTAAAATTTCACAGGTGACACAATGTCTTTACACAGCACAAAGCATAGCTCAGTACTTACTTTTTTGTTGTTCCTGGAAACAAAGTATGCTTTTAAAGTAGATAGAGCAGGGGCCTCCCTGGTGGCACAGGGGATAAAAACACAGTGTTATCAAGCTATCCACAGCCACTGCAGCAAGAATTTGACCCCGGCCAGGGAGCTACCCACATGGTGCAGCAGACCTCTCCTGTCTCATCCATTGCTCCCCTTAGTGTATTTCAGTCAGTCTGCCTGTTCTGTTCCCCACTCTGTCTCTGGTGAATTCTCTCACCCCCCACGCCTCTGACCTGTACCCCAGTTCTTGTGTGCATAAATAAATCTTAAAAAAAATAGAGCAAATACACAGTCCCTGGGTCTGATCTGCTCTCAGAGTCTGGTTCAGGCCAGTCCTCCTGCTCTGGCCTCTGAGCCCCTGAGCCCCTGAAACCTTTTCATTCTTGGACTCCCCTTTGAGAGCAGCCTTTGAGGGACTAAGACCCATTTCTGGAAAGGAAAGTCCACTTTGTTGAACAGGAGAACAGATTAGAAAGTAGTGACTGGATGGAGTGCCCAGTCTCCCCAGTCCCCAGCCCCCAGCCCCCACCCCCAATGGCTTCCTTGAAACTTTTGAAGAGAGGTTGTTGGAGGTGGGGCTGTGCTTTGCCTGGATGCTGGAGGCATTGATGGGGAGCATGTGATTTGACAGCCTAACTAGCCCCAAATGCATTGTGGGGTGCCTGTCCTTTCAGGAGCTCAGTTAAATAAGCAACATCTTATCAGAATAAAATGGATTCGCCTATCTAATTATTGGGAGAATTTGTCTTGTTCATGGTTACACACACACACACACACACACACACACACACACAGAGAGAGAGAGAGAGAGAGAGAGAGAGAAATACACAGATACTACATGTACTCTAAGTGCCGTTTTTGCCTTTCTTGGAATCACTAGGTAGCACAGTTTTCGGGTATGGTTTTTGTGAATCTGGGATACATAATTTAATTATTGTTTTTGCTCCTAACTACAAACTTGACATGCACATGCATTCATTTTCCAGTAAAAAAGTTGGGAGTAAGCACACAAAATGAAAAGTGAAAAAAAGTGGGTGTTTATCAGAAATACTAGCTAATTTAAACTGGGATATTTATTTACTTTTTAAAGATTTATTTTTATTTATAAATTTAAGAGCTGTGGTGTTGGCCAGAGGTGTGGGGGGTGAGAGGATTCACCAGAGACAGAGTGGGGAACAGAACAGGTGGATCTACTGAAATACACTGCTGAGGGGCATAGTGAGCTAGTCAGGAGCGGTCTACTGGGCCTTGTGGGTCACCTCCCTGGCTGGGGATCAACTTGTGCGGCAGTGGCTGGCAATAGCTTGATAGTGTTGAGACTTTAACCCCTGTACAACAGGGGGACCCTAAAGAATGATACTTAAACACAGCCCCTCTTCTTCTTAAAAATAAAATTTAGAAATGAGACTGCAAGCAAAGTTGCCAATTGATCATTAGTTTACCAAGGGAGGAAAGCCATGTATACTGACAATGACTTAAATCATGTTTTCTGGCAGCGGCCAAAAAAAGTTGTTCAGAGTAAATAAATCTGCTGAGGACTGTTCCAGTTTTTGTTTGATGAGATGAGGAAGTTGGGAGCAACCAATTTTAAAAGTGTGCAATTTTCCAGCAGAGGGCAGCGTTACCCACAGAATCAAAACCTGTGTGCAGTAACATGATTAAGAGGGTCTGATGTGTGAATGTATTCTTTTGCCAAGATTTAATAAGTGACATAATTAGTCTAATGAGAATACCCCAAAACAGGCATTGCTTTTATCCTAGTTTTTCAAATAAGAAAGCTGAAGCTCAGAATGGTTAGCTGACATACAACATCACATAACTAGAAAGTCCAGGCTATTTTTTTTTCCGATTCCAGAACTTTTATTTAATATGTAAATGATTGCCAAGTGCTCACTCTGTGCCAGGCATGACTTAAACACTTTGCATCTTTTAACTCCCTTACTCCTATACTAATCCCAAAATTTAGCCACTGTTATCATCATCTCCATGTTACAGATGTGGAAACTTAGGTACAGAGAAGTGAACAACTCTGAGATGATTTCACCAGCAAATGGCAGAACTAGGATTTGCGCTCACATTGTCTGCCTCCAGTCCCTGGTGAACCTCAGTGCTTTAGCCCCTGCCCTCTGTTGGCAGGGATCATTTGTACAATACAATCTGCCAGAACTTCTCAAAGTTGGTGTCACTAAGGAACTTCCTAGTATTGCAATTCGGGAGTTCTACCCAGGCTTCTTGAATCAGAAAGTTTGGGTAGAGCTGAACAATCTGAGTGTATGAGATCTTGGGGTGGCTCTCAGGCATGCTGAGGCAGAAAAAGAATTATCCCTTCCTTCCAGGTCTTCTGCTCAGTATGGAGCCAAGGGTCAACGTAGGTGTCTGCCCAGGAGCACCGGCAACTTAGGAGGCCATTGGGATGACAGAGACAAGAGACTAGACATTTGTGGTTGTTGGTAGCAGTGGACAAGGAGAGAAACCAGGACTTAGGTAGTAGGAAATCTTACAGTTCTCAGTGGCCCTGGCGTGATTACTTATACCCCTTTTTGTTCTCAAAAGTGTTCACATTTGAATGCACCCTATATATTGGGAAAACCAAGCTGGATCTGGGGATAGGGTCAGTGTAGTGATGAGAGATGAAGTGTCAAGGATGATTCCTAGTGTTTGGCCTGTAGACCAGAATGGAAGGTATTGTCAGTCACTGGGAACTGTGCGCTGTGAGGGACAGGTTGGGCAAAAGTCACAAAGTTAGACAGAAGATACACATGTCTGGATCTCAGAGTGGAAATCTGAACCGGGGAGAGGAAGTTATGAGTGAGTGACTGATGAAAAGTTGATAACTGAAGCTGAGTAAGAGAGACGTCTAGAAAGAGCAAATTCTGCAAAGAGGAGAGATCCAGGAGGAGAGTCGGGGAAAGAAGTCTAGAAAGGCAAACTGGTGGCATCTGCAATTTGCCTCCTGTAAGGAAGCGACACAAGTTGATATCTCACCAGTGCTGGAAGTGTCACTGGCTATAAGAGAAATCACAAGTGTTCCTTTTGCCTCCAAAGAGTGTTTTGGGGGAAAATGCTGAATCTCTCTGAAAATATGCACTACGTCTGAAATATCAGTGTCTGCTTGCAAAGTTAGTTATATGTGAGTTTCCTCCAGAAAGTAAGTGAGGTACACATACACCTCACTTCGTAGTTGTAAGAGTCACTGGCTATGAGAGAAATCACAAGTGTTCCTTGTTCCTCCAAAAAGTGCCTTCAGCGAAAATGAATGACTGAAAACATGCACTACCAGTGAAATATCTGTTTCTAGTAGCAAGAATTAGTTATATGTGACTTTGCTCAAAAATGCATGTAAAATACACGTCTCCCTATGCAGTTCTAAGAGTCACTTTTTATGAGAGAAATCACAAGTGTTCCTTTTGCTCCAATGAGACTTAATGAGAAAAAGCTGAAACACAGTGAAAACCTGCACTCTTGGAAAGTTCAATGTGTAGGTGCAAGAGTCACTTATATGTGACTTTCCTACAGAAAGTAAGCAATATACAGAGATAACTCACTCCAGTGCTGTGTCACTTTTTTATGTTAGAAATCACAAGTGTTCCTTTTGCCTCCAAAGAGTGCTTTTGGGGAAAATGCTGATTCACTCTGAAAACATGCACTACGTCTGAAATATGAATGTCTAGTTACAAGAATTAACTATGTGTGACATTCCTCCAGAATGTAAGTAAAATATATGTACATCTCACTTCACAGTTATGAGTCACTAGCTATGAGAGAAATCACAAGTGCTCCTTTTTCCTCCAAAGAGTGCCCTCAACAAGAATGCAGAATGACTCTGAAAACATGCACTACCTCTAATATCAACATCTAGTTGCAAGAATTAGTTATATGTGACTTTGCTCGAGAATGTAAGTAAAATACATGTACATCTCACTTTACAGTTGTAAGAGTCAGTGCTTATGAGAGAAATCACAAGTGTTGCTTTTGCTTCCGATGAGAATTAACAAGAAAAAGCTGAAGCACAGTAAAACCTGCACTTCTTTGGAAAGTTCTGTGTGTAGGTGTAAGAGTTACTTATGTGTGACTATCCTCCAGAAAGTAAGCAATATACAGAGATATCTCACTTCAGTGTAGTGTCACTGGTTATGTAACAAATCACAAGTGTTCCTTTTGCCTCCAAAGAGTGCTTTCTGGGGAAATGCTGAATAACTGAAAACATGCACTATCTTGAAATTTCAATGTCTCATTACAGGAGTTATCTATCTGTGGCTTTTCTCTGGAAATTAAGCAAAATACATAGACAACTCGCTTCAGTGCTGTAAGGTTTACTGGTTATGAGCTAAATCACCTGTGGTCCTACTGTCTCCAAAGAGGCCTAGGGAGAAAAATAGAAACACTCTGAAAACTGCACTTCTTGGAAAGTGAATGTCTAGTTACCAAGTTACACATATGTGACTTTCCTCCACAAAGTAAGTAAAATACACAGATATCTCACTTTAGTGTTGTAAGTATCACTGGGTATGAGAGGAATCAGAAGTGCTCCAACTGCCTGCAAAGAGTGCTCTTGGGAAAAATGCTGAGTCACTCCAAAAACATGAGTTTGTGTGAAATTTCAATGTCTAGTTGCGGGAGTTAACTATATGTGACTTCCCTTGGAAATTAAGCAAAGTACATAGATATCTCACTTCAGTGCTGTAAGATTTACTGGTTATGAGCCAAATCACTTGTGTTCCTACTGCCTCTAAACAGGCCTAGGGAGGAAAAGCAGAAACACTCTGAAAACTGCACTTCTTTGCGTAGTTGAATGTCTATGTAGGGTAAGAAAAGTATCAGGCTTTTCTGCCCTCCCGTCATTGGGATTGATGACGGAAACCTGTGGTCCTGAATGCATGCCTGATGGCGGGCACCTGGAGTGGGGTGTGGGCATGCGTAGGTGGGTGCACCTGGGCTGAGAGACTGGACTTATAAGGGTGGCATCACGGGGACACCAGCAGAACAGCAGAACAGACCACCAGAAGAATGCCAGAGAGCCCAGAAAGAGTGAAGATTCGCAGGGGGTTAGGAGGCTGCCAGCCTTCTAGGCCCCCCAGCACCCCTGCCTGCCATGTACCTGGTAAACTCAGTAAAAGCCTGAAAAAGTCACTGTGGGCTCCAGGATCCCTCCTTTACCCTGTCTGCTTGGGTCATAGAGATCCTGCCCTGTGGTCTTCCCACGGCTACAGTCTAGTTACAAGAGTTACTTATATGTGACTTTCCTCCAGAAAGTAAGCATAAATACACTTATATCTCACTTCAGGGTAGTAAGTATCTCTGCCTCCAAAGAGTGCTTTGGAGGAAAAAGCACAATCACTCTGAAAACATGCACTATCTCTGAAATTTCAATGTCTAGTTGCAGGAGTTAACTTTCCACAGGACAGTAAGCAAAATACATAGACATCTCACTTCGGTGTTGTAAGATTTACTGGTTATATGAGCTAAATCACCTGCGTTCCTACTACCTCCAAAGAGACTTAGGGAGAAAAATCTAAAACACCCTGAAAACCTGCACTTCTTTGGAAAGTCGTATGTATAGTTACATGTGTTACTTATATGTGACTTCACTCTAGAAAGTAAGCGAAGTACACAGATATCTTACTTCAATTTGTAAGTATCACTGCATATGAGAGGAATCAGACGTGCTCCAACTCACTCCAAAGTGTGTTTTCGGGGAAAATGCTACATCACTCTGAAAACATGCACTATCTCTGAAATTTCAATATCTAGTTGAAGGAGTTAACTGTATGTGACTTTCCTCTGGAAATTAAGATGTGTATAATAGACATCTCATTTCAGTGCTGTAAGGTTTACTGGTTATGAGCTAACTCACCTGTGGTCCTACTGCCTCCAAAGAGGCCTAGGGAGAAAAAGCAGAAACACTCCTGAAACTGCACTTCTCTGGAAAGTTCATTGTCTAGCTACAAGAGTTACATATATGTGACTTTCCTCCACAAAGTAAGTAAAATACACAGATATCTCACTTAAATGTTGTAAGTATCACTGGGTATGAGATGAATCAGAAGTGCTCCAACTGCCTCCATAGAGTGCTTTCAGGGAAAATGCTGAATCACTCTGAAAACATGCACTGACTGTGAAATTTCAATGTGTAGTTGCCTGACCTATGTATATGTTTTTTCTACGAAAAGTAAGTACAATACACATCTGTCTCTCGAAGGTGTTTGAAAATTTGGTTGTGTTGATGACAATATCTCCTAGTGGCTCCAAAGAGTACTTTGGGAGAAATTGCTGAATCACTCTGAAAACAAGCACTACCTCTGAAAGTTCAATGTGTATTTGCAAGAATGTGTCATATATGATTTGTCTCTACAAATTAAGTGAAATACAAAGGTATCTCACTTCAGTGTTGTAAAAGTCACTGACTATGAAAAAAAACACTCATGCCTGTGCTCTGACTGCCTCCAAAGAATGCTTTTGGTGAAAAAGCTGAAACACTCTGAAAACCTGCACTTCTTTTGAAAGTTCAATGGCTAATTACAAGAGTTACTTTCTGGAGGAATATTTGACTTTCCTCTAGAAAGTAATTGAAATACACAGATATCTCACTTCAGTTTTGTAATTGTCACTGGTTATGACAGAAATCAAAAGTGCTCCTATTGCCTCCAAAGAGTGCTTTTGAGGAAAATGCTGATTCACTATGAAAACTACTTACGAAATTTCATTGTTAGTTGCAAGAGTTAATTATGTGTGACATTCCTCCAGAAAGTATGCAAAATGCACAGCCATCTCAATTCTGTGTTGTGAGAGTCACTGGTTATGAGTGAAATCACCATTATTCCTATTGCCTCCACAGAGTGTTAGGTAGAAAAAGCTTAAGCATTCTGAAAAATTGCATTTTTGGGGGGAGTTCAATGTGCAGTTACAAGTGTTTGTTGTATGTGACTTTCCTCGTGAAAGACACAGATATCTCACTTTAGTATTGTAATTGTCACTGGTTATGAGAGAAATTAGAAGTGCTCGTATTGCACAAAAAGAGTGCTTTCAGGGAAAGTTCTGAATCACTCTGAAAATATGTACTATCTCTGAAATTTATTTATTTTTTTAAAGATTTATTTATTTATTTATGCAAGCACTGGGTACAGTCAGAAGCATGGGAGGGTGAGAGAATTCACCAGAGCCAGAGCGGGGAGCAGAACAGGCAGAAGAACCGAAGTACACTGCTGAGGGGAGCAGCGGGTGGCAGGAGAGGTCTGTGCTCCATGTGGGACCCTCCTCTGGTGGCTGGGGAGCAGTCGGGGATCGAACTGGCGCTGCAGAAGCTGCAGGCAGCTTGGCAACCCAGTGCTCAACCACTGTGCCACCGGGGAGGCCCTATCTATGAAATTTAAATGTCTCATTGCAAGAGTTACTACCTTCAAAGAGTGCATTTGGCTGGCAAAGCTGAATCTCTTAAAGTTGCACTAACACTCAGAATGCAATGTCTACTTACAAGAGGAACTTATATGTGATTTTACTCCTAAAAGCAAGTGGGAAAACTGGGTCGCTACATGAGAAAGAATGAAGCTTGACTACTACATCACACCATGCACAAAAACCAACTCAAAATGGATTAAATAACCAGATATAAGACCTGAAACCATAAAATACATAGAAAGAAATATAGGTGAAACACTACATGATATGCACATCAAAGACATCTTTACAGACACATCACCCAAAGCAGTGATAGTGAAGGCAAAGATAAACAGCTGGGACTACATCAAATTAAAGAGCTTCTGCACAGCAAAAGACACAATAACCAAAACAAAGAGAAACCCCACCGACTGGGAGAACATTTTTGCACACAACACTAATGATAAAGGACTGATCACAAAAATCTACAAAGAGCTGATGAGATTCAACAAAAACAAATAATCCAGTCAAAAAATGGGCAGAAGAGCTAAAAAGAAACTTCTCCAAAGAGGAAATGCAAATGGCCAACAGGCATATGAAAACATGTTCAACATCACTTGTAATCAGGGAAATGCAAATCAAAACTACAATGAGATACCATCTTACACCAGTGAGAATGGCACATATTAAAAAAACTAGCAACGGGCCTCCCCGGTGGCGCAGTGGTTGAGCGCTGGTTTGCGAAGCTGCCCGCAGCCTCTGCAGCACCGGTTCGATCCCAGCTGCTCTCCGGCCACAGGAGGAGGGTCCCGCATGGCACGCAGACCTCTCCTGCCGCCCGCTGCTCCCCTCAGCAGTGTACTTCGGTCCTTCTGCCTGTTCTGCTCCCCGCTCTGGCTCTGGTGAATTCTCTCACCCTCCCGCGCTTCTGACTGTACCCAGTGCTTGTATAAATAAATAAAAATAAATCTTAAAAAAAAAAAAAACTAGCAACAACAAATATTGGCGAGGTTGTGGAGAAAGAGGAACTCTCCTGCCCTGTTTGGGGGGAGTGCAAACTGGTCCAACCACTATGGAGAGCTACTAAACATAGAGCTTCCATATGATCCAGCAATTCCACTCCTAGGTATTTACCCAAAGGACACAGAAACATCAGTTCCAAAGAGCACCTGCACCCCTATGTTTATAGCAGCACAATTTACAATAGCTAAGCTTTGGAAACAACCCAAATGCCCCCAAATAGATGAATGGATCAAGAAGATGTGGTACACATACACCATGGAATATTACTCAGCATTCAAAAAAGATAAACACATGCAATTTGCAGCAACATGGATGGAGCTGGAAGAGATCATGCTCAGCGAAATAAGCCAGAAAGAAAAAGAAAAATACCGGATGGTCTCACTCATAGCAGGAATCTAGAAAACTTAAATAAGGGACCAGGAAAAACAATAACTATAAGAAAGAAAATATCAAAATCAACAAACAACTATGAACCAGAGACACTCTTTGGGGCTAGGTGGCGGGGTAAGAAGAGTTTTGGGTCAAAATAAGGGGGTTGTAATTGTATGGGGAATATAAAAATAAAATTTAAATAAAAAAATAAAAACAAGTAAAAAACACAGATACCTCAACCTGGAGTTTTAAAGGTAACTGATTATGAGGAGAATCACAAGTGTACAAACTGCCTCCAAAGAGTTCTTTTGGCCTGTAATGCTAAATCTCTGTGAAAGTGGTACTAACACTCAGAATTCAATGCGTACTTACAAGAGGAACTTATATGTGATATTTTCCCAGAAAGTAAAATAGTGGGTATCTGAATCCTGAGTTTTAAAGAGTCACTAATTATGAGAAGAATTACATGTGCTGAAACTACCCCCCAAAGAGTGCTTTTGGCAAATAAAGCTGAATCTCTCTGAAAACTGCACTAACTCTCAGAGTTCCAAGTCCAGTGACATGAGCAACTTATCTGTGATTTTTTTCCCCCGAAAGTAAGTAAAATACACATATATCACACTTCAGATTTTAAGAATCTGGGAATGAGAAATATCAAGAGTGTTCAGTCTGCCTCAAAGGGTGCTTTATCCGAAAAGGTTGAAAAGCACTGAAAACATACACTACACTATGAAAGTTCATTGTCTAGTTGAAAGAGGAAATTATAAGTGATTTTTCTCCAGAAATTAAGTAAAACACAGATATCTCACTTTGGTGTTTTATGAGTCTCTAACTATAAAAAAAAACACTAGTGCTGAAAATGTCTCTAAAGAGAGCTTTAGGGCGAAAATGGTGAAAAGCATTGAAAATATGCAGTAACTCTGAAAGTTCAATGTCTAGTTGAAAGAGGTACTTATATGTTACTTTTCTTGAGAAAATTATTAAAATACAGGGCCTCCCTGATGGCGCTAGGGGTTAAGACACAACCTATGAGGCTATCAGCAGCCACTGCAGTGCATGTTCGATCCCTGGCCAGGGAGCTTTCCACATGGCACAGCAGACCTCTTCTGACTCACCTGCTGCTCCTCTCAGCAGTGTATTTCAATCTGCCTGTTCCGTTCCCCACTCTGTCTCTGGTGAATCCTCTCACCACCACCCCCAAACCTCTGGCCTGTACCCCAGTTCTTGTATGCATAAATAAATCTTAAAAATAAAATTATAATTAAATTAAAAGTAAATACACAGATTTCTTACTTCGGTGTTTTCAGACAGTCTATGCTTGAGAATCAACACTATTGCTTAAAATGCCTCCAAGGAGCACTTTAGGGCAAAATGGTGGAAAAACACCAAAAATATGCACTAACTCTGAAATTTAAATGTCTAGTTGAAAGAGGTACTTATATGTTACTTTTCTCAACAAATGAGTAAAATACACAGAAATCTTACCTTGTTGTTTTAGAAGTCCTAGGTATGAGAAAAATCGCTAGTGCTCCAACTGTCTCCAAAGAGTGCTTTTGGGTGATAATGGTGACTCACTCTAAAAAAATGCACTAAATTATGAAATTTCAATGTGTAGTTGCAAAAGTTCTAGGTGATTTTTCCTTCTATGTGATGTTTTCTCCAAAAATTAAGACAAACACATAGGTATGTGACTTTGGTGTTTTATGAGTTTCTAGGTATGGCAAAAAGCACTGGTACTCAAAAAGCCTCCACAGATCTCCCTGAACATCCCTAACACGACATGTTCAGGGAGTAGTTGAAAGAAATACATGTGTTTTTTCTAAAGAGAATGCTCAAAATCACTGAAAATATGCACTAACTCTGTACCTTTAAGTTTTATTTGAAAAACGTACTTGCATGTTATCTTTCTCCAGAAATTAAGTGAAATATACAGATAACTCACCTCTGTGTTATACCAGTCATTAGGTATGAGAAAAATTACTTGTGCTACAATTGCCTCCAAAGAGTGTTTTTGGACAATAAACCTGAGCCACTGTGAAAATATGCACTAACTCTCCAACTTCAAGTTTAAGTGAAAATGTTCCTTTTATGTGATTTTTCTCCAGAAAGTAATTTATATACACACATATCTCACTTCAGTGTTTTGAGAGTCTCTAAGTATGCGAAAAAACACTGATGTTCAAAATGCCTCCAAAGAGCTCTTGTGGGTGAAAATGCTGTAAAAGGCTGAAAATATGCACTAACTTTGAAATTACAAGGTTTAGTTGAAAGAGATTCATATATGTTACTTTTTTACAGAAAGTAGAAATATACACATGTCTCATCTCGGCATTTTACCAGTCACTAAGTATGAGAAAAATCACTTGTGCTCCAAATGTCTCCAGAATGCTTTTGAGTGAAATACTGACAAACACCGAAGAAATGCACTAACTCAGATGTTCAGGGATCAGTTGAAAGAGTTACATATATGTGATTTTTCTCAAGAAAATGTAAAATCTCACATGCATCTCACTTCTGTGTTCTTTCTTTCTCCAGGTGTGATAAAAATCACATGTGCTCTAAAGGCCTTAAAGGGTGTTTTTGGGGAAAATGCTGACAAACACTGAAAAAAAATGACCTTACATGGGATGTTCAGGGAGTAGTTGAAAGAGTTACATATATGTGATTTTTCTCAAGAGAATGAGTAAAACGCTCATACACCTCACTTCTGTATTCCTCCAGTCTTCAGGTGTGACCCAAAACACTTGTGCTCCAAAGCCCTCCAAAGAGTGCTTTTGGGGGAAAATGCACAAACACTGAAAAAATGCACTAAATTGGGATGTTCAGGGAGTAGTTAAAAGAGTTACCTATATGGGATTTTTCTCAAGAAAATGAAAAAAAAAAATAACACACATGCATCTCACTTCTGTGTTCTTCCTGTCTCCAGGTATGATAAAAATCTCTTGTGCTCCTAAGCCCTCCAAAGAGTGTGTTTTGGGGAAAATGCTGACAAGCAATGAAAAAAATGTGCCCACTCAGGCCTCTCTGGTGGTGCAGCGGTTGAGCGCTGGGTTTCCAAGCTGCCTGCAGCTTCTGCAGCGCCGATTCGATCCCTGGCTGCTCCCTGGCCACTGGAGGAGGGTCCCACATGGCACGCAGACTGCTCCTGCCACCCGCTGCTCCCCTCAGCAGTGTGCTTCGGTCCTTCTGCCTGCTCTGCTCCACGCTCTGGCTCTGGTGAATTCTCTCACCCTCCCGTGCTTCTGACTGTACCCAGTGCATGCATGCATGCATGCATGCATAAATAAATAAATAAATCTTAAAAAAATATGCGCCCACTCAATGTCAGTGTTTAGTTGAAAGAGAGAATGTAAATTACAAAGATATCTCATATCTTTTTTTGTCATTCTCTTGTTATGAGAAAAAACAATTGTGTTCCAAATACCTACAAAGAGTACTTTTGGGTGACATGCTGAATCACACTGAAAACATCTACTAACTCTGTAAGTTCAATGTGTAGTTGAAAAAGTTACTTGTATGTTATATTTCTCAAGAAAGTAAGTAAAATACACAGATATGTAACTTGTGTGTTTTAGCATTCTCTTGTGAGAAAAAACACAGGGCCTCCAAAACTAAGAGTGATTTTGGGCAAAAAAGTTGTTTCTCTAAGAAAACCTGTTCTCACTCTGAGAGTTCAATGTTAGTTGAAAGAGTTACTTGTATGACTTTTTTCTCAAGAAATTAAGTAAAATATATAGATTTCTCAATTTTGTATTTTAACATTCTCTTTTGTAAGAAAAAAATACCTGTACTCCAAGAGCTTTCAAAGAGTGTTTTTGGGTGAAAATGCTGTTTCACTCTGAAAACATGCACTAACTGTAAAAGTCAGTGTTTAGTTGAAAGAGTTACTTGTGTGTTACTCTTCTCAAGAAAAAAGAAGTGAAGGGCCTCCCTTGTGGCTCAAGGGGTTAAGACACAACCTTTGAAGCTGTCTGCAGTCACTGCAGCACAAGTTCAAGCCCCAACCAGGGAGCTACCCACATGCACAGCAAACCTCTCCTGACTTGCCTGCTGCACCCCTCAGCAGTGTATTTCAGTCAATCTGCCTGTTCTGTTCCCCACTTTGTCTCTGGTGAATCCTCTCACTGCCCCCATGCCTCTGGCCTGCACCCCAGTTCTTGTATGCATAAATAAATAAATCTTTGGGAAAAAGGTAAAATACAAAGATAACTCATATGTGTATTTTAATATTCTCTTATTATGAGAACAAACACTTGTGCTCCAAATGCCTCCAAACAGTGCTTTTGAGCCACAATGCTGAATCACACTGAAAACATGCTCTAACTCTGAAAGTTCAATGTTTAGTTGAAAGTGTCACTGGTATGTTACTTTCTCAAAAAATTGTGTAACTACACAGATAGGTCACTTCTCAGTTTTAACATTCTTTTCTTATGAGGAAAAATAGTTGTACTCTAAAAACCTCCAAGGTGTACTTTTGGATGACAATGCTGAATCACGCTGAAAACATGCACCAACTCTAAAAGCCAATGTTTAGTTAAAAGAGTAACTTGTACATTACTCTTCTCAAGAAAGTAAGTAAAATACACAGATATCTCACTTCTATGTTTTTACATTCTATTGTTATGAGAAAAAAATTTCAGTTCCAAATGCCTTCCAAGAGTGCTTTTTGGCAAAATTTTGAATCACTCAGAAAACATGCACTAGAGACCGGGCACGCAGGGAGTGCGTCTTGCATCGCCATTTTAGAACAGGGACATTTCTTCAGTAAAGATTGCTTGAAACCAGCAGAAGGCTCCCGGAGGAGCCAGAGGTGAGCTGGGAAGTTTGCCCATGCCAGGCCCCTTCTGGCCTGCAGTCCCAGCCCAGAGGGGGAGCAGGAACCCACTGCCGGGTGGCCTGGGCACGCAGGGAGTGTGTCCCTGCATTGCCACTTTAGAACAGGGATATTTCTTCAGTAAACACTGCTTGAAACTGGCAGAAGGCTCCAGGAGGAGCCAGAGGTGAGCTGGGAAGTTCACCACGCCAGGACCCTTCTGGCCTACAGTCCCAGCCCAGAGGGGGAGCGGGAGCCCACCGCCGGGGCAGACCAGGTGCGCAGGGAGTGCGTCTTGCATCGCCATTTTAGAACAGGGACATTTCTTCAGTAAAGACTGCTTGAAACCAGCTGAAGTCTCCCAGAGGAGCCAGAGGTGAGCTGGGAAGTTCACCAAAGATGCCGGCCAGTAACAGCAACACAGTGTCCCAATGCATATGGCAAATTAGTAAACAGACAATAGGGAGTAGAAAAACCACATGCAACCCAGAAACTCCTCAGGAAAAAAAGCACACCACAAAAAGAAATCCACCCACCAGATTGCAACGACAGTAACTTGGAAGAACTTCTGAGCCTTCCAGAAAGAGAATTTAAAATTGCAACGATTAAAAAACTGACAGAAGTCATAAAGAAATACAATGATAAGGGAAAAATAATCAACGGTCAGAAGAATGAAATTGAGTCCCTAAAGAGGGAAGTAAAAGAAATGCAGGAGATCAAAGAATTAATGGAGGCGCTAATGAACTCTGGGCAAAGCAATGAAAGCAGTATAGATGAAATGGACGAACAAATAAGTACTCTTGAAGACACAGAAATAAAAAGAACCAAAACAGAAAAGGAAAGAGAAGTACGAAGGAAAAAGAACTAAGAAAGACTCCGGGAACTATCTGACTCCATGAGGAAAGGAAATATAAGAGTTATAGGAATCCCAGAAGGAGAGGAGAGAGATGTAGGAACAGAGAAAATCTTCAAGGAGATAATTGAAGAGAACATCCCAAACGTGAAGAAGGAGCTGAAAATTGATATACAAGAAGCAAGAAGAACACCAAACTTCCACGACAAAAGGAAAAATACAGCAAGATACATAATAGTAAAGCTCCCAAGAATCCAGGACAAGGAAAAAATAATGAAGCTGACAAGAGGGAAGAAACAGATAACATTCAAAGGAAAACCAATCAGACTGACATCAGATTTCTCCGAAGAAACACTACAGGCAAAGAGAGAGTGGAGGGACATAGTCAACAGACTCCAAGAAAACAGATGCCAACCAAGAATACTCTATCCTGCAAAGCTCTCCTTCCTCTATGAAGAAAGAATAAGGACCTTCCCAGACAAACAGAAACTCTGGAATTTCATTATGACTAAACCCCCACTCCAAAAAATACTACAAGGAGTCCTAAAGCCAGAACCTCAGAGGGACAAATAACAATGAAAGAAGGCCAAAAAAAGTTATTAAAAGAATAAATAAATAAAATCAAAGGAAAGACAAACACAATGGCAAATACAGATGCTAACATATCAATATTAACTCTAAATGTAAATGGACTAAACTCTTCAATAAAAAGACACAGAGTCACAGGCTGGATTAAGAAACAAAACCCAACCTTTTGCTGTCTCCAGGAAACACATCTAGCTACAAAAGATAAAAATAGACTCAAAGTGAAAGGATGGAAAACAATCCTACAAGCAAATGGACCAAAAAAGAAAGCAGGAACAGCTGTACTTATATCAGATAAAACAGATTTCAAACTCAAAAAGATAAAAAGAGACCCCAATGGTCACTACATTATGATCAAGGGGACAATAATTCAAGAAGAAATAACACTCATTAACATATATTCACCAAACGAAGGAGCACCAAAATATATCAGAAAACTGTTGTTATCTCTGAAAACAGACATCAGAGAAAACATATACGTAGTGGGAGACTTCACACACCACCATCAACAATGGATAGATCAACGAGACAAAAAATAAGTAAAAACACTAAAGCTCTAAATAAGGATCTAGAGCGCTTGGGCTTAACAGACATCTATAGAACACTAAACCCAAAAAAATCTGGGTATACATTTTTCTCATGCACACACGGATCTTTCTCAAGGATCAATCACATACTGGGACGTCAGAAAAGATGGCTGGTATGATTTCAGTCTTGGTGTATCTGTTGGTGTTTGTCTTGTGTCCCAGGCATCAAACTAGAAATAAATCATAAAAAGAAGGCAAGGAACTCTCCTACCTCATGGAGATTGAAAACCACACTTCTGGAAGACCACTGGACTAATGAGAAGATCAAAGAAGAAATTTAAAAAATTCTTTGAATTGAATGACAAGGAGGACACAAACCCCTAGCCAGGGTCACAAAGGAAAAAAAGGGAGAAAGCACAAATTAACAGGATCATAAATGAAAGAGGAGAAATCACAACGGACACAGCAGAAATCAAAAGAATAATCAGTAACTACTATGAACAGTTATGTGGAAACAAGTTCAACAATCTAGAGGAGATGGACAAATTCCTACAATTCTACAATCAAACAAAGCTACATAAAGTAGAAATAGAACACCTAAACAGACCAATTACAAGCAGCGAAATTGAAATGGTAATCAAAAACCTCCCCAAAAACAAAAGCCCAGGACCTGATGGATTTACAAATGAATTCTACCTAGCATTTAGAAATGAATTAGTGCCTATCCTTCACAAATTCTTCCAAAAAATTGAGAAGGAAGGGATAATACCAAACATGTTCTATGAAGCCAACATTACACTAATACCAAAACCAATCAAGGACAACACAAAAAAGGAAAACTACAGACCAATTTCCCTAATGAACACTGATGCAAAAATCCTCAATAAAATTTTAGCTATCAGAATCCAATAATGTATCCATAAGATAATTCACCACGACCAAGTAGGATTCATTCCAGGGACACAAGGATTGTTCAACATCTGAAAATCAATCAACGTTATCCAACATATCAACAAAAAAATATAAAAAACATATGATAATATCAATAGATGCTGAGAAAGCTTTCAACAAAGTGCAACACCCATTCATGATAAAAGCCCTTGAAATTCTTGGGATACAAGGAACATACCTCAACATCATAAAGGCCATCTATGACAAGCCAACAGCCAGTATCATTCTCAATGGTGAAAAGCTGAAAGCATTTCCATTAAGTTCTGGAACAAGACAAGGATGTCCACTCTCACCACTGCTTTTCAATATAATACTGGAAGTCCTAGACAGAGCAATAAGACAAGAGAAAGACATCCAAGGACTCCAAATAGGAAAAGAAGAAGTCAAACTATAAGTATTTGCAGATGATATGATAATATACATAGAGAACCCCAAAATCTCCACAGAAAAACTAATTCAACTCATCAATCAATTCAGTAAAGTGGCAGGATACAAAATCAACATGCAAAAGTCAGTAGCCTTCCTATACACAAACAATAAATCTGAAGAAGAAATAAAAAAAAAAAAACATCCCTTTTATTATCGAAACAAAAAAAATCAAATACTTTGGAATAAATCTAATAAAAGAGGTAAAGGACCTATATGAAGAAAACTATAAAACACTGTTAATAGAAATAGAAGAAGACACAAAGAAATGGAAAGACATCCCCTGCTCATGGATTGGAAGAATAAACATTATTAAAATGGCCATCCTACCAAAAGCAATATACAGATTCAATGCTATACCAATAAAAATGTCAATGTCATTCCTCAAAGAAATAGAACAATTATTGATGAAATTCATTTGGAATCACCAAAACCCCGATTAGCCAAAGTTCTTCTGAAAAAAAGAGAATGGAATGGAGGCATCACACGCCCAAACTTCAGACTACACTACAAAGCCATAATCATCAAAACTGCATGGTATTGGAACAAGAACAGACGCACAGACCAATGGAATAAAATAGAAAATCCAGAAATAAACCCACAGATTTATGGTCATCTAATCTTTGACAAAGGAGCAAAGACTATGCATCGGAGCAAAGAAAATTTGTTCAATAAATGGTGCTGGGAAAACTGGGTCGCTACATGCAAAAGAATGAAGCATGACTACTACCTCACACCATACACAAAAACCAACTCAAAATGGATTAAAGAACTAGACATAAGACATAAGACCTGAAACCATAAAATACAGAGAAGGAAATATAGGCAAAACACTACATGATATGCACATCAAAGACATCTTTACAGACACATCATCAAAGCAGTGATAGTGAAGGCAAAGATAAACAGCTGGGACTACATCAAATTAAAGAGCTTCTCCACAGCAAAAGAAACAATAACCCAAACAAAGAGAAACCCCTCCGACTGGGAGAACATTTTTGCACACAACACTAATGATAAAGGACTGATCACAAAAATCTACAAAGAGCTGATGAGACTCAACATAAACAAAGAAAATAGTCCAGTCAAAAAATGGGCAGAAGAGCTAAAAAGAAACTTCTTCAAAGAGGAAATGCAAATGGCCAACAGGCATATGAAAAAATGTTCAACATCACTTGTAATCAGGGAAATGCAAATCAAAACTACCATGAGATACCATCTTACACCAGTGAGAATGGCACATATTAAAAAAACTAGCAACAACAAATGTTGGCGAGGGTGTGGAGAAAAAGGAACTCTCCTGCACTGTTGGTGGGAGTGCAAACTGGTCCAAACACTATGGAGAGCTCTGTGGAGATTTCTTGACCTACTAAACATAGAGCTTCCATATGATCCAGCAATTCCACTCCTAGGTATTTACCCAAAGGACACAGTAACATCAATTCCAAAGAGCACCTGCACCCCTATGTTTATAGCAGCACTGTTTACAATAGCTAAGCTTTGGAAACAACCCAAATGCCCAAAAATAGATGACTGGATCAAGAAGATGTGGTACATATACACCATGGAATATTACTCAGCATTCAAAAAAGATAAACACATGCAATTTGCAGCAACATGGATGGTACTGGAAGGGATCATGCTCAGTGAAATAAGCCAGAAAGAAAAAGAAAAATACTGGATGGTCTCACTCATAGCAGGAATCTACAAAACTTAAATAAGGGACCAGGAAAAAGAATAACTGTAAGAAAGTAGAAATCAAAATCAACAAACACCTATGAACCAGAGACACTCTATGGCAGGGGTGGGGGCGGGGAGGGGAGGGATTGGGGTCAAAATAAGGTGAATGCAATTGTATGGGGAATATAAAAATTAAATTTATAATAAAAATAAAATTTACTATAAAAAATAAAAAAAAAGAAAACATGCACTAACTCTGAAAGTCAATGTTCAGTTGAAACAGTTACTTGTACATTACTTTTCTCAAGAAAGTCAGTAAAATACACACATATTTCACTTGTTTTTTTTAGTATTGTCTTCTTGTAAGAAAAAACACATGTGCTCCAAATGACTCCAAAGAGTGTTTGTTTAAAGAGTTACTTCTATATTACTTTTCTCAAGAAAGTAAGTGAAATACAAAGACATCTCACATCTGTTTTTTACATTCTCTTGTTATGAGAATAAACACTTGTGCTCCAAATGCCTCCAAAGAGTGTTTTTTGGTAAAAATGCTGAATCACACTGGAAAAAATGCACTGCTCTGAAAGTCAATGATGAGCTATTTTTATGTTATTTTTCTCAAGAAAGTAAGTAAAATGCACAGATATCTCACTTGTGTGTATCAGCATTCTCTTGTTGTGAGCAAAAACACTTGTGCTCAAAATTACTGCTAAAGTGCTTTTGAGCACAAGAGGTGTTTTTTCCGAAGAAAACCTGTCTAACTCTGAAAGTTCAATATTTCATTGAAATAATTACTTGTTTGTTACTTTTCTCAGGAAAGGAAGTGAAATACACAGATATCTCACTTGTGTGTTTTTACATTTTCTTGTTATGAGAAAAAAAAGTTTTTGTTCCAAATACCTCCAAAGAGTGCTGTTGGGTCAAGAGGTGTTTTTCAAAGAAAACCTGTTCTAACTCTGAAAGTTCAATATTTAGCTGAAAAACGTCCTTTTATGTTACTCTTCTCATCTGCAATCTACAGACAGGTGGTCTCCAGGAAGCTTTCAGTTTGTGTCAAACCAGATGCCTCCCTAAATGTTCTCTTGGGTGTCATGACAGGATTAACTGTTTTCAGCAGCTTGCTGACAGTTGGAACCCATAGCAGCTGGCTTCCTCTGGACAGAACAAATTTGAAACAAGCTGTAAAGCCTTTATTGTATCTGTGTCAGTTCAAGCCCAGTGTCTGCGACTGTCCTGTTGTACCATTAAGAGGTCCACATGACCATCTTGTGGTGTCCAGGCGGGGTTCCAGAGCTGGCGACCCTGGTTTCCAAGCCAGGGTTTCTAAGCAGTGACCACAGCGGGCAGCAGGAACCTGCCCAGTGCTTTGCAAATGTGGGTATCAGAGTAGGACTTTGCTCCATGCTTGGCCCTCACCTCCCCTGAGCCTTTCCCCTTGGCCCCACTGTCATTCTCCTCCTCAGGCTGCAGGGGCACCACCATCACCACAAAATGGTGCTGTGCTCCTGCCTTCGGTCCAGCAGCTTCTCCTTCCTAGGCCCTTTCCCTTGGCCCACAGATGTTCCCAGCAGGCCATACCCTTGGCCTTTCATGGTGTTTTGGGGACAGCAATGTGGGGAGACGCCTGTTGGAAATTTTCGGGAACCAGTTGGTGTGGGGACCATCAGGGCCAAGGAAAAAGAAGCTGCTGGGACAGAGCAGATGATGGAGGAGTTGTGTATGCTGCCTCTTGCCTGGGGGTTCAGAGTGGATATGGGGCCAAAGCCAACAAGAATGAGCCCCCATGGCTCATGACCCTTCCCTCTCCCTAACCTCCCCACACACACACCAAAAGCTGACAGAGAAGGAAGGGAACCCAAGCCAAGGGCCAGCAAGAAGGAGAACACAATGGTGGCCAAAGGCAATGAGCATGGAGTGCAGATGGGAATTAGGGTGGTGGTGGTGGGGATATATGTGTGTCAAAGCCTTGCAGAATATGGCTGGATGGAGCAAAATGGCCCAAGGAAGAGCTGACTCCTAAAGAGCTGAATCCTGGACACTTGCTCAATCCTGAGAGAATATATGTAATAGTAGAAGTAGTAATTCCATGTTTGGGAAGTGACTTTGAACACAAATAACAATATTTATTTGTGAAAATGTTCCCCATGAGAAAATGTTCCCTGGCACTTTATTACAGTAACAAATGATTGGAAACAATCTAAATGAAAACCCCAGGAAACTGTCCAATATATCTCACATATACATAAAATGTTACAATGTTCAATGAAGAAAGTGGAATATAAAATTCTAGATATTGTTATTCCAGTTTGGATAGAAAATATTAATGCAATAATCTAGTGTGAATGTAGAATAGAGTGGGAAAATTACTGGGTATTAAGTGGAATACTATATAGCAGTGAAAACATGAGGCTCTAGCTACAGCCAAACCTGTGGATCATCTTGCCCATATTGTTGCATGAAAGAGTCTAGATAGAAAATGAACATAATAGAATTTAATTATATTTTAAATACCAGACAAAATGAAAATCATGTTTTAATTATACATTTAATAATACAGAATTATATGAGAACTTGTCATGAAAAGCAAGGGAAATAGTTACTGTAAAGGTCGCATATTGGTGCGAACTCAGAGAAGATGATGATGATATGTGATTTTATGTTTCTCCACCTAGTTAATGGGAGTTCATTTGGTGATTCTTAAACTCTACATTTATACAACCTGCCCTTATACAAGGGTGTTATAGTTCACAATTCAAAATACTGGAAATCACAAGGAAGAAAGTAAGCTAACTCATAAAAAATATTTCTCTTTTGATGAAAAATCATAGTTGGCCATTGGTCATTTTATTTCATTCGACTGTTCAAATTTTCTATAATGCATGCAGCCCTTTCTTATGATCAGAACCAGTTGACTAAAACTAATGAAAACATCATCATTGCACTCACATCCCTGATCCTTGGCAGGTGAAAAGGAACTGCTAAAATTATTTTTAAAATTAATAATTCCTTGATGGCCATAGAAAAACTACTATTAAGGATGAAATTGTGGCCTTCCTTCTAGTTAGGCAGGCGTGGGCACAGCAGCTTCATTTGGAGTGAATGTCAAATACACCTCATTGATTTTAGGCTCCTACTCATTTGCAAATCCAAATAAATATATTTTGTCTTTAAAAAAATTTAATTATAGGGATCTCCCGGTGGCGCAGCGCTTGAATGCTGGGTTGTGAAGCTGCCCGCAGCCTCTGCAGTGCCAATTCGATCCCCGGCTGCCCCCGGTCACCAGAGGAGGGTCCCACATGGCGCGCAGACCTCTTCTGCCACCCACTGCTCCCCTCAGCAGTGTGCTTCGGTCCTTCTGCCTGTTCTGCTCCCCGCTCTGGCTCTGGTGAGTTCTCTCACCCTCCCGCGCTTCTGACTGTACCCCGTGCTTGTATAAATAAATAAATAAATAAATCTTTTAAAAAAAGACTTCTCAAAAATTTAATTATAAATGTACTCTGTTTAACGCTTTATATTGTTTTGATTAAAAAAAGTGAAAATAAGACACTAACTCAAAATCCAGACCCTTCCAGCTTTCATATACAAGAGTTCTGAAAGTTGTACATACCTATGGAAAGAAAAAGGCAAAATGATGAATGGAGCAATGATGTTTCATAAAACAAAATTTGAAATAACTGAAAGATCCTTCCTCTACCTAGTTACCAAGAAACAAACAACAAAAAAGAATAGGGTAGAATAGAATGAAATTCCTGTGTTCCAAATCAACTCACCCCATGTTGACATCCTGTGGCAGACCAGCCTCAGCAAAATGTCTTGTCAGGGGTTCCTGAAAGTATGAGACGGCTTCGGCGAAAACTTAAGGGCTAAGGGAAGGGGATGAGGTAATGAGGAGACACTGACACTCGATGAGGTGCAAGTATCTTCTACCGAGGGACTCAGCAGGTCTTTATTTATTCATTTTTAGCAAGCAGAGAAATTACATCATCATGTGCAAAGCAGAAGCAATTAGCGTATTCTATCCCCATGGACTACTGGCTCCTACGGGTCTCAGCTAGACGGTAGCCTTCAAGGTTAATAGATAAAAACCCAAACCTTACACTAAAACTTATTATTTCAGCTAGACAATTACCTAAGACAGTTGACAGCCGCCAGTACACCCCTATCAGCTAAAGCCTAAGCATCAAAAGACTCTTCTATTCACATGGCCTTCAGCCGGAGTCCAGCTGCTACTCAGCTATCAGAACTTTTTCTACCTAGAAACTCCTTAACACAATTAACTTCACTTAAAAACTTTCCTAAGAAACTTCTAAAAAGCAAAAGGAGGACTTACTATAATTGTTGTGGTGGAATGCTTGTCAGGCATGTACAATAAATTGTCTTCCACTGTCAAGTGGGCCAAATTGTTTAATAACTAATTTCTAAACAGATAATTTTCCATGCCATTTCCTTGCAGTATACTGATACATAAAATTTATTGCCTAATGTACATTCTGAGAAATTTTTCTCTTTTTATGACCAAGTACAAAAAAACGAAGGGATGTTAAATCTTCAGCCTCAAGGTGTGAGGGTCTTTCGCTTCAGCCCCACCTGTGAGGCCCTTTAGCTTCGTTACCACAGTGTGGGGCCCTTTATCTTAGCTGCTTGCCAGTGTCTTATCTGGCTTTGGCATCAAGGCCCCCTGCAGCAATATCCATCCTCAGTGTCTTGCCAGACAGCACGCTTTCATTTTCTGTCTCATCCTAGAACTCCAATCCTGATTATGTTAGCAGAAATTCCACAGTCAACAAGAGAGATGGTGGCGGAAAAATATATGTTTACACATTTGTGGAAGTTCAGCATTGGTCTTACTTCTGGGCAGGTTTGCCAACCATCCAACATCAGAAGCATGCTAACTTATTTGGGTGCTAACACTTAAATTAAGAAATGAGGAAGGATGAAAAAACCTCTGGGAATAACCAGAACCATTTCAAGGAACCTTGAGAATGATAACAATGTCTACAGCAGTTTTTTTTAAAAAAGGAATTTTGTCTTTAGCTGAAAACATTTCACTCTAAATGAACTGATGTGATCCGTCAATGAAAGAACAACACAAATACAATGCAGACACCTGATACAATGTCCATCAGGGCCCTTTATTGTTTTTTACAATTGGTGACTTTCAAGGTAGCAAGGATGACAACCAATGTGTTAATCTAAAGCTCAACCCATTTGAGCAATTTTGAAATGGAATTGCACACAGACCACACAAAATCGGTATCATAACCAACATTTCCACCAAAGATTGTAAGAACACTTTCTTCCCCACTTATCTTAGAATTATTAGATAGTCACTATCTTTGGAGAAAACACAGGCTATTTACCTCTATTTCACTTTGAATTTCCACACTGCCATGATGCAGCGGGACTGTCGGGTGGGTGCACCATGAGTGAGTCCCATCCTCCCGTTAGGAGCCCCCCAAGAATTGGAGAGGAGTCCCAACCCTGGGCGTGTGGGCAGGGATTTGGGGGAGGGGATGAACCTGGTCCAGCAGGATCCAGTGGTGCAGCACCCTCTGTGCTTTCATCTGGGGAGAAAGTGAGACCCCAGAGGGAAGGCAAAGTGAGGAGTATCTCCCTGTGGGCGGCCTATGGCAGAGTTGGGGAGTAGCATTCACGAGGACTCGGGGGAGAGAGGGCTGGATGTGGAAAACTGTCAGGCTTTGGCGGGTTGCTTTATGGGCATGGAGGAGCACAGAGGTCCGGCTTCATTCATTCCTGAGCAGCCGAGTGGGTCAGAACCTGCACTGATTGGGGATCCCCAGGAGACCCATGGACACCCTGGAAACTGCCCAACACTGTGAAGTCAATGAAGACGACACACGTAGGTGGCAAGATCTTCTGTGCTCATGGCTGCCAGGATGGGGTGAAGGTGTCCAGTCCACCCAGGAGGAGGAAAGGCCAAGCCACCTGGGGTGAGCACCACCTGCCCACGTGGCCACAGAGCTGTGGGGTAAGGACGTGCAGTGTGGGGAGCAGGCACGCCAGGTAGGGAAGAGTAGGTGTGATGGAGAAAGGGCTGGAAAGAGATGAAGGTGACAGAGAGGGGTGTGTTTGAGCAAAGTGTTCTGGGAAGGCCCCTATGAGGAGGGAGTTCTTGGAGAAGGAGGTGAGGGAAAAGGCCTTTCAAGCAGACAGAACCTCAGGGGCCAAAGTACTGAGGCTGACAGGCTTTGTCTTCAGCATACACTGTCAATACAGCCAACGGAAAACTGACAGACATAAAAGGTAGAAAGAAAAGGAGGCCTGGACGTGAAGACCTCCTGACTGAAAGAGGCCACCCACAAAAGGCCACCCATGCAGGAGTCGTCCTTGTTCTTCATCCCTGTGAAAGTGAGGAAAGGACTCAGGAGCAGTGACAAAAAAGGATCAGAATGGAATTAAGACCTGTTCATGTGGCAAGGGCAGGTGACGGGAGCTGAAATGGGCCCGTGGGTTGGATGAGCATGTGGACATCATGACGACCACTCACTGGGTCCTAGGTGGTAGCCCCCTGGGATAGTTTGGTGAAAAATGCACAATAGAATGGTCTGAAGAAAGCACAATGCAATGTGGGTGAGTTCAAATCTGCGCTGGAGGAAGGCTGCTGGGATTCCCTGTGTAGAGATAGAGTGCTCTGCTATGAAAGATTTCTGTGCGTGTGAAGGAAAGGACAGTCACTTCCTTGTCAGGAGGCCTCTCCAGAAGAACAGAGAAGACACTGACAAGGGTGGTGGAGGGCCAAGGTGAGGGGCCCAGGCTGCACATGAGAAAAAAGGCACTGCCCACGGCTTAGGGATCTGCACAGGCACCCCTCCTCTGATGCGTAATTCGTTTGCTCTGAGTTCAGTTCCTACTCCAGGTGGTTCCTGGAAGAGGCTCAGAAGGATGCCATTTCTGTCAGAGACTGAGCCATCCCAGGAGGGTGAGGGGAGCTGAATCCAGAGGCCAGGGGAGGGGGAGTTGCCAGGGAGACAGGCCTGAAGGGTCTGCAGTGAAGGCCATTGAGGGATCACTCCCGTCTAGGCTGAACTCCATCAGATGCCTGTGAGAGAGCAGGTGGCCACGGCTCTCTCTGGAGCATGCTGATCTGATCAAAGCGCGTATCAGAGTTAATCCCTGATTGTCTTCACTGGGCAACAGGAGGGTGGCAGGAAGAAAGGCAGCCGGCATTTCCCAGGAAGTCACCGCCAGGGCCGAGGTCGCATCCCTCCAGGGCCATGTTGCTGAGGGTTCCGGTCTCAGGAAGAGGCTGTGTGTGGAGATTCCACCAATAGACCTGCTGCCTCGGGTGTGGCAGACGACCCGGGCTGTGGTAGAAACAGCAGCAATCTTTCATTCCAAGTCTCTGTCACTGCACAAAAAAAAAAACCCAAAAACATAACTTGGAGAAGATGAGATCAGGAAGGTGGCAGGACACAAAATCAACAACGAAGCTCAGCTGTGTTTCTCTCCCCTGACAGCGACCAGACAGAAAGAGTCTTCAGGGAAACGACCCCACTAACGAGCGTCTGGAACTGCGCTGAGGCCAGAGGAGGGTGGACGATGGCGCCTGTCCCTGCCCTGCCCAGGAAGCCAATGCCCGACTCCGCTTCCGCCGCTCGCCCCGCCCCCAGGAGTGGGATGGGGGTGCTGCGCCTCAGGGGCGGGGCGGGCGGCCGCCGAGACAGGCAGGGCAGGGGCCTGGGCTGGCCAGGGCTAGGGCGGCCCGGGGCGGGGGCTGGGGCTGGCGCCGCCCCAGGAAGGCGGGGCTCGGCGGCTGGAGCGCAGCCGGAGCTCGGAGCCGCACTGTCTGGGCCACGGAGGAGCCCGAAGCCCGCACCCCGGGAGAGGCGAGGGGTGGGGGGGACGCGCTCAGGGTCAGCGTCAGCCGAGCCAGGGACAGGGTCTCCCGCTCAGGGACGGAGCCGGTTCCCTGCGTCCCTTCGGGCCGACGTGCGCCGAGAAAAGCCTCCCGGTTGCCCGCCCAGGAGAGGCGCCCGCCTGGGAGAGGAGCTGCTCGCGCCGCTCTGGGCTCACCAGCCCGGGCCTCTGCCGCGGGCCCCGGGGTCACAGCGCGGGCGGTTCTGCAGGGACCCAGGGGCGGAGCTGGCCCCAGTGCCGCGGGGGGCGGGGGGATGCCCCCCATGGGCTCACGTGGCATGGCCAGGCCCACAACCCCACCCCCATCATCACCCCTCACACGCTCACACACACTCACGCACACCCCGCCTCGCACACTGAGGGGCGCCCCAGAGCCCAAGTTTGCTCCAAAAAGGGCCCGGGCAGTCTCTGGCTCCTGGAGACACAGTGAGCCGCTGTGCGTGGGGGGCGCCTGGTCTCTGCTCGGCCCCACAGGCCGCTCGGAGGGGGCTGACTCCAGCACGTTCTGTTCGGAGGAAGCGGCGTCCAGCTCTGTGAACAGACAGCGCCGTGGGGCCCCTGTCCCACGCAGATGTCTCAGATCTCTTCCCTCCGTCTGTCTGCCCAGAACGCCCAGTCTCACGCACAACAGAGCGGGCGCCTCAGTCCCAGCCCCGCCCCTGTCTCAGGAGTCCCCTTCCAGAGGGCCGCCCTGAGCCCACCGCTGTTTGCTGTGGCTTTTGTAGGGTGGCCCGTGTCCTGAGGAGGAACCATTTTCTTGATAAATGCATGATAGAGGGGCCTCCCGGGTGGCGCAGGGGTAAAGAGAGCGCCATCAAGCTATCGCCAGCCACTGCAGCACGGGGCCAGTTTGGTTGTGCTGCCTGCCTGGGAGTGACCCACATGGTGCAGCGGACCTCTCCTGGCTCACCAGATGCTCCCCTCAATTTCAGTAGATCCACCTTTTCTGCTCCCCACTCTGTCTCTGGTGAATCCTCTCACGCCCCAGCTCCTCTGGCCTATACCTCAGCTCTTGTATGCAAAAATAAACAGATCTTAAAAGATAAATAAATGAACAGATGCTAGAGATAGAACTCTGTGTCTACCTCTAAATCTACCTCCCTCCAAGAGGGCAGGTTTACTCCAAAGAGGGAGTTGAGAGTACAGGACATCGGCCCAGACACCAGCACGCCGAGAGAAATGTCCCTGGAAGGCGCGGGATTGAGGAGAGCAAGGGCTGCCCAGTCACAAGTGGGTGGCCTGGGAGGGAGGAGCACCAACTCAGCGGCTTGGCACAAGGTGGGCTGAGAGAAGCATGGGCTCAGTTGGGCAGGAAGGTGACTCAGAAAAAACTTTTTTTCTTGCTGACTCTAAATCTGTTCTTGGCTTTGGGGGTGGGGGGTGGTCACACGAGTTTCCTGGGAACAAGGGAAGGACAAACTCTGTTTGGCCATCCATTTGTCCACCCCAGGATGTGACCATGGAGATAGCAGTGCCCACGGGTCTATGCTTTACTTTTTTGTCCCAGGACAGTATGTGTGGGTTTTTGTCACCTCTTGGATTGCTTTGTTTTGGCTTCCCTGACGTGTTCACTTGCACTGAGATACATTTGAGGATGATCCTGGGGCAGGTGTGCTGGGCTGTCCTCACCACCGGTGAGGTGTCAGGAACCCACACTTGTTCTGACGGACCCCATGCTGACCCTCCTCGTCCCCACTGTGTCATCTCGGTGTCTGCTGCCTCTGTCCAAGGGATGACAGTTGCCTCCCTCAGAGGCCCCTCCCCCTGACGAAACCAGAGCCCAACTGTTGCTTCACAAAGGCTGGACAAGGTGCCTTGCTGCCCCCGTGTGGAAAGAGTCTCCCCTCACTGGCCAAGACAGCACACAAATGGGGTGTCGACGCCGCACCGGAGCCCTTTTCTGCTCTCCCAACTGCTTCGCTGGGATGTGACTTGACCTAAAAACAAAACCAAACAAACTGGAGACCTCGGCCTCGAGGAACTGCATTTTTGGCAGGACATTTGAATGGATGGAAATCTTCTGTTCCATGGGAAGAATACTGATGCTTGTGAAAATGACAAGCCCAGCCGCTGTTCAGAAGACTCAGTGGATATGGATTGGGATCGAATCCACATTCAAGGAATTGGACTGAAATCTCTGGGACACCGCATTACCTCTAGTGCTTTCTTGTCATCTACACAGCAGCTGCTCTAAATGAGATGTCATCTGAGCCCTGGGTGTCCCCGTCCATGCGCAGACCACCGAGGACATGGAAGGCAGCCAGGACTGTGGCCATCCTGCCAACAGATAGGTTGCAGAGTGGGGTCCCACAGGACTGCCGGCACGGACGGATTGTAGGGGCTGTGGGCAGTATGCACAATGCCCACTTTCTCTAATTCTGATATTGTGCCCATAATTTCCTTGTGGCCTCCAGCCAGCCGAGATTGCTTGGTATTAGTCACTCACCTAGGGACTGGCAGTTGTATGGGCGGATGCTTAGCGTGTCCTCACACCACTGCCTTTATCACACACACTCTAAGGAGAAACTCTCCACTGTGATCTCTAACCATAAGCCATGTAGTACATCCACTCCCAGGATGTACTCTGGGATGGGCAATACATATACTTTATACTCCTTCAGGGGTAATCGCCCAAACCCCAGGGATAGTCTCACTGCTGTCACCTTGACACTCTGGCCTCCATAGCCATCAAATGTTTGTAAGCAGACCCATGAAATTTTTCTGGATTTCCATAGAGCAGAGTACATTCTGCTCCTGTGTCTACCAGAGCTAAAACCATATGCACATTAGTCGGGGACCAGAGGATGGCAAGCTCCACATGTGGCCTCATGTCCCTGCCTAGCCCCTGTGGACAGGTTCCTTGGCCCTCAACCTATTCGAAAGTGATCAGGCCATCGCCCGAGGACGGGGTCGGCAGCAGGTGGTCTTCTAGGTGGAGGGCTCATGCCTGAGGCCTGCAGTCCTTCTCAACAGTGTGAGCCTCTGGTCTTCTTGAAGCTGTTTCCGTAATTCTAACAAGTATGCACTGGGCTTCACATGTATTTTAGTGTGATCTACACCTGCTCTCACTAAATCTGTCCACATTTGATTACGGGTAACTTTAACAGGTTGTGTGATGCCAAGAAGCTTCCTTGCCCTCCTCGGCATTCCTCTTGATTGTTCAACAATTATGCATATTCCTTTCTGAGTTTGAGAGTGCTGGCTCTTGACTTCACCCAAGCTAGCTATCGTCGTTGTGACATTGTGTATTTGACGTTCCACATAGGGTGCAAGAACTGCCATGAGGGAATCCAAATGAGGACAACAGGGCACTTGTTAATACCAAATCTCTCATCCCTGCTGTGAAATGCTCACCATTGGGACCACGAGTATTCATAATGAACAGGGCCTGCCACATCCCCAATTCCCGAAGTACATGTACCAGCACGACATACGTCTGCCATCTGCTCACTGTTTCTGGCACATCTCTTGCATCAGCCCATACTGTTCGTATGTCAGCCATTATCCTTTCCAGCAGGATATGATTGCCCTGGCCATACCACTGGCTGTTCTGCAGCCTCTGTCTCAAGGATGGGTGTAATTCCCTGAGGCCAGTCTCTCCATCTCTTGTGCCATACAAATAATCCATTCCACCCCCAAGTCCCTCAAATGTAGCAGCCAGGATGCCAACGGTTGCCCTGCTTTCTGGCAGAATTGTTGCCCAAGTCCACCAGTTCCACCTGGGTGTATGGTCGGTGTGCAGTAAATTCTGTCATTTGTGCTGTTTCAGCAGCCTTAACCCCGGGGCCATGGGCCGCTTTGGCTTCATTTTCTGAGACACCATCCGGCGAGCCAGAACATGGAGCCAGCCTTCTCCTACTTTCCAGAGGAGTCTGGCAACTCTGAGGTGGCAGCTTGGTTTGCCACTACTGGATGACACTCGGATAAAGGGCCAGACTCCCTCTCCTCCTCCCGAGAAGGAGTCTGGCGTCTTCATAACGGTGGGTTGGTTTCTCTGAACTTCTTACCCAAGAATCACCAAACACTGTTGCAGATCTTGCCTCTAATCCTGCAGTTGCTGGATTCTGGATCACTCTTTGCACCTAGACTCTCACAGAGCTGTGAGAACCACCCGCATACAGCCCCTGCTGCCTCACAGGCACTATATTATCTAAAGTCTCTTCTATTTCATATATGGCTGCACCAACTGCAATAGGGTTTCATCAACTTCTGGCCATTCCTGGGGAGGTGCCCGCTGGGATAGGAGGCTGGCCTTGTGTACCATGTACTTGTGGCCCGACACCCCTTCATCCCTGCCCAGGTTTCCAAGGATTAATTTACCCGTTTAAATTCAAGCATCCTGCTTTCTACCCAAATGAAAGGCAAACCCCAACATGGGTAGATTCATCAGTGTTTGAAGCAGTTGGGTTGTTTTCCTAGCTGTTGTCATCACCTTCCTACATTCTGCCATAATCCACAGCACTCTACCCACTCCTGATACTCCAAAAATAGTCGCACAACCCCAAAGCTTGCCCAAGAAATACACAGCACAAACCACACAGTGGCCAGCCAAAGGCGCACCCAGGGCCCACTGCCATCCCCAGAACCAAAAAAATGAAACCCATGGCCCCCCAGTGGTACAGCCAGAATCAGCCTTCTCTCCTGGAGCCTGGCTGGCACCGCCCACTGGCCGGTGTTTGGGCGCCTGCCCGCAGTACCCACGGGCGTCCCCGATACCCGGGTTGGACCCAGCAGGGCCATGGGGGCTGGCGTCCGCTGGCTGGGGGCAGGCCGTGCCCTGGGCCAGGAGACCCCAGGCCGGCGAGGAGGGGGCCGCTTGTAGCTGCGGCGGCCAGTGTCCATTTGGGCCCTGTGGAGCCGCTGGCCGGGTTGGGGACAAGGGCCTGCCGCGCCTGGGCTGTCAGAGGCCGAGTACCGAGGTGGGCCACGCCAGTCTGTGGAGGCAGGGTGGGTGCCGAGCTGCCCGCCAGATTTAAGGCCTGGGTGCTGGGCTGTGCAGGCCGCCCGCCCCATCAGCCCTGTGTGTGTGTGCATGTGAGTATGTGTGTGTGCCCTCGGGCAAGGGCGTGGGTGCGTGCGTCTTGGGGGAGGCAGGGCCCCCCGCAGAGGACCAGGTGCACTCAGGTGGGGTCCTGGTCGACTGGGCTGGTAGGCAGGGGGCCCAGGCAGGAGGGGCCCCGGCCATTGGGAGTGGGTGGAGCCCGTCCAAGGCTGGTGGCAGATGCCCAGGGGTCGGGACGAAGGCTGCCAGCAAAGCGCAGAAGGCCCAGGGGCCGAGGGCCATCGTGCCGGCGATGCCCCAGCTGGCCTGCAGAGAGAGATCAAAGGCGGAGACAGAGTTCTGAGCACACACAGAGGCGAGCCCATGACCCCGACGACAACCACGGGCTGGAGGCAGTGAATGCAGCCACGATGGAGGTGGCCTTGCTCCCAGGGAAGCCAAAGGTCTACAGGCCCGAAGGCAACAGGCCAGCACCCCCTCCCCCTTTCAACCATGACTTTATGGAAAACCAACATTCAAAATCTATTTCTCCTTTAAAAGACTGTAAAAGATATTCCCATAAACGCTTGGATAGAGTAGTCTTACAATCTGGAGACAGTATGAAAAAGCTTTTTCTATTTACATTAAAAAAAATTACTATTAATGCAAAGTGATGGCAACCATGGGAAAATGCCAGGCAGTTTTCCTTATAGTAGGAACTGTACATCACCCGCCTTTCCAAAGCCCAGTTAAAAGCATGCTCTAAGAGGCTTTTCTTTGACTGAGTCATTCTCCTCCTAGAGAGAGGTCTGTCCATTTGGCCTTGGTACCGTTTCTATTCCAAGGAATTTGTCTGTTTCATCCAGTGTGCACAATTTGTTGGTATGTCATTTTCAGAGTAATTTCTTAAAATTGTTTTAAATTTCAGAATGATCCATGGTAATCTTTCATTTTTGATTTTAGTCATTTGCATTGCACTGATTTTCTCTATTTATAAAGTCTCTAATTTATGCATGTCATTGTAATATTCATTATTTTCTTCTGCTCTGGAATTTTAAAAACATATTTGAGACTACAATCACCACACATTTAAGGATTGCCCCATAAATCAAACTATTTGTCACTATGTGGTCACCTCTTTATCTGCGATATTTTTTATTCTTCTAAATATCCACTTTTCTTGATTGTAATCTAACTACTTCAACTTTCATGACTAGCATTTTATTAGTATTTCGATTTCTCTTCACTTCTAAAATGAAAAGTGGGGCCTCCCCAGTGGCGCTGCGGGTTGAGCACTGCACTGTGGAGCTGTCCCCGGCCCCGGCCACCGCAGAGGGTCCCACATGGCGCGGCAGACCTCTCCTGTCTCGCCCGCTGCTCCCCTCAGCAGTGTATCTCAGTCAGTCTGCCTGTTCCACTCCCCACTCTGTCTCTGGTGGATCCTCTCACCCTCCAGCACATCTGGCCTGTACCCCAGTTCTTGAATAACAATAAACAAATCTAAAAAAATAAATAAAATGAAAATCCCCGGCAGGTCTTCACTCTGGGCTTCTCTGGTGTCCTTCTCCTTTTCTTTCCCGGCCTCTGCTTCTCTCCGCGGATATATCAACACCCCTGCCAGGCCACAGGAGGGAACCCCAGGACTGATAACAGTGTAGCAAATGCAGGCCCCTCAGGTGGGGGATCCTAAGGGCAGGAGCAGACCCGCCTGGAAACCACTTCCCCCAACTAGGCCAGCTGGAAAGACCCGCTCTCCAGCAAAGTACACCCCTGGAAGCCCCCCCCACCCCCCTGCCGCATCCCAGCATGCACAGCGGAGGTCAAAGGTCGAGGGACTGTGACCATTGGCACAGCCTCCCTGTGGATTCCTCCTGGAAGCTGCGGGGGGAGGGGACTGGGCGCAACATCCAGTCACTGCTTTCTCGTTCCTCTTGTTGAACAACTGGTCGGTCCTTCCGGAAATGGGTGTCCATTCCTCCAAAGTTGCACCCCAAGGGGGGTTCGAGCAAGGGGAGGCTTCAGGGGCTCAGAGGCCAGAGCAGGAGGACTGGCCCGAGCCAGACTCTGAGAGCAGAGCAGATCCTGAGGCGGCAACTGGGCCCCAGCAGCTCCCCACCTCCGCGGGGCAGCCAGAGCAGGTCCTGGAGTCCAGTGAGGGGCAGGAGCCCGACAAGAGCCAGGCTTCGGGGCCTTCCTCAGACCCACCCCGCCAGCCGTCTGAGAGAGGGGATTCACCAGTCCCAGAAGCCCAGGGGCAGCAGCCACCCCCTGGGAGGTCCCGCTGCCACACCAATTGCCTGGAGCAGCCCCTGGCCCGGGGCTTCCAGAGGATGGGGCTGGCTGCTAGCTCCCTGGTGCTGACGGCTGTCCTGGGCACCAGGTGGATTTCCCTACACAGGGAGATGGAATAGAACCTGGAAGAGCAGGACACCCGTTCGGGCTTCCCGGGCAAAGGCAAGCGGTGCTTCGTGCAGGCACATCTCTCCACCAAAAAGTCACACCTCTTCTCCCCATTTCGGTCCAGCACCGAGGACAACTTCGCCTCCATACTGGTGGTCTCCAGCACTGCCAATCTGCTGGATCAAGTCATCTTCTCAGAAATTAGTCAACTGGTCGAGGCGGTGTAGACACTGACTGTGCCCTGGGGAAATGGAACCCAGGTCCTCTACCCTCAGGTGTGTGCCAGGTACCAGAGCATCCGCATGCCCTCCAACCCACTCCTGTTCATCTGGCAGAATAACAACATGTATGAAAAGCATCCCCTTCCCTATTTACAATACCTCCACTGCGCCCCTCTACTTGGCCAGCCTCTTGGGAGGAACCGTCCTAGGTCCTGGCGCGGGGACAAGTCGCTTACTCCTGCAAGCCAAGGCCATGGGGCTGCAGTACTACCTGAAGACCGTGGACTCCGAGGACAGTGCGGGCAGCCAGAAGTGGATGCTCGAGTTCCTGGACCAAATTCATGCCATTGAAAAGCGCCTGGCCTTGAAGAATATCCAGGGGGCTGGGATTAGAGGGAGGAGAAGGTGGGAGGGATAAGACCTGTCCAGGGATGTGTCCGCGCCTGGCTACTTGGTGGAGGCCTTGACTTGCAACCGGCTCTGCTCCACTCTCTTTGATGCTCAAGCCAGCTTTCTTCAAGGGACACCAAGGGAAGCCGCCAGCCTAGATACTGGGTCTCATTCTAGTGGGAAACACTCATTCTACACCCCAGGGTGGGCATGTTCAGGGCAGACATTGATCTTCAGGGTTCCTTTTGGTTTTCTAGTCAGAATGCTCTCACTTCACGTCTGTGCTGTTTCTGGAGCTCCCGAGAAATTGCTTGGTGGCACTGGAAGAAAAAACAAACCTTTAAGCTGATGTTCCTTAGTGTTTTTGAAAAAGACAACTAGCTCAGATTTCTCAAGTATTTTGTAGCATCCTGCCATGCACCTCAGATGATGAGCAAACCTGCTAATACTTTTGTCCAGGCCTGGTGAGAGACACCTGCTGGGAAAAGGCTTTGAATAGCAGACCTTGCTGAAATTATACTTTGTATTTAAATAGCAAGAGAGCAACCTACTTGTCATTTAGAAAAAGCCAAAATTTTGTCAGTTATTAATGATTACACAGTATTAGAGAAAATTGAGAATTTGTATACTCAGAAATGTTAAACATTGGCTTTTTTCAAAAAAAAAAAAAGATATATTTATTTATACAAGCACTGGGCACAGTCAGATGCCGGGAGGGTCAGAGAATTCACTAGAGCCAGTGTGGGGAACAGAACAGACAGACTGACGAAATACACTGCTTAGGGGAGCAGTGGGTGTGGCAGGAGAGGTTTGTTTCATCAGGTGAGACCCTCACTGGTGGCCTGGGATCTAACCAGCGCTGCAGAGGCTGCCGACAGCTTCACAGCCCACCATTCAACCGCTGCACCACCACGGGAGGCCCAAACATTGGATTTTTGAAAGAAATCTTAGAAAGCATGGCATGGATTGGTGGGAACATTTTTTATTCCTTTATTCTAAAATCGTAATTCACATATTTTAAACTTTTACCAAACTGTAACTTGTTTCAATCAATAAGCTATAATATTTTGATACATCTTGTCACTCATTCACAAATATTGAAATTAAATGTTATTTACCTGCGTGTATTTTTACGACAGGTGGTCTACTTTACATCACTCTCTAGGAAACTTGAATTTGAGGCGACTGCTAGGACAGTGATCCCTTTTTTTTTTAACATGGCATACCTTCTGATCATATTATCTGCAATCGTGTCATGCTACAGGTAAAAAACTTTTATTAGTTTTTAAACTTAAAAATGTTTGTTGTAAGATATTTAACGTATCACGTGCCATTCTAACCATTTTAAGTGTATAGTTCAGTGGCATTGACCACATCCCCACGGCTGTGTACTCTCGTGACTGTTTCCAGTATCTTTCATAACCTGAAGGAGGAACTCTGTGACCAGTGAGCAGTGGCTCCTGCTGCCCTTCTCTCCTCCAGTCCTGAATAACCTTGACTCTATTCTTTCTATGAATTTGCCTTTCTTAGGTTTTCATGTCAATGGAATCATACATTTTTTTGTGACTGACTTATTTCACTTATCATAATGCTTCCAGGGTTTGTCCTTGTGCACATGTGACATCTTCATTCCATTCGATGGCTCTGTGCTCCATTGTATGTGTGCTCCACAATTTGGTTACCCACAGTCTTTTTACAATTTTTACATATGATATTAACATTTCATCATCACATGAGATTACTTCTTCCTGGGCCTTCATTCACACCACGGGTGTTTCTTCTTCACGCAGTAAGAAGAACATGTTATTCCAATTGCAAAGTTTTGCCAAAGGTGTGAGATTCCCCTAATGGTGTATAACCCAGCATTTATCTATTTTGATCAATATTCTGCCATCTTAGAAAACAATATTCAAAGTGTCATTTTTGCATCCGTAGCTATGTTCATTGTTTCTTTATTGTTAACTCCCCACCCATTGTGATCCTTGTGGGTCACTTTTTCTATTGGGTCTGTGATTGCAGGAATAAAGGTTTCATGGGATACTGGCATGTCAACCTTGATCCCGTATCCATGATGAATCTTGTGATTTGTATAGGTTTTCTTTTGATTTTTGTGCACATATTTCATATGCATTTGTTTCCAGTTCTAAACCTTCATCAAATCAAAAAGCAATTGAGGCATTGTTTTTGCTAGGTTACGCAGTGTTACAAAGTGCACTGTCAACAATAATAGGAGTGTCTGTTTTATCTGTAGCTAACACATACATCTTCAGGACATGTTTTAAAATTATGTTTTTTGTCATGGTATTGGGGGCTATTCATGGCCCAGTTTTTATTTCAGTATTCGTAACCATTTTTTTGAAGATTTGTTGGAATATCCACTAACAAATCAGTGCCCAATGATAGAATTCTTGACTGCCCCAACACAGTCTGGTAAAAACGCTATATTAAGGATAGTTGATAAACTGAAAACAAGGCATGTTTTCCTTGATTTGGAAATCTCATTCAAAGCTGTTCTTTAAAATATCCTGAGAAAAATTAATTAGTCCTACATTAAAATATTTTTACTCAATTAGGAAGTGTTGTCATCTTTAATGTAAACTATAAAAATTGCGTATAAGTTAAAACTTTCCATTTTTTTCTATTTTTTTCCTTCTTATCATTAGCCTTTCTGCCTGGAATTAAGAATTTTCTACATTATATATGCTATCAGTGGGATGTTATGTGTACTGTACTTCCTATATGCATTACTATGTAAAGGTTCAAATTTTTATTACTTAATTTCCATACTGGGAGTTTTCTATGCACTTTCTTAATCGTATATTTGGATGAACTGAAGTTGCTATCAATAATTTTTTTAATTTTGAAGAATTAACCACTTTTGAGTCGTTCTGGGTGGCATGGGCAGTTGAGCGCCACAATGTTAAGACGTCCACAGCCTCAGCAGCGCAGGTTCGATCCTAGCTGGCCGGGGAGAATCCCACATGGTGAAGCAGACCTCTCCTGTCTCGCCAGCTGCTCCCCTCAGCAGTGTGTTTTGGTCGTCTGCCTGTTCTGCTCCACTCTATCTCTGGTAAATCCTCTCATCCTTCCGTGCATCTGGTCTGTACCACTGTTCTTATAAATAAATATATCTGGAAAAAAAAAAGAATTAACCACTGAAGCCATCAGGTGCTGGACTTTTGTTTTTTGGTAGGGGTTTGATTACTGATTCAATCTCCTTGCTAGTAATTGATCTGTTTGGATTTTCTTTATCAGTTAAATTTGATACCTAATTGGACTTAAAGGATAATGGATATATATTTTATTTATAGATAAACAGATACAGATAATAAAAATAAGTATTACCTAATGCTGTAAAAAAAGGAAGTGATATTCCTGGTAATTGTAGGTTTAAAACTATTTTATTTTTTTACCAATAGAAAATAATAATTTGATCTCTCTTATTATATAGAATTGGAAAGGATAAATCTTTCTTTGAGAAGGAAAAGGTTTTGAGACTTCTAAAGTTCAAGATTTTCTCAAAGGGCATCTGACTGCTAAGGGTCTCGTTCTCCAAACTCTGCATGGATGATGCCCTAAACACACTGTTCCTGTCCAGACAATCTCTAGAGGCAGGTCAGGGATTGGCAATGACGTCACCCACCAGGAGGAGCCACTAAAACCACGTCCTTTGTTAGCCATTTCAAACACTGTAGGGAGAACAGATTCAAAGAATGCCCTCCATTAGAAGAAGGAAGTGGTTACAGAGGGGTGGTTGGCAACACTTCTGCCTTTTTTCTTGGTGAGAATATACATTTTTAATTTAGACATCATTGTTCATTTTTAAACAACATTTGTTCCCTGCTTTCAGGTGTAGTCCCCATAGAATTTCCTTCACCAATTATGCTCAGTGAAATAAGCCAGATGGCAAAAGAAAAATATAGGATGGTTTCACTTATAGGAGGGATATAGGGGAACCAAATAAGACATCAGTCTAAAAAAATAACAACAGTACAAAACAGAAAAAAGAAACATGCAACTATTAATCAGAGACATCCTGCAGGGGAGGAGGAAGGACAGGTTGCAGAGGGAAGGAGGGAGGAGCACAGGGAACTGGGGTGAGGGTCCACTTGTCTTTTTTAACAGCTGTACTAATAGGCCTTTGTCCTGGTTTTACATTCCCAGTGTTAAAAGTGCACAACTCATTTACTTCACAATTTGTTTTAAAGCACTTGCATTGTGGCAAAACTCTTCCAGGCTTTCAGCATAAAACAATGAAGAAAGTGAACAGCAGTCTCTGCCCGTGGGCTGAGGAAGAAACTCAAGGCAGATACTCAAATGCACATGTTAGGAAGTGATATCTGTCAAGGAGAAACCTGCCAATCACCGTGGGTCAATCACCAGCAAGGTCATGTGAGCCCTCAGCACCACACAGGGAGCTGCATGCTTATGCGCACGCTGATGGGAAGGCAGCTGCAATGTGTAAGGGACTGAGAAACATGTGTTGTATGTATGTGTGTTAACATGCAGTGACTTGCAATTTGAAAAAGTGGGTAAAAAGAAGTACACTACTATGACATTATCAATCATGATTATTCTCTTTTGTAAAAAACTTAGCATCAACATCAATTTTGGGGTATTTAAAAGAAACTGATTTTGAATTAAAATTCAAACGGCACTTAATTATCTTAACAGTTTTTTAGATTTGAAGTTTCACCGTAGGTTTTTAGATTTTCCTAAGTGGAATAGCCATAAAGTGAACTGACATTCTAGGGGGATTTCATAAGAAGAGCCCATATCTCATTTCACTGTAACAAAGGTCATCACTCAGTGGGGACTCCAGCCACCCTCTCCAGATCTTCAGCACAAGCTGGCTGTGCTGAAGCAAAATCCCAAATGCAGGAACCATTCAATTTCTCTATGAGAGCGACCTTTTTGAAAGGCAGAGGAGGAAAAGGAATTCCATAATGTGACACAACCAAAACAACCAAAGGGGAATTGTTCCTCCAACTCAAAGTCTGTTCCCTAAGCATTTATGGAGAATCAGTTTATCAGACACTACAAACACATGGAGGCGGGCTTACTTCAGGGAAACACACAACTATATCAGCAACAGCAAAATACAGTCAAGGAGCGAGTGCCTATGCTTGGCGTGAAAGCAGGTGATGGACAATGTTTTGTACAGCTTTGTCCAACACCCAAGGGTTTTCTTAAAGAAATTCGAATGATGCCACTTTTTTCCTCCTGTTGCTGTGTTGTTCCAATAATGATTCTCATCCACTCGAAGGTTTAGGTTGAGTAAACCCATGTGACTATCAAATCATCCAAATAATAACTATCACACACTGAGATGATGAGTAAAATCATCATAAGGATTTTAAAAGACCCTGAATGCAAAGATTTAATAAATTTATATTTTTTCTCTCTCTAAGACAACAACAACCATAAAAACAATTATAATCCAGGCGTTAAAATAATGCGCAATTCATCCATATAATCCTGAAGCCAACTATATCTTGAGCCAAGACTCAACTGCAGGCCATGATGAAGCTGTAAAGTTTTATTTTTTGTCGTTTATTGAAGAAACAGATATTTGAATGAATGCAAGACGTTCTTAGTAAGTACGCACAATTTTTAAAGAGATGTTACCAGTAGCGGTGACAGTCATTATCTCTCTTTCTCTCTCATAAGATGGAGAGAGGTGGAGAGGGAGAGAGATTGCAAACTAGATTCCTGAATTTACTAATCCGTAAAGGTTTTATTTTCTGTTTTTTTTTCCCTTTTACTGAATTATTTCTTCTTAAGACATATTTTATTCTCTGAGATGGGCAACTGATGAAATCATACAAATACATGAACAAACCTGGGCTCTCACCCTCATTTTCTATCTTCTCCCCATATCAATTGTCTCTCTAAAGCAGTCTTTCAAAATGTTTTCAAGTAACAGGCTACCAGATAATGTTCCCTGTAAAAGTGCACCTGCATCTTTCATCTCCTCTGATGATTCTGTGTGAGCGAGCACTAAGCTAGGAGCCCGAGAGTCAAAGAGGAGGCAAAATATTACGAATTTTTCTGATTGTTGAACAACAAATACCATCCATTTCCTACATTATTTGTGCTGTTAAAGTGAAGGTCATATCACTTCTGGAATATAAAAATAACTTTAAAAGCAGGGCCTCCCCTGGTGGCACAGCGGTTAAGTGCTGGGCTGCAAAGCTGCCCGCAGCCTCTGCAGCACCGGTTCCATCCCCAGAATGAAACTGGCCAAAAAGAAAGGGGAAAAAAGGGCATTGGAGGGAAAGCAATTTGGATAATAGGTTTCTCTAACCCTTTCTGAAACACTTCGCTACTTTAGTTCACTATGCCTAGCCACAGAAGCAAAGAATTTGACATATTTAACATCAGATAGGGTTTGAGAGATTTCTATTCTACCCTCATTTGTCAAAGTGAAAAATGAAGGCCTTCAGTGTTCACATAAGGGCACATAAATGGAAGCATTAATTTCAAAATCCTGATCTCACACATAGTTATTTTCCAACAGTCTTAAATTAACTTGAAAAATAACCCACAAATTTGAATTAAAGACACTTGTGCAATGATTTCTCAACAACACAAGTGATCTCTCATTGCCACACTTGGTTTCTGCAAAAGAAACCAACTACTGGCTAGAACTCTTTCATATTATATCCATGACCTATGTTTTTATACTAACTCACTTAAAAAGCATATGTTACTATTTTAGTGGAATTATTTATTCTCATCTTATACAGAAAGATAAGTATCAAGGTTTATTTTCCATAGCATATTCATAAATAATGCTTATCTAGCTAGAAAAATAAGACACTTTCTCACAAT